>NC_045778.1:83741158-84043461 GCF_008692025.1 Phocoena sinus
AGCCCGGTCTCCGCTCCTGGAAGGACACCGCACTCCAGTCATTATGTTCGGTGAAGCCCAGCCAGGCTCCGCTTCCAGCATCAAACACACCCTGGCGATGTGGCTGGGTGCCTGCCCGTGCCTGGGCTCCGGGTGCTATTGAAACATCATAACCCAACGATCCGGGTGCTATCTCTGAAGAAGCAACAATGTTGCTTTAAGTAAGCGAGAGGCTGAAACTATGAAACACTTAATAAAACACAAATGGGATCGGGGCATTGGTGATGCAGGTTGGGAACGCTATTAATGAAAATGACTGGCTCCATATGCCCGGCGATGAGAAGCCACCGTGCAGCCTGGTCTTTCGTTACGTCCCTAGAAGCGGGCAACTAATAGTGGTTCAGCCCCAACTTGTCCCTTCCAACATTTCAGACACCAATAATAGAAGATTTCCAATTAGAAGGGATAATCTCCCTTCAGAAGCGCAGTTGTAAGCACAGTGAATAATTTTAGAAGCTTTGGGGGTATAAAGATTCTTTTCTGTCTCCCCATAAGCAGTAAGTCGGCGGCTTTGGGGGTATAAAGATTCTTTTCTATCTCCCCATAAGCAGTAAGTCGGCGGCTTTGATTAACAATTTAAAAATAGAAGACGGATGCACAGAGATGTTGTGAGACATAGTCCTTTGTCCGTGGTTTTTTTTTTTTTTATCATTACTGCTTTTCCAGAATGTTGTCATTACATAAAGCATTATTTCAATTAGTTTTCTGCAAACCCCCAAGTGATATTCAATAATTTTTTACTGATTTAGAAAATAGAAACATGGCAACAGGGGGAAAATAACTTGGTTACTGAGAAAAATAGCAAATACCCTCAGGCTTCGTGAGGCTTAAAACTGTATTTGAAGACTTTGTTTATCTACTTGCCATTTAGAATGAGGATATGCATTGATTAATTAGGACGGTGGCACAAGTATTAGGACTATTATCTGATCCAACCTGGACTTGCAGAGATTTATTTAATAAATATGTCCGGAGAGAGTATTTGGCCGTTTACTCCTAGCTCTAATTCAAAATTAATATATTTGAAATTTCGGACCCATTAACCAAGATGGTTCCTCATTTCTATCCTCCATAGAGAATGTGATAGTCCTAGACACAATATAAGCATAAAACTGGACTCAAAAGAAATTCTGGAACATAGAGCTTGTATGAATAGATCTTAGGTGCGTTTCGCCCAAACCTCTGGTAATTTCTGGGATGGTATCAACTGAGAGAAAGAAGATTTCTGGCTAAAAGCAATGTGGAGAAAAGAGCCTCATTTTCTCCACAGAAATTCACTATTTGCACCCAAAGGACTGCCTGGTTTAGTATACCTCTGCAGAAATGCTCCCTGGTGGGGTTTTTTCCAGTTGTTATCAAGCTCATCGCTAAGCAGGCTGTGGTCTCCTAGATTAATAATAACAGGACGTGTTCTCCTGTCCAGACCATTATTAGTTTGAATAATATTCAAGATTATATCGGTGATCTAAATAGGCCTTTATAAAAGGTTCATTTGGTTCCCTTGGCAATAAGTTCTGAAGAGCTCTGGGGAATGGAAGCGTGTCCGGAAAGGGGTCACGAAAGGATTAGTAATGAGAGGCAGCAGAGACAGAGCCGTGCCACACATGGTGCTCTTTCCTTTATGTAATTCTCTCCACAACCCGTGAGTTAAGTTCCATTCTGAATCCCCTTTTACCAGAGATAACCGAGGCCACAGTAACTGTCCAGGGTCACAAAGCAAGTGACTGCAGAGCTGAGATTGGACTCACTTGGACTTGGTGCTTTGTCCAAAGCAATTACGGGTTTCGTCCCAGATGTGCGGGGTGTGTGCCCCAAGGCTGGGCGGTGCGCCATGTGCTCGCTATCTCCTGTGGTCCGCCGAGGACCCTGGGCTGCCTTGCTTTCACGATGCCCGTCACATGGAGGAGGAGACGGAGGGTCAGAGACGGGGAGCAACTCAGCAGCGGTGAGCAACCGGAGAGCGAGGAGCCCAGATTCTCGGCAGCTGTGCCTGTTCCAAGCTAAGTCCAGCCATAGGCCTGGGCCCAGAAGCAAGGCCTCACTTGGGGAAGATGATCGAAGCTGCAGAGACACAACAGATGTTCTGGAAAAGGCCCATGGTGTGCAGTCCTGGGCAGAGGGACCCTCGGTGGGGGGGTGGGGGGTGGGCAGCGGGACTGCGGAGAGCGTTTCAGCACCATGGACAGCTGCCTTGGGCCTGGAGGAGATGGAGATGCAGCCCGAGGTGATGTTCTCTGCAGCTCTGCGGGCAGCTCGGGGCCAGAGGGCACGTGCAGATCCTCAGCAACACGCCGAAAGGTGCTCTGTTCCCTAAAGCCTCATCCAGGCGAGGTCACTGCCCTCAATTATCCTAAAACAGGGGTTTTGGAAAGTGCTTCATATGCCCCTGCCAGATGCTGAGGCTCAGACCCAACTGCTCATCAGCTTCTGTGTCTCAGACTCTCAGTGTCCAGATGACATGAGCCATCTGGGCCTCCTTTCTTGGGGACCACACTTTGGCATCTCTTCAGAATATTTCTATGGTCCCCGAAGATAATGTAATATGATAGGGGTTTTTTGGATGCTCTCAAAACTTGGGTGTTCAAATTGACAAGTTCAGAGAAGGGCTTCTCCCACTTTTGTATGAATTGAAGTTTCTTTACGGGAACCAGAAATCTCTATTTGCAGAAAATCATTGTGTCTGCCCTGTGGTGTAATGGGGGAGAGGAGTGAGGCCTTTGGATTTTCTGATGGAATCATAGCCCAGGAATCCTGAGGAACTGGAAATGTGTCTGTCATGGTCTCCAGATCAGGGGCCCAGGGGCCCCCTGCCGATTCTTTCTGTTCTATTTATCATGACTTGTGAATTTATGAGATATCTAATTTCACAGACTGAAATGGCTGGTCATCAAGATGATTTACAGACTTAGCCAAGAGTCAATAAAATATCTTGTATGAAGGCAAGCAAAAGGATTCTTAAAATGCATTTTGTCTAACTGAAAATATGCACTAACTGGGCGCTGGCTCCTGGGGCAGAATGCTGGGCCAGCCCTGACCTGTGCCCTGGAATCCCCGGGTGGAGCAGAAATCAGATGAGAAGGGAAGCAAGGTGGTCTAGCAGGGCCATAGAGAGGCCCTCTGAGGAGGGGGTGTTTATATCTCAACCTGCTGGACGAGATGGAGCCACCTGAGACAAGAGTGGAAGCAGCGGAAGTGCAAGTACAAAGGCCAGAGCAGAAAGAGTCATGTGAGTTCCAGAAACAGAAAGGCTGCTGACCTGCTGGAGCCC
This sequence comes from Phocoena sinus, assembly GCF_008692025.1. Lineage (NCBI taxonomy): Eukaryota > Metazoa > Chordata > Mammalia > Artiodactyla > Phocoenidae > Phocoena > Phocoena sinus. Next base: position 83,744,466 of record NC_045778.1, read on the forward strand.
CATGGACAAGGAAGGGGGCATAGGGGAGCCATCTAGGCCACGTCAGTGGCTTAGAGTCATTGTAAGACCAATAGGGAGAGGACACAGAATGCCTTACGTGGTTATAACTCTCCTTCTGCTGGCTTTATGGAGCCTGCGTTGCTGAGAGGACATCAGACCCCCTCAAGCTCCTCTTCAAAACCCCTGGGCTCTTCTGTCCTTTGTTCCATCCCTCACTAAGCAGGCAGCTTCCAGAGCTCCAGTCTCACCTGGGAGCACTCTGCACTTCCTGACTCTGCAGAGTCACCCTGTCATGGTCGGATATGAAAGTCACAGGACCACCTGGCACCCGTCTACGCAGGACCCGGAAGTGTGGGGCAATTAACACAGCACAGGGCACAGACATGGCCAGTGGGGACCTCCCAGCACTGCCTCCTCCCTGCCCCAGAGATGATTCTAAATGCAGTTTCCATGGCAACTTGGATGGCGGGCTGGAGGATCAAGGGTCAACTTCCCCTAGCAGGAGTCAGCTTAACATCCCACCCAGGTTCTCCCTCCGTCTCTGCCTCGTTCCCCTTGGTCCTCACCCTTGTTCTCCACAAGTGCCCCCCTAGCAAAGTGACATGTGGCTCTGATCTCTGGGAATACAGGAGAAGGCAGATGGCAAGAATGGAAGCAGTGGGCTGCCCAGCTGGCTAATGAGAGCGACCTGAGGACGTGCAACGGAAGCAAAGACTAGACCCTCCGCAGCCCCCATCCCTGCCTGCCCATCCACCCAGCTCCTCCCATTTTCAGTGCCTTTGTACATTTCCCTCTGTCTCGCATGCTTCCCCCACCCCCAATCCGTGTGAAACTTGGCTAATGCCTGGTAATTCTGCAGTTTTCAGCTGCACTGGGATTTCTCCAGGGAGCCTCTCCCTGACCCTTCAAGTTGAGTTGTGTCCCTCCCCCAAAGTTGAGTTGTGTCCCTCCCCCATTTTTCCTTTTACCACTTTTGCCTTCTTAGCACAGACCACGATTTGCAATTAAACACTGATGTATGTGTTTAGATGGTCGAGGTCTGTCTCTCCAGCTGGCATCTCTGAGGTCTACAAGGGGAGAGCCCTGCCTGATGCCTCACCCTTACAGAGCGGGGCAGGGTGGGCACACTGCAAATCCTGGGTGATCCAAGGATGGAATAGGCCAGCAGTCAGCATAATCCCATCCTAAAGTTGGCCTGTGGCCCTGCTCAAGATCTGAGCATTGTCTAGCAATTAGATTAGATGCATCAGCTCCAGCTCATTTTTGGAGAGTTTCATACAGTATCTGATGGCTGTCATTTGTTTTCGCGAAACCAATCTTAAATCTGGTTCGAAAACAGAGCTAACCTTTCTCCTAAAAGTTCAGAGCAACCAAAGGTTCATAAACATGACAGAAACTATTAACTGTCAAGCTGGTGGATGGAAGAAGCCCATGGCCATTTAAGTGCTGGGTTGTCTGAGCTTAATTTTAAAGGCACAGAGCATTGAGCGCCCATATTCCCCAAGGCAAGACACTTATCCTTGCACAGACAGCTGGTTTCCAGTGGAGCCCGGACCAAGGTAGGAATTGCTTCCAAAGTGCCCTTAGCACTTCTTTAAGTCCTCCTCCTTGGTGAAGAGGAATATGTCTAATCCAGGCACAAGTGAAGCCTGGGGGTTGTATGGCATTCCCTGGGCAGCCCTTCCCATACCCACTGGGTCAGGGCACAGGTGGTATATGGGGTCCCCTGAGCAGCCCTTCCTTCAACTGGTGGGTCAGGACACAGGTGATGTGTGGGGTTCCCTGGGCAGCCCTCCCCGCACCTGATGAGCCGGGGAACAGTTGGTGTATGGGGTCCCCTGGGCAGCCATTCCCATACCTGATGGGTCAGGGCACAGGTGGTGTATGGGGTCCCCTGAGCAGCTCTTCCTTCAACTGGTGGGTCAGGGCACAGGTGGTGTATGGGGACCCCTGGGCAGCCCTTCCTGCACATGACGGGTCAGGGCACGGTTTCTCTTCAGCTTCTCTATATCTACTTTGCCAGCTTCCTGCAGTCTTCTCCTGTTTTCACGCACATATCAGTGTATGGAAGTATGAAGGTTCCCACAGGCACAAATGCCATCATATGTACCCACGAGCACACAACAAAGCCCCCTTCAAAATATAATGTTCTCAGTGATGTTTCTGCCCTTTTAGAATAAAAGCAAAAAATGGAGGAAAATTCAGGATGCTGGCTTTACTTTCTTTCTGTTCTATTTATCATGACTTGTGAATTTATGAGATATCTAATTTCACAGGCTGAAATGGCTTCCCTTCCCTTTACCTTCCCTTCCCTTCTTTTACCTTCCCTTCCCTTCTTAAATCCTAAACGTACTTATAACTCTTTCAGCAACAGTGATATCATGATGATTTCCAAGAGTGGCTGCATCTCACAAACTCTGCTCCTAACTTTCCAAAGCAACTGAAAATTGAAAGCCCTCAGCTTTTGATTACTAATCTGTTGCTAAAAGGAAATAGATTACCAACAGGAACTAAGGTAATTGCCTGAAATAGAAATTCAGAGAGGAATGCAAGGAAATTTTCATCCTCTATTGAGTCTGTCTACATTTTGAACTAAAAAAAATGACTGAGTTCAAATTCAGGGTAAGATTTTAAAACAGTTCAATTATCTCTTTAATTATCTTTCATTTAAGGTAGATATCCACCCATCAGTCCCAGCCAGGCTTGAAAATACAGAAATTATACCCTATAAGCCAATTAATGGCCTCATAATTCTGCTAGAAGTAGGAACCAAATCTTACATAAAAGTCTATTCGTGTGAGCCTTTAAGCATCGGCCTTAAGGAAGGAGATGTAGTTTGAAATTTCACCTTGTAAAGTCTGACAAGGTGAGTATGATTCTTGGAATTTCAACACACTTAGTGCATCTGTGTGTGTTTATTTGTGTGTGTATGTGTGTGTAAACAGTGTATCCCAGAGGGGGCCAGGTTCTTGGAATGAGCTCTTATTAAAGCCGGGCAGAGGGATGGTGTGTGTCTGAGTATGCGTGTTCCTTACTGCTTTGGCCCTGGAGGCTTGAATCGCGTGAAGGAGTAAACTGGTAGAATGTTCAGGAAGAAGACAAAGGTCTGAGAGTTGGACAAGGACACCAGACAGGAGAGGTAGGGATAATCCAGGTGAGAGGTGGTAGTTGTCTGGACCAGGGCAGGAGCAGCAAGGAATGAGAGACGGGCAGGTTTGACAGACTTTAGGAGTAGGATTTGCAGGACTTTGATTGGGCACAGGGGGGATGGGGAGGGTGGGAGGAATGAAAAATAACTCCCACATTTTCAACTTGGGTGCTCGTAGGAGTTATGGGTGGTGTTTCTAGAAATGATGTTGGTGAGAAAATTGTTATGTGCTTCCTCTGCCATCAACATTATGGGATAATTAATAAGCTTTTTGTGTGTGTGTGGTACACAGGCCTCTCACTGCTGTGGCCTCTCCCGTTGCGGAGCACAGGCTCCGGACGCGCAGGCTCAGCGGCCATGGCTCACGGGCCCAGCCGCTCCATGGCACGTGGGATCTTCCCGGACCAGGGCACGAACCCGTGTCCCCTGCATCGGCAGGCGGACTCTCAACCACTACGCCACCAGGGAAGCCCTTAATAAGCTTTTTATTAGCAACTCTGCTATAAGAGGCTGTATCGCCCTCTAACATGAAATATGCCAGAGAGTTAAATCTTCTTAGACTTGCCTCAGGACCACGTCCTCTGTGAAGCCTCCCCTGCTCTCCCTCCACCACTCCCACCTCCCCAAATATATTAAATATATTCTCCACCCTGCAGTCTAGTGAACCTTCCAAAACACATCTGCCCTGCAAGCTTTCCTCCTTAGCACTTTTAACAGGGCCTGCGTCTGTTTCCCATCTCCGCATCCTCTGCGTGTGCCATATGATGGGGGCCCAGTGAAGGGATGAACGAAAATGACTGAAGCCACTTACTGTTTTCTGCCAGACTCAGGCTTCCCTCAGCATCACTGCGAGAAGTGAATTATAATCTTCTACTTGGAGCGTGGTTATTTGAGACTTTACTCTCCTGTGCACTGCAAGCCTGCTGACAGCAGAACCTTGACTGTGGTCACTATGTCCAGCCTGGCACACATGGTAGGTTCTAGGGGGACTTTGGGGCGAATGAGCGCTCTAAGGTGGGGATATTGGTGAATCTGTCAGTGTGGTGACTAAAGAGAACTCTCTTCCTGCCTGGTTCACTGGAGCTGGTGACCTAATAGTCCCACCTGGGGAGAAGCCCCAGGCCCAAAGGGGAACCTCCCAGGACACAGGTGGAGAAACCACCCAGCCAGTCCCTGCACCTGCTCAGAGGCTGAGGAGACCCAGGACAAACCTGGGGTCACCAGCCCACCTGTAGCAGATGGGATGATATTGGGTCCCTACCCATATCCTCTGGACCTAAGTCACCCATGTAACAGGGCAAAAATGCTGGGTATTATCACCCCCTGGGATCTGAGGGACTTGCGGGAATTAGGGTGAAATTACCCAGCTCCTTGCACACTCCAGGGGGTAACTGTGCAAGCGTTTTACATGGTTTTCCAGAACTTTCCCACAGGATTAATCTTCATTTACCCTGGGTGACGGCTGGCCTGATACTGCGCCATCAGGAGCCTTCCCTCACCTGTCTCACTCCCTCATCCCCTTGCAGTGTTTCTTGCTCCTCACAAATAAACGACTTGCACGGGAATCTTCATCTCAGGCTGCTTCTGGGAGATTCTCAATTAAGGCGCCACCTCAGTTGCCAGGAGAGACAAAGAAAGGCTCCAGGATGAGGCACAGGGCTGCAGCCATGTCTCAGGCACATTCTCCAAACAAGAGGGCGTTAGGTCATTTTCGGTGCCTATACCAACCTAACATTAATTTGACCGCCATCGTACTAGAGGTGTGCTTCCCCGTTTGCACAGCCTGGACTCTCCGTGTGGCCTGACGCTCAGCCCTGCGGCCACGCACAGCAACCATTCCACTGCTGAGTTTCTTCTTGCTGCACCAAACTTCCTGGAGATTGTCTTCATCTTAGTCTGTCCCACAGCAGGGTGTGAGGAAAGGGTCTGCAGGCCCAGCAACAAATGCCCCCCGCCCCACATTCTCTACTCAGCATTTTCTTGACAGTGAACTTGGGAAGCTTTCTATTGGGCCGTGGAGCAGGTAAGGGATTGCTTCTGAAATTCTTTTCTTCGTGTCTCAGGATCCTCTGAGTCCACCACACACAGACAATTCAGAAAATGGGCCTGTGTTCTTGGCTGAGCAGAGGACACAGGCAGCTTCAAACATACAGGAGAGGTCACAATAAATTTGTCAGTTGACACTTTCTTCAGTTGTCTGGTGTGTTGAAGCCCTTCACAGATAATCTATGGCAAATCTTTCTCTTCTGAACACAGTGGACCTTTTCTATAACCAGAGTCCATCTCACAGAGCATGCCCTGTGTCTTGCAAATTGCTAGGGAAGTGTGGCTCCCATGTTGACTTCCAGAGAAAGGTCACGTCTATGCTGTCCAGATGAGAGTGCAGGCCACACATGAGGAGACCTCAGTCTGGCTCAGACTCAGTCTCTTACTCTTTCCTTAAGTTGGCTGCTCTCAGGTCAAGGGTGGTAACCTGAGAGAACTAGTCAGGTAATGTTTCTACAGTTATTTGCAGGTTAAAATAAGGTGTCCCAAGAACAAACACACGGTTGGAACTCTGGTTGAATGCAAGAGCCATGTGAATCCGTGTGATGTGGCTGTTGCTGGCTCCTTGAGCTCTAGGCTTCATCTGCAGAAATAGAGCAAGAGAAGTACATCTTTCTAAATGATTGGCATCAAACTCACGGGTATGTAGCAAGCCGTCTCTATCTCCTGCACCTTTGGGAGAGCTGGAGCGGCTTGCTGTTTTCTCAGCTGCCTGGAACTGGGCTTGATCTTCACCATCCTCCTAATGTCACCAGCCCCAGTTCAGGGAGTTCATTGGCCAGTTCTCCTGGGTTGTCATCTGGGCCCCTGGAAAACCACCTCTCATTTTCCAAACAATCTGTACCATGTTCAAAAAGGACGAGGTGCCCTTTTGTGTCTGAAAACCATTCCCTTGAGTGAAGATAGGAATCTCATCAGTGGCCCAAACAGGAGCCCTGAGCATCCCTGAGACATCCTGTAGTCTGGAATGTCTGGAATGAGATGTTCTTCTTCAACACTTTCTCAAGCCTCAGTTTGTCAAGCCACTCATCCCCTGATGTATTCACAGAATCTCAGAGCCTCATAACACCCACACAGAGACTTTTCTAAGGGTCAGAACATTCTCTCCACATTCTGTGTCCCCTTCAAAGCTGACCTCAGTGGAGAGATTCTGACTTTTTAGTTACATTTTTTCTCATTAGATTAATTCACGATGACACAATCAAATTGCGTTTTATCGTGACTGTACAACCCTCTTGAGCTTTCTTCCCTTCCAGAGTCTCAGGCCATAGAATCAAGCCTTCCCATCCTTCCTCTGAATGTGTTTGAAGTCTCCTTTATTAGTGCCCTAGCTGACGAGCTCGGATTCCCTTCACCGGTTATCACAAGTTCACACTAAGAGGAAGGCTTCTCCAAATTCTTAGGTCATATCGTTCAACTATCAATTCCCTCTTGTCCTGTGAGGTATTCTCTTCATATCTCCTGCTCCTTGGGAGATAAAATTATCAGAAGGGAAATTCAAGACCATGATTTGATAGGACAATTCAAGAATCTAGTAAAACCCTCATTACTAGCTCTTGCAAAATAGAAGATTCTGCAATTCTGTGGGCCAAGTATTGTTCCTTTATTTATGAAGATGTATAAAGTAAGCTAGCACAGGGATAATATTTATTGAGGTATAATTGATATATAACATTATATTGTTATATAACATAATATAATGTTATAATATATAACATTATATTAAGTGTACAACATAATGATTAGCTATTTGTATATGCTGCAAAATGATCACCACAGGAAGTATAGTTAACATCTGTCACCACACATAGTTACAGATGTGTTTTCCTTGTGATGAGAGCTTTTAAGACCTACTCTTTTAGCAACTTTCAAGTATGCAACACAGCATTATTAACTATAGCCACCATGCTCTACGTTACATCCCCACAGCTTATTTAGTTTATAACTGTAAGCTTGTGCCTGTAACTATTTTTAAACTTTACAAATCTCACCTGTTCTCTTTTCAAATGACTGTAGACATGGCGCTTAATGTTGTATCTGTTTCCTTAATTCCCTGAAGTTCTTTGTGGTTAAACAAATAGCAGCCCTGTCCCATCTCTTCAAAGCGTAACTTGGAACCATCTTCCCTAGTGTATTGTGAGATATTCAGCTTTGACTTAAATACATACAAGCTGGTTTCATGTGGTTTAGCTTTGTTCTCACATCTCTAAAAAGATTAATCTCTAGACAGAGGAACCATCCAGTCTGGTTAGCATAAAGATCAAATGACCTTAACTTTTGCCAGACTGGCATCATAAGTTCATGTTTTGATGCATCCCTTTTGCTCCAAAAACAGAGCACTAATAGATGAAGCATAAAAATAAGAAGATAGAAAGACAGTTCAAGGCTCAGAAGCAAGATAAATCTTTTGTGAACCAGAAACAGCAGAAATGTGGAGCAGTGAGGAGGGCTGAAATCCTGGGTCTCCTGGCTGCAGGCATGGGGGCAGGCGGCTGCCAGGACTTTGGCTTGTACAGGTTAAAGAGGACTAAAAATGCCCCATGTGAGATGTGGCAATCAGAACCAGGCTAAATGTTAAAGCTGAGGTGTGGAATGGGGTCTTCCCACTTATACAATAAGCCTGAACATAATAACATTCCTGAATGCTGCCTGAGGCCACAGTGAAGGGCCAGCAAAGGTATCAAAAAAGAGCCAGGAAGACATAGAGCATCCCTCTAACCAAGACCTAAGTAAAACTTCTCCCCAGCACAGTGATCAGACCTTTTGTAGCTTCAATATCTTCTCATGACTGAGACCCTGAACCACCCCTTAAAGACTTGGCTCCTGATTGAGGATCCAAACGTAACCACAACATAGCTAGGGGGGTGAATCCAGAAGGAGAGAAAAATAGTATTTAAAACTACAAAACCAATCAAACAAAAAGATTCTTTCCCAAACCAAAACCCAGAACATGTTCGAAATATTAAGGCTTAGAAATATAGACCCCAAAATCAATATTGCCACAATGATTTATTCTAGATGAAAAATCCTTCTATAAAAAGACTAAAAGCACTTTTAAATAATTATATTTAGGGTACTCAAAAAGATAAATGAAGACAAACAATGTTCATTAAAAATTAAACAAAATTAATTAATTAAAATGTAAAGAAGAAAGAAAGACAACAATAACAAATGGGTATAAAAATGAACCAATAATAAATCTTGGAAATGAATAATATAGTCAATTAAATTGTAATTTCAATAGATTAGTCAATTCTACACTAGATGTAATTAAAATTGAAATATGACAGAACTTTGGAATTCAAATGAAATTCAGCAAAGAAAGATATATAATTAAGGTTCAACTCTTAAAAGGAATTCTGGAAGGAATGATGTGGCAACAATATATAAAATGCTAATAGCTGAAAAGTTTCTAGATTTGATGAAAAACACGTATCCTTCAAGTATTGAGCAGGAAAAAATAAACCCATATTTGAACTAATCATAATGGAAATGCAGATCAGGAATAAAGAAAATATCTTTAAAACCACTAAAAGAAAGGGAAATTACCTGAAAAATCATTAGATTGAGAATGCATTTCTCATCATCAATAGTAGATGTTAGAAGACAATGGAATGATAATTTCAAAATGCTGTGGTGGCAAAAGTAATGTCAACCTAGAATTTTATACCCAGCTAAAGGGTCATTCAAAATGTGAGGGTATTCGTTTGAAACTCCCCTTCCCTTGACTTCTTACCATGGCTCAACTCTGGGTGAACTGTATCTCCCTGCCCCGTTGACTTCAGGCCTGGTCAGGTGATTCACTTTGGCCAAGGGAAATTGGAAGAATGTGAGATCGTGCCAGTTCTGAACAAAGGCCTATAAGAAACAGTGTGTCTCTCTTGACCTTCTGTGTCCACCATGAGAAGAGCATGAAACCAGCACGCCTTCAGCCTAGGATAAAAGCAAGGAAATCTTCATAAGCTGAAGCCAGCTTGGACCAGCTTGCAAGACTATTAAGTCTGCAGGAATTTTGAAATCCATTTGTCAAATATAAAAATCCATTTGTCAAATATAACCATTATTATAAACTAAAGTATATAACTCACTATTAATAAACCATATTAAAGCAAAGATAATAAATATTCAAAACCTATCACTTTCCAGTTATTTTCCACATTTTACTATTAACTATGCTCTTGAGGTCTTATGTAACTCAGGCATCTGGTGGTGGGTATCCCCTTGTACCTCTTTTCAACTCTGTTCACTGATGTCAGTTTGGTAGCTTGAAATCAGAAATCAGTCATGGTGGGAGTATTTATGCCACAGAAACTGGCAAGTGCTACAAATCAGAGCTTTATTTATTGTTGATTTCCTACACAAGAGACTGAGGGAGAAAATGTTAATAATACAGATTAAACAAAAAGATGTTTTATCTGTTGCTGTTGCTGTTACATTCTTGAATAGCACAAACATGGAAGAAATATTCTTCCAGTATTCAAAACAATTATCTGGGCTTGCCTGGTGGCGCAGTGGTTGAGAATCTGCCTGCTAATGCAGGGGACACGGTTTCGAGCCCTGGTCTGGGAGGATCCCACATGCCACGGAGCAACTAGGCCCGTGAGCCACAACTACTGAGCCTGCGCATCTGGAGCCTGTGCTTCGCAATGGTATAGGTCACAACAGTGAGAGGCCCATGCACCGCGATGAAGAGTGGCCCCTGATTGCCACAACTAGAGAAAGCCCTTGCACAGAAACGAAGACCCAACACAGCAAAAATAAATTAATTAATTAATAAACTCCTACCCCCAACATCTTAAAAAAAAAAAGCAAAACAATTATCTAACTCAGCAAAGAAGTTTCTCATATTATAGTTTTAAATGATGGATTTGGGCATCAAATGTGGTTCGTCTTCTGCTCTCCATCTCTAGAAATGCTACAGTGCTTTGTTCCCTCTCCTCCCCAGGCTGAGAGACCAGGGCTCCATGCAACAGACTTCCCGCATCACCCTTTGTGACAGAGGCTGCATATGGGGACACGTGCAGGACATTTTCTTTATTAACTGATCCTGAGGGACAGAGCTAGGGATGACGGGGAGATAGAAGCCCAGCTCTGACTCAGCCCATGTGTTCTAGGTTGGTACAGCATTTATCAAATCGAGCATTGCTTGGCATCTAAGGAATGACAATCTTAACTGCAAAACCTCCACCCCAGGGACCCTCCAAGGGCACTGAGTGGACTCGATAGAAAACTCGTGTGTGTTTTGTTTCTCCCATCTCTTTCTGCCCCACCAGATTATCAATGCAGACACCTCAAGTCATCCAGAAGCCTGTGCCTCCTCAGGTGACAGCGCTTCTTTCTCCCAGAATCTGACCATTTCTTATGCTGTTTTTCTCCAAGGAAGCAGCTGTAACCCACGAAGTTGCACTACATTGCATTCAAATATACACAAGCTTTGATTTACAGCCAAGCACCAGGCTTTTTCTCCAGATGGGACTGGGGAAGAAAAGGGTGCTGTCTGCCCTAGCAGCTAACTGGTTATGCAGATGTAAGGGTTCTAGATCAGCGAAGTCTGTGGATCCGAAGTTTATTCCAATCCATTAGTGACTCTGATCAAAATGCGTTTGGTCGGCTGAGCCCCTGCCTGAGAAGCACTCCTGCAGCTCGACGCTCCACTCAAAGTTCAGAGACAATAAACATATGTTGAAAACAATGTCTGTAAAGGTCACTTTCATGGAACCCCTTCTATACCGGGCACTGGGCTCAAGTCTTTCCGTGGATTATCTAGCTTAATCTTTACACAAATCTACCAGGTAGATGCTGGGATTGGGGGCATGCTGTAATGGGCCTTGAATGCCGGGCTGAGGATCATGGGGTTTATTGACAGGTGATGGAATCTCTGAATATGTCACATGTATGAACAAGCACCTTTAACAATGACAAAGGATGTCCAACAAGTACCTGATGGCAGTAAAAACCTAGTGATCCATGTGTGTCCTGGAGAATGTTTTATTTTCCTCCTACTTCTACTTGCCTGTTTGTTCTAAAAGTTTATAGGTGTAATAAATGCCTACTGAAATCTTTGACTATGTATATAATGATAGGTTTACAGGTGAAAGATGGACCATACAGAGACAAAGTGCTACCATGAATCTCCAGGTAACAGTCATTTATTTTATGTCTCTAAGTATACCAGTAAAAACCTGCATTTTAAGAAGCATCTATAATGAGCATAGAGATTTACTTCCTAAAGAAAAGTAAAAGACTATCATTTCCTTGCAGCATATTCTTGGGTGACTTATCAAAATCAGTTAGCTATATGCGTGGGTTTATTTCTGGGCTCTCTATCCTGTTCCATTGGTTTGTATGTCTGTGTTCATGCCAGTACCATACTGTTCTGGTCTCTCCAACAAATGATGCTCAGAAAACCAGATAGCCACATGCAGAAGAATGTAATTAGAGCCTTACCTTGCATCAGACACAAAAATCAACTCAAAATGGATTAAAGACTTAAACGTAAGGCCTGAAACGGTAAGACTCTTAGAAGAAAATACAGGAGAAAAGCTTCTTGACATTGATCTCAGCAATGATTTCACAGTTATGACACCAAAAGCACAGGCAACAAAAGCAAAAAAAGACAAGTGTGACTACACCAAACTGAAAAGCTTCCGCACAACAAAGGAAACAATCTACAAAATGAAAAGACAATCTACAGAATGGGAGGAAATAGTTGCAAGCAAGATATGTGGTGAGGGGTTAATATCCAAATTATTTAAAGAACTCTTATTATTTAATGGAGAAAATACAAATAACCCAAATAAAAAATAGACCTCCAGTAGACATTTGTCCAAAGGAATACAGATGGTCAACAAGTATACGAAAAGGTGCTCAACATCACTAATCATTTGGGAACTGCAAATTAAAACTATAATGAGATATCACCTCATACATGTTAGGATGGCTATTATCCAAAAAAAAAAAAAAGAAGAAGAGATAACAAGTGTTGGTGAGGATGTAGAGAAATTGGAAGCTCTAGGCACTGTGGGTAGGAATGTAAACTGGTGCAGATGCTATGGAAACAGTATGAGGTTCATCCAAAAATTTAAAGTAGAACTATACCATATGACCCAGCAATTCTACTTCTGGGTATACACACAAAAGAACCGAGAGCAGCGTCTCAGATATGCACTCCCACATTGATTGCAGCTTTATCCCCAATAGCCAAGCTATGAAAATAATCCAAATGCCCTTCTACAGTGAATGGATAAAGAAAATGTGCTCTATACACATATATACACACACACAGTGGAATGTTATTCAGCCTTTAAGAAAGAAGGAAGGGACTTCCCTGGTGGCACAGTGGTTAAGAATCCGCCTGCCAATGCAGGGGACATGGGATCTTCCCTGGTCTTAGAAGAGCCCACATGCTGCAGAGCAACTAAGCCTGTGCGTCACAACTACTGAGCCTGTGCTCTAGAGCCCGCGAGCCACAACTACTGAAGCCCGCATGACCTAGAGCTCACGCACCACAACTACTGAGTGCGTGCACCAAAACTAATGAAACCTGCTTGCTCTAAGGCCCGCGAGCCACAACTACTAAACCCGCGTGCTGCAACTACTGAAGCCCGTGCACCTAGAGCCCATGTCCCACAACAAGAGAAGCCACCACAATGAGAAGCCCGCGCACCGCAACGAAGAGTAGCCCCCACTCGCCGCAACTAAAGAAAGCCCGCGCGCAGCAACGAAGACGCAAAACAGCCCAAAATTTAATTAATTAAAAATAAATAAATAAATCCACTTCTTACCTAAAAAAAAAATAGCAGACATGAGTTATATAAGAAAAGTCTTGCCTTAAGAAAGGAATCTATCAGTTATTACCTGTAAATGATTGAGCAATTCTCAGCGTCAAAAAAAAAAAACAAGAAGGGAACCCTGCATTATGTGACGACATGGATGAAGTTGGAGGACATTATGTGAAGTGAAATAAGCCAGACACAGAAGGACAAGTGCCGAATGGTCTCACTTACACGTGGAATCTAACAGAGTTGACTGGTAGAAATAGAGCAGAAGAGTGGTTCCCAATGTCAGATACTTAGAAATCATAACTCATTTGGATGTACAAGTTTGCGTATGTGAGAAGATAAATGTCATCACTTTACGGTCATATCTTGTCTAAAATTCCGTTCTATGATATGCATGAATATCCCTTTCTTGTTAATAATTATTACAATGTGATTAATTTCTAGGCGGTAGCCTATTTTGTCCAGAGTCAATAAATTGTGGGGGTTTCTTTGAGAATGAAACTACTAGAGATTTTTTTTAATCCAAGTATTGTAAATTAAATTTTCTCTGTTGTTTATACTGTTGTTTATTTCATTTTGAAAAGGGCTAAAATAACCTTGATGAAAAATTTGTATTTATTGAACAAACATTGGTTTATAAAGTACAGGATTGTATTTAAATACAAAATCACCTACTACATTAACACTCCCCGGTGTTTGCAAAGGGGCCTGTGAATGAAGATCTGGTGTTGATTAAAAATTTTAAATCCTGTGATTGAGACCTGAGCCCAATGACTGTTAGCTTCTGTCACCACAACTACTACTGTGAAATAAGAACCAGATTGCTGAAATGTGGGGCAGCTGTATTTCTCAGACCAATGTTTCTGTGTCAGCCTTGAAAAGCCACACACTAGGCACAACTCATCTATTCTAGGTAACTTTTAAAAGATCTGTTATAATTCTTTAAAAATTCAAAATAAGCATATGGTTTTAAAATAAGCAAAAAACTTTTCTCATCACATTTACCAACACACTTGTATGGCAGTAAATGTCGGGTGCTCCTGTCAGCGACGCTGGGTATTTTGGTGAAGCGCAATATAAAGATGTGGGGGCAGTTTCTCAGTGGGTTATCCCTGGAAGGTGAGATGCTTCATTTTGGAAAGCAGCGGCAGATGGATTCCTGGAAACCCCCACTTACATTAGATCCCATCCGTTTTCTTTGTGATCTATGGCAGCGTTTGCACAAATTTTTAAATCAGCCTCAAGATACATCACAACGTCTTTCCAATGGGTGGATAAAATCCTCACATGCCTAGAAAGAGTACTGATGACGGAACATTTCCCCAGCTAGGCCTTCAAACAACATTGGGATATCTGATCCTCCATATTAAAGCCCATAAAACCCTGGCCAGCACTGATGGGCTCAGGAGGTCCTGGGTTCTGTGTGCACCTCAGGGGTGTCCCCTGGACATGCCGTGCACCCCAGCACCAGTCAAGAGTGCACGCTGGCCTCCGCTGCTGCGGGCGAGTCAGCTTGAAGGAAGATCACCTGCCCGTGTCCTGCACGCACACAGGGTCCTCATCGGGATCACCTGCCCCTGATGCTCACATGCGCAGGGTCCTCATCAATCAACCTCTTGTGCACCATTGATCCATTCCTGGGACTGGGACTTATGACTCCTCAAAATATACAAACGTCTCAAACACAAGTAATAATACATGTGATGTAAAGCTACATTTGTCAGGACAACGCTACCCCATCAGCCGGCTCTTAACCACCATGGTCTGAATATGTGCTTCACGTGGTACATCGAACACCTTTAAGCAAATAATTGTTAAGAAAAATTTTTTTTAATTCCATGAAAAACATAATTAGCTGTACATTTCAAATTCTTAAAATATATGTGAACAATATTTCCCATCTCTTCTTTTCTCTGAAAATGCCAAACTACCTGGGATTCTTGTCCCTGAGGTACCCTTACTTAAAACCTTTTTCAAGTTCAGAATAAGATGCCAGACCCCCACACGCTGCCACCACCTACTTTTCCCATGATATTAACTGATCTACCAGACTGATGTATTTTAGAAAACCAGCTTTTTAAGAGCAAACACTGAGAGACATTAACAAATTATTTTCAGCCTTCCATTAAAGTCCATCTTACAAAAATAGTATTTGGAAAATTTGGAAACAGAATCCATGATGCAGTAATATACTATATCTAAATTAAATTGTACATTTTAAATGTACAAGTTACATTCAATTTGTTAGAAAGATTTTTGTTCATTCATTCATTTATTGCAACATGGGGTGTTTTGATTGATACAGGTCATCTTTGAAATAAACTTTGTTTAGTTGAAAAAAGCTTTGGATTACCTCATTCTTAAGTGTGGGTTGGCCGAAAAGTTCCTTCAGTTTTTAAATAAAAATAAAAGACACATTTTTCATTTTCACCAAGAATTTTACTGAACAACGTATTCACCCTTGTGTTCCACTACCTTCTGCCATCTTTCAGGCAACTTCATTCCATCTTCCCAAAACTTTTTATCTTTTTGAGCAAAGAACAGTTCCAGGTGTGTTTTACAGTCTTCCAGGGAATTGAAATTTTTTCCATTAAGAGAATTTTGTGAAGACCTAAATAAATGGAAATCCGAAGATGCAACATCTGGTGAATATGGCCGATGAATCAGAACCTCCCAGCCAAGCTGTAATCGTTTTTCCTGGTCATCAAAGAAACATGCGGTCTTGCACTATCCTCACGGAAGAGTACGCGTTTCCTGTTGACTAATTCCGGACACTTTTCATCGAGTGCTGCTTTCAGTTGGTCTAACTGGGAGCAGTACTTGTTGGAATTCAGCATTTGGTTTTCCAGAAGGAGCTCATAATAGAGGACTCCCTTCCAATCCTACCGTATACACAGCATCACCTTCCTTGGATGAAGACCGGCCTTTGGTGTGGTTGGTGGTGGTTCATTTCACTTGCCCCACGATCTCTTCTGTTCCACATTATTGTACACATCCACTTCTCATCACGCATCACAATTTGTTTTAAAAACAGAATGTTTTCTCATTACATTTAAGTAGAGAATCGCATGTGGAAATATGGTCAAGAAGGTTTTTGTCACTTAACTTAGGTGGAACCCAAACATCAAAGGGAATCACATAACCAAGCTGGTGCAAATGATTGATTTTCAATGCTTGATTTGGATATTTTGAGTATGTCGGCTATCTCCCGCGTTGTATAATGGGGATCGTTCTCAATTAATGTCTCCGTTTGATCGCTATCAACTTCAACTGGTCTACCGACCATGGAGCATCATCCAGCAGGAAATCTCCAGCACGAACTTCACGACCACTTTTGACATGTTTCATCAGTCACAGCAGCTTCTCTATATGCTGCACAAATCCTTTTTTGCATTTCAATTATATTTTTACCTTTCTTGAAATAATAAAGCATAATATGCCGAAATGTTGCTTTTTCTCTTCCATCTTCAATTTTTAAATGGCCACACAAAAATTCACCAATTTTAATAAGTTTATTTTAACGCATGGTGATATGACAGTTGTCACAATGCAATCTAACAAAATTGTTTTGAATGAAGTTAAAGTCAACTAAGCGTTACTAGAGCCACATCTCACGGAAAAACCGAATGATCTTTTTAGCCAAACCCAATATTTTTCTCTTGGCACCCATTAATTGATAAGTAAGTGACACTAAGACACCAAATTATGTATCCTCCTAGTGCAAAGTAGTTTTACAATCAGAGGCGGATACATAACCGCCTCTGTTTGTTAAACATTTAACAAAATGTTTAAATAAGACAAAATAAAACATATTTTTCTACAGCGGTAACAAAGAGGAGCAGATGCAAGGAAACTTATGACCTGAATTTCTGAGATTTTGGAACTCTCTGTAGGAAGTAATAGAACTGTGGCCACTTCCATACCTTGGGATGGTGTCACGGTGGAGAAACTTTGCAGAGGTGAGGGGATATCATGTGGGTGGGAGGACGGATTGGAGTCTGCAAGAAAGAACTCCAAGGGCAAGGGCAGAGCACACAGCTCACTGATTCTCCTATAGTCAAGCCTCCTTAACTTTTGCCAAAGACAGCAGTGGAGGAGAGGCTTGTCAGAACGTTTCTGAACTTTTTGTTTCTTGAAGTGGTTGGATTCCATGGTTCTTCTGAAGCTGAATCCAAAGCTGAGCCAGAAATATCTGAAACTGCATCCAACTCCCTCCAGATCACATACTGACAAGGTCCAAATAGTGCATGGAAGCTGGGTAACCACAATGAACTCTATCTACTTGAGCTGGTGACTCAACTAGATTCTGGGAAATCTGAAAACATCAGCCTAACACCATCTGGGAAACGAATGAAACAAAGTCAAGTTATACTTGAGACTCCACACTACTTTTACAAGCAATGTCGAGAATCAAATAAAAAATCACAGGATATGCAAGGAAGCAAAAAATATTACCCATACTCAAGTGAGACACGGTAAATATAAGCAGATTCCTGGATCACCCTGCTGCTAGAACTGGCAGACAAGGGCTCTAAAACAACTAGTATAAACTGTGACAGACAAATACCATCTCAAGACCGATGATCAAGGTTAACACGAACCATGGTAAGTCCTATTGATAGCATGGACCCCTGGTACGATGTGATGAGAAGGGCACTTTACCCTTGCAGTCTTCCTCCCAATGACACTTACCCCCATCCAATCATTAGACAGGCACTTCTCAACTGAGGGAACTCTGTAGAATGCCTGATCAGCACTCCTCAAAGCCATCAAGGTCATCAAAACAAGGAAGGCCTGAGAAACCGTTGCAGCCAAGAGGAGCCTAAGGAGACATGAGACTACATGTAATGTGGTGTCCTGGATGGGATCCTGGGTAGACTCCTGGGACAGAGAAAAGACATTAGGGGAAAACTGCAGAAATACGGATAAAATACGGACTTCAGTTAACGTATCAATATTTGTTCATTGATGTCGTCAAATGTACGATACTACTGCAAGATATTAGTAGTAGGAGAAACAGTAGGTGGAGTAAAATGGGACTGTCTTTACTGCTTTTGCAATAATTCTACAAATCTAAAACTCTTCCAAAAGTAAAAGTTTATTAAAAAAAAAAGATTGTTGAGAAAAAGTGAACATAGAATCAACAACAAGTGAGGAATATCAAGTGGTCTACATTATGTGTAATTAAATTCTCAGAATAAACTGTATTCCAATAAAAATAAATAAATAAATAAATTCTCAGAATAAGAAAAGAGGGAGAACGGGGCAGGGAGAAAGAGAATCAAGGAGCACGATAAATGCCAAATATGAAAAATTCAAAGAAAACCACAACTAGACACATCATGGCCAAACTGATGAAAATGTAGATGAAGAAAAAAATCTAAAAATCAAGTGAAAAGTACACACTATTTGCAAGGGAACAATAGGAAGAATTACTGCTGACTTCTCCTCCTAAATAAAGCCAGGACAACAAAGCTACACTGAAAGCACTGAAAATAAATCCTGCCAAGTTAGAATTCTACGTTCAGCGAAAAAAAAAAAAAGTGAGATGAAGACATCTTCCAATAAATGAAAGTGGAGAGATTTTGTAGCCAACAGACTGGAAACATAAGGACAAGATACAGAAGGAAGCCCTGAGCCTTAAAGGAAATAACAGCAGATGGAACCTTGTGTCAGTAGTTAGGAAGGAAGAGCATCAAAATATAAATCCGTGGTACAAATACTTTTCTCTTTTCTTAATTATGTTGAAGATAAAGAATTGTTTACAAATTAACAAAATGACTAGTAGGTTTATAATTGGTTGAAGTAAAATACACGCCCACAATAATGAAGGATAAGAGGAAACAGAAATATCAGAAGTGTCGCGTTGTGGGGTTCTTATGTTCTACGTGAAGTGTCATAACCTTAATTCACCGTCGATCACAAGTTATGGGTGCATATTAAATCCTCAGAGCAATAGCAAAAATTTAAAAGGAAGATTTGCTGTAGAATCAGGAGAATACATAAAATGGAATATTATAAAAATCGTCGAATAATCCAAAGGAAGGCATAAAGGAAGGATCAAAATGCAGATAGGATAAATGAGAGAAACTAGACTTAAAACTAGACGGTAGACTCAAAACCTACCATGTCAACAGTTACAGTAAGTGCAAGTGGCTTAAATGCTCCACATAAAAGGCTGACATTGTCAGAATGTATTTTTTTTGTAAACCTACAGAATCCGGCTACATACTGCTAACCTGGCAGTCGATTGACTATCAAGGCAGAGAGAGCGGTAGAACACTGAGCACAGGAACCCATCGTGGTGTTTCAACAAGAACGAGGCTGACTTCTAGGCAGTGTTCCCAGGGGTACAGAGGGCATTTCCTAAATGACGAACGGATTAATTCATCAAGACATAATCATCCTAGGGCTTCCCTGGTGGCACAGTGGTTGAGAGTCTGCCTGCCGAGGCAGGGGACACGGGTTCGTGCCCCGGTCCGGGAAGAGCCCGCATGCCGCAGAGCGGCTGGGCCCGTGAGCCATGGCCGCTGAGCCTGCGCGTCCGGAGCCTGTGCTCCGCAGGGGGAGAGGCCACAGCGGTGAGAGGCCCGCGTACCGCAAAAAAAAGAAAAGAAAAAGAAATGATGCTGACTCACCACCTTCTCACCCCCTCCCCACAACCATCCCATCCATGGGGATGAAAAAAGCAAGCATCTCTGCCTCGGAGATTTGACTTCAAGCTTCTGACACCATTTTGTAAGATTTGGGGCTGGCTTGTCAGAGGCCTGTGACAGCCTCCTGGCCTGAAGCCATTGTAAGATGCCGTTGACTGTCAACACTTCTCACTTTCAAAGAACTCCAAAAGTGGAGGGGAAACGTCTCCAAATCAATGAAATATAGGAATACTGTTTTGAATCAAAATGCCTTCAATACTAACAAAAGAGATGGGGCCAAGGGCAGCAGGAGGTGGGGGGGGGGGCAGTGTCCACCTGAAGCGTTCCTCCATCAAGGAGGAGAGTCCAAGCCCCCGCTTCTGTCTTGCCCCCGAAACAAGGTCACATGTCACCCCCAGGGGCCTGCGAGGTTGGGAAAAAGCAAGGGTCTCACCTGGGACCTACTGATACCCTGAAACAAAATGGGGGATTGGCAACTCGGGTGGAGAGCCGGCGGAGAGGGTCCTTCCCCACCCAAGCCTGGTCTCTCCACACGGGGGCCCTTAGCTTTGTGCTACGCTGGCCCTGACCTGCCTCCGCTGCCTCCTTCTCCTGGAAAGTTACCGGCCGCGACAGATGGTTGCGGGATGTTTCTGTGAATGTTTGTTTAATAGAAAAGCGTTCCATCTTGCCTGCACCCCTAAGCAACGGGCTTCCCCATGCTGCTGTGATGGAGCTGCACGCCGAACGCTGCCTCAGGCACCCTCAGCCTCTAAGACTCGTCTTCCCAGACGGTCCCTCCTTCCAGCCCCAGGAACACACAGCCCGAAGGCTTTCCTCAAGGCAGGTGTCTCGGGCCTAAGCCAGACAGAGGACTTAGGGAACCACGGCTAAGGGGCAGGGGTCACAGAGGGACCAAGAGCTGGGCGTGTGGGGATGGGTGTCCTCGGAGCTGGGGTGAGCTGAGGACCAGGGCCTGGCTGCCCCCATCGAATAGCCACCAAATCCCAGGAGTGTGCTGCCGACGGCTTTGGAGCCGCACCACCGCCGCCTGGCTCCCTGGGGCCCCACAATTTTCCTATTAGCTATTTTGTCATGGTCACTGGAGCCAGGGAATCATTTAAAGACAGCCGTTAAGTTGATGGCCTTTCTCTGAGGCAGGGAAACGCTCCTCTATTACCAAAACGCAACCAGTGGCAGAGTCTGAAAGTGCAGAATAAATAGTCCACAGTTCACCGCGTTCAGCTAGGCCCAGCCGTCCTGTCCATCACTGGAGCCCGGGTGGCAATTTTACAGTAACGTGGAGAAAAGGGTGTCCGTCGCCCAGAATTCAGTCTTACCCTTTGCCACGCTGCAGAGTAAATGGACGAGCTTCAAGACGGGAAAGTGGAAAATTCACGGGGCCCTTTTCTGTGAAATGTCAGAGTATATACTTCTTTAAGAAAATATCTGATTCCAGCAGAACGCACAGGCAAGCACTGTGCACCGTGTGGACCAAACAGAGACGAGTTCAAACCACTAAATCTTCCAGCTGGAGGCAGCCCTGAAGAGCGGTTCCCTGAGGCCCCCCATCAGGGGCGAGCCTGCCGAGCCAGAGCAGCGGGACTCACTCCAAATGCGCCCGAGTGGCGCCCGTGCCCCCGACCTCTCCCGGCCTAAGCGCCAGCGCTCCAGCCACCACGTCAGTGATGAGCGGGTTTGGGGCTATTCCTGGGCTTCCACTCCTAGGAGAGCAGCACGTTGGGGCACAGCTGCCCCGCCCACCAAGCGTCCGTAGGAACAGCTCTGAGTCTGTCCTGGTCCTCTCCACACCCACCGCCCTCCAAGGACAACAGTCCAGCCCCATCCTCCTGGACGCAGGCTCTCAGACACCCCAGGACAGGAGGCCTGTCCCCTCCGAGCCCACAGGCCTCCCCCTCCAGCCCTGCCCCTCTCACCGGGACCCCTGCTCCTCCTCCAAGCCCCCGGGGGAGGCGGACTGACCAGCCTGGCGGTCTGCTCTTCATCCTCTACCTCCATCGCCTCGACCTGGACTGCTTCCTGACAGGGTCACCCACTTGCTTATAAGGTCTCTTGTCTTAAAGCAACCTGCATCTCAAACTCAAAATGCCCAAGTGGACCCATGCATTTCCTCTGCGCCCATCTGGCCTGCAGCCCCACCAGGACCCACTCGTATGTGGTCCCGCTGTTACCCCAGTGGCCATGCCTGGGTGTCCCGCATCCCTCGGACCCCATGCCGGCCCCATCCCAGAGCATGTGGTGCCTGCTGCCCCACTGCCCCGCACCTGAGTGGGTGCCCAGAGCCCAGGGTAGGTGCCCTTTGCATCACTGGCGGCAGCCCGCCTCACGTTCCTTCCCCTCTCCTCTGGGCTGTGACTATGACCTCCGGACAGCATTCCTGCCCCCGCCCTTGTAGGGTGGCCCCATGACCGTCCTCACGCATCTCTGCTGCCTGCCCCAGCTCTGCCTGTCGGGTGATGTCCTCCTTCCAGGTCACTGTGACCTCATCCCTCAAAGCCTGCTGATCCTCTTCTTCCTCCAGCGCTGGGGGCACAGGGCTCCACATGTCTTGTGGAATAAGCCGCCTTGATTTCAGGCTCTCCGCCTCCAGAACCCTGAGAATAATCTTCTGGTGTTGTAAGGGCACCAAGCAGAGCGCTTCCAGCAGTGCCGTGTTGCATTGGGGCTCCCTCCTTGTCTGAACTCGTGTGAGTCCTTCCTCCCCCACCCAACAGGAGAGCCCCATGGGCTTCCTCCCGCCCTCTCGTCAGCTGCTTGTGCATTTCCCTGAAGGCAAGGGCACCCGACAGGGCCATGCCAGAGGACCCTGGGGTGGCGGTCGCCCTCCAGGCCACGTCTTACTACCATGAGGACCAGAGAGGGAGAACCCCCCATTACAAGGTGGCCTACAGCTGAGAGAACCGGGTAGATAAAGACAATGCATGCCTCAAATCCATGCCCCAGTGATAAAAGTGCAACTCCCCAGACCTGTTCCCTCATCACATAACGGGGGAGGAAACACGGCAGGTCAGAATTGGATTTCCCAGGAAAAGGCTGCGTTGTTATACTATCATGACAATTCAGAAATACTCCAAAGGGTCATTGTGGAGAATGGCGTGAATAAATTTAAACCCCTCGCAGCACAGCGTTAGGTGTTCTTCACTCTGCCCATCGCTGCCCTCTGCAGCCTGTGCACGCGGCGGGCTGGAATCTCCGCCAGTCCGGTTTCAGGCTGGCCCGTGAGTCAGCGCTGTGATCATTTTATCTGCCTCACACGTAGAATTGATTGGGGCAATCAGAACAGCGATTGCCTTTCATAACCTGATCAATGAAATCCCACTGGGAGAGAGACAGTGTTTTAAAAAGTAATTGTTTAAATGAACTTGATATTTTTATTGCAAAAATGTATCACAACATGCCTTACGGTTGAATTTTAGCTCAGTAACCACAAACATTATTCAAGTGATTCATAGAGAAGCTAATGACAAACATGGTTGTGTTTTAAATAATCTAATAAAAAGCATATTAACGTAGGGGAGGATACCAGTTGGGTGTACACACACAAAGTGATGTGTTCATTTATGGTAACGAAATTAGTTAAATTCTGTCAAACTTTGTTTTTCTTTCTAAACACGATGCCAGTGGCATTGCTCACCTCTACTCCTGGCTTCCCAGCCGGTTCTTTTACATATAACCTACTATCTGAGTCCAAAACGCAGAGGCTGAGACACAGACGCAGGCCCGCCTGGCTGGAGCTGCTCCTGTCACTGGCCTCACCTGGGCAGATAGGCAGTCCTTTGCATCGTACCTTTAGAACCAGCATCGTTTCCTGGGGATGTTTGGTTACATCATCCTGGGTTCACCCAGCAGAAAATCCTAGGGGGCAGTGTGGCCACAGATGGAGAGAGAGAGGGCAGGAGAGGTTCAGGGACCCCCGTTTCCCCCGCCTGGTCCGGAGCCAGTTGCCTGGAGGGACCTGGGGCTCCAGGAAGGCGTCAAGAGGAGGGTCTGGTTCCACCGTCTCCAATGATTTGCCTTGTGACTTATCCCATGGCCTCTCAGAGGGTCAGCCAGCCTTTTCATACCTATTCCAGGAAGCTGCTGTAGCACCCGGCCTGCCCCTGGGTTGCTAGGAAATGCCAATGAACCAAGGGGTCTGAGTGGGTGCCCAGAGCCCAGGGTGGGTGCTCTTTGCATCACTGGCAGCAGCCGCCTCGTGTCCCGCCCTCCTCTCTGTGCAAACCTGCCCTGGGGCTGCCCCACTTCATCCCGTCAGCTCCGTTTTGCAAGACTGTGAACATCCCGGCATAGACCCGTCCAGTAAATGTTACAGAAAGGATAAGAGGTGGGACTTCAGGAGGCTGACAGCTCCTCCAGGGAAGGGGGTCCAGGCAGCCCCAGGTGCACAGAGCTTCCGGCTCCTGCTGAGTTTGGTGTCCAGGTAGGGACAGCGGGCAGGCTCAGGGCCTGTGCCCATGAGCAGTGGGGGCCGGGTGGCAGGGACTCCTGGGGCTCCTGCAGATCTAACAACAACGTGTCCGGCGCAAGGCCCAGCGTTTAGGAGACGACTGTGGGGCCGGGCCGCCCGCGTCCAACCCTGGCTCTGCTTCTTGCTCACTGTGTGACCCTCCGCCATTACTGTGCCTAGGTTTCCCCACCTGGAAGAGGAGATAAACATAGTACCACCTGCCTCATAAGGTCCTTGTGCAAATAAACGGGTTTACACACAAAACACGCCCAGGACACAGGGTGGTGGGAGGGGAGGCTCGATCAGTAAACATTAGGTATCAGCTTTACCCAGTCTTTCCCTTCCATTCGGTCACACGAGCTCCGCCCCCCCCCATGCCTCCCACCCAGCAAACACACACCCACCTCTGGGCCTTTGCACCTGCTCTTCTCTCCACCTGGAACCCCTCCCCCACAGGTATCGGCATGGCCACACCCACATTTTAGTCGTGTCTCTGCTAAAATGTCCCTTAATCAGTAAGGCCTCCCTCACCACCCTACGTAAAACTGCCCTGCTGTTACCCCCAGCCCTCCCATCCCATGACCTCGATTTTTAGTTATTTCTTTGTTTCACACAACACTTATTATCTGACATAAGAAATATCTCGTGCTTAAAGTAAAGCAAAAACATGTTTCTTATGCCAAAGACCTGAAATTGGATTATTTATACCTGAAATTGGATTATTGAGAACAAGAGAAAAATAAAAGGCAACACAAGGCACATATTAAAATTCATAAAGAAACCTGGACCCAGGCTGCCCACAGAGTGACCCTAAATGTCCAGAACCTGGGTCATCCTCTCAAGGGTCTGGGATACCTGGACCCAAAGGAGAGTTTGGGTGATTTTCAGCAAAGTGGGCGGGGATTTAGGGAAGTCCTTTCTGTACTGACCAAGGAGCCCGCTCAGACATCCCCGTTCACCTGTGCGGACGGCTCACAGCCGGGGCCGCCGTCATTCCGCCTCAAGACGGAGGAAAGCAGGTGCTGACACCTTGCCAAGGGGAAAGTCTCTCTCCATCGTCAGGACTGTGGTAAGCAAATTGAGCTGATGTTGGAGAACAAAGCTGGAAGGACTTTGCTCCTCCTGGAAGCCACCCAGAAAGGGAGGGCACACGGACACGGGAGGGCATTTCTGCAGGAGCGGAAAATTTAAAACAATAACAGCTTTCTCTTCTGGGAAATGGGAATTGCACAAAACTACTCCCACGTCTCTGAACACTCCAGGGCTGCTGTGAGAAATTGGCTGATGTTTGGGCAAAGTGCTTGTGTTAAAAAATGCCAAGTCGCAGTCATAATAAGATAGAAAATGCCAACAAATACATTCACTCATTTATTCAGCAAAGATCTGAATGTGCACTTGGTGCCTGGAACCAAAATGTTCTCGCTCATTCAGACTTGTCTAAGGACGTGCTTTCCTCTGCTGAATCCAAGGCAAGGTTTACTTCTGGCTAGGACCATGGAGATCTCGAGAAACCGCAGACACCTTAACTGACCTCCTTAGAAGCAAGGCTTCAATGATTAAGTGTTAAACTTTCACTTAACCTCAACAAAAAAAAAATTTTAAATGATGCACAGCCAAGTAGTAAGCTAACTAAATCAAATGAGTCATGTTTGCAAAGAGGTAGAAACATATGACACGTTGCAACATAGGTACCTAGGAGAGGACGTAACAGGCTATCTTAAGTAAGTTAAACAAATGAATGTTCCTTTTTTCCTAGCAATTGAGAGGGTAAGATATCCCTGCTTTCTGTAAGTTGCTTTGGGACAGTTCTTAGTTATAGCCACTCACCCCTAAAGCAGCATTCAATTTAAACGCACACTTGAAGCAAAGCTCTCGGCTGGGTAAGGAAGAAGAAACCTTATATACAGGCGCCGTCCTTAAGGAACCGTCTTTAAGGAATCTTGAAGTCCCAGAAGGGGACACTTAAGTAAACAAGATGCACTTCAAGGCAAAATAAATTGATCTAAGAACAAAGAACTATCAATGGACGATCAGCGGTACTGGGGTCGGCTTTGCCATCTGCTACTCACTGAGATAAATGCAGACTAAACGTTTCCACTTGTGTAACTGGAGAATTTATCACACAAAACGCGTAGGTCAGGGACTGGGTCATCTTGAATCAGATGATTTCACGTTAAGCAATGTCTTTTACATCTCACATACAGAGACAAGTACATATAGCAAAAGCAGACAGCAAAACTAGTTAACATTTTGCAGCATTAAAGATACTTGAATCCTGCCTCGACGTGAAGATGTCAGTTAAGGTGGCCAGTGGGTGCTAAGGGACACAGCAAAAACCTGGCTCTAAACACTGTGAGGCATCGCTCGGCTTCCAAGCTGTGTGCTTTTAAAACTAGTACATAAATGATTTCAGAAGTTACACTACTTTAAAAAAAATGTATCGTGTCATTTTCTATTATAAGCAGAGGGAAACTCAGAACTATTGAAGGGAGTCCATGAAATAATGCTGAAGGCTGAAGAATATTGCAAATGTGATGTTTTTGGAGTATGGGAGAAGGAGAAAAGGAGAAATTTCATCAAAAGCCCTCCGTATGCCAACTCTCCAGAAATGTCTGCTCTGCAATTCGCTGTGGACGAAGGCAGTGATCCAACTGCCACTCGGCCTCAGCCGGCCAACACCTTCACAATAAGCTGCTGAAAAAGGCAGGAGGGCTTCCCTGGTGGCGCAGTGGTTGGGAGTCCGCCTGCCGATGCAGGGGACGCGGGTGCGTGCCCCGGTCCGGGAAGATCCCACGTGCCGCGGAGCGGCTGAGCCCGTGAGCCATGGCCACTGAGCCTGTGCGTCCGGAGCCTGTGCTCTGCAACGGGAGAGGCCACAACGGTAAGAGGCCTGCGTACCGCAAAAAAAAAAAAAAAAAGGCAGGAGGAGGGAAGCTCGATTAGCTGAGAGAGGGGAGAAGACACGCCCTCAGCGGCAGGCTTGTCCAAGGTACCGGAGGGTGCGATGCTTCAGAGATTCCGGTGGAAGGTTGTACCTATTTGCCATTCTGTGTACACATGTAGCAGGACAGAAAGGGCAAGCCTCACCTCATTACCCTCTTTCCTGAGAGACAGGCAACCTTTCAGCCCTTTTTTTTGAGCTGCCTCAGTCAATGAGTGCACGTGGCTTTCCCAGTGGTTCCAGGAAATGAGAGTGAATTCTACCTGGGCAGCCCCGGAGATCAGGAACCTGAGTCCTATGACGGCCCCGTCACAGCCAGTGGGCCAGGTGTGGGATGGGGCACTAGCTATGGTGTATTGGAGAACAGCATCACCTTCTCTGCTCACCTGTAATCACAGGTGGATGACAGAGAGGCAGACAGACAGACAAAGGCAGGTGTGGCACACAGCAAGCAGCCAGGGACTCCTACCCTGTAGCTGTGTACCCCTCCCTAAGAGCCCCAGAGCTCACTAGAGGCCAGCTGGAGGGTGGTAAGATTTTGCTGGTTTACTTCCATTAATTACATACATCTTACAACTAGCTGAAAACTCGTAAGGAAAGCTGCTTCCTGGCGGTTTGTTAGTGTCTGTCTTGTGAGGAATTCCTAGCCGGGAATAAAAGTAGAAAACCTGAAAACTTGCAGACCCCGCATTCAAAATGCAAACAGCGAATCATGCACTTGGAACTAATAAGCCCGGGATAAACGTGGTCCTGGAGCCGACACAAATGACACAGAACGTGCCACGAAGCATAAAAAGTCTCTTTTTGAGTCAAAAACTGACAGTTCCCATAAAATACAATACTTTTTTTAAAATGCCAATGTCAATCATAACCAAGAGTCTGACAAGTCCTCAGCATAAAATCTTTTCTGTGGAGAAGAAATCAAAGGAAGCAGAGTTCACCAAGAACCCCAATTACCCTAAATATATGTAATAATAAAAATCAGTGTGCTCCAGCCCAGATCTCACTCACTCATAAGTTTTAGCTCAGCTGTCCCATTGTCTTCAGAAATCTTCCCCTGAATGCTCTCAGGAATCTCAAATTCAACATGTGTATAAAACAGAGCTCATCTTTCCCCCAAACCCCACGACCCTGGGCATTTCCCCCTCCAGAAACATTTGTCCCTGCTTCCCTGTCCCTTAGCCGGCATTGCCACCAGTCAGGTCAGGCCCCTCCGTCCAGCGTCAAGGAGATGGTGTCCCTATCCCACCCAGAAGCATTACACTCACCACCAAACACTGCTTCATACCCTCACTAATTTAAAAAAAAAAAAAAAAAAAAAGAATATGTGTAATCTTGCAAAAATTATTACTGCAATTGTGTTGATTTTAAAAGAGCTATTGTTCTCATTGTAACATATCAGAAATTGGAAGATTTTTGAAAATACTTTAAATTGACCGAGGAGAGAAAGATCTCATACTACACCACAGACAAATTCACTTTTGTGAACAATAAACGAACTCTGACAATTCCAGATACAAATTCTTCTCTCTTCTTTTTTTTTTTTTTTTTTTTGCAGACAAATGATGACTCTCTCCCTTGGATAACTCATCGAGCTAGAGAGAAGCGTTGTATTGTCCACTTCAACTTTTAATTTTCAGAAATAACTTCAGTGGCTCGTGAAAGTCTTCCTTCGCTTTGCCTCTGCTGGGGCACGGTCGCCTGCGGAGCGGACCCAACTCTGG
Organism: Phocoena sinus; assembly: GCF_008692025.1. Taxonomy (NCBI): domain Eukaryota; kingdom Metazoa; phylum Chordata; class Mammalia; order Artiodactyla; family Phocoenidae; genus Phocoena; species Phocoena sinus. The sequence goes on from NC_045778.1 coordinate 83,773,209, forward strand.
CTCAGTTGGAAATGACGGCACGACCACATGACAAGCCGACAAGCCGAACGGAGGAGAGGGACTCCGCCCGCAGCCTGCTGGGGCGCCGAGAGCCGTGCAAGGAAGACAGAGGGCAGAGCGCACGGGTGCTGTGACGGGTTCGGAGGGAAATGTGCGCGGGGGTGCCGAGGAGGACTCTACCACGTGATTCAGCCTATGGAGGTGCCCTGGACGCCCGAGGGCACATTGCCACATGGCACGGCATTTCTCAAGGGCGCGGGGCCGGGACGGGAGCCCAGAAGAGTGACGGTCACTGCCTGTCTAACAAGGCGACACCCGGGATCTCCCGCCCTGAGCGTGAACAAGGTCGGCTGCTGGGACGTCTGGAGACCTAAGGCCCAAGCCAGGGGCCCACACTCACCCTAAGCCCTGAGGATCAGGACAATGAATTTAAAAAAAATATTTATTTATCTATTTATTTAGGCTGTGCTGGGTCTTAGTTGTGGCACGTGGAATCTTTTAGTTGCAGCATGCAGACTTCTTAGTTGTGGCATGCATGCGGGATCTAGTTCCCCGACCAGGGATCGAACCTGGGCCCCCTGCTTTGGAAGCGCCGAGTCTTACCCACCGGACCACCAGGGAAGTCCTGGTCAGGACAGCGAATGATGCAAAACAGAGAATTCAGGGGCACAGCGGGGCTTCTCGCAGAAGGAAAAGGGCATCTGTGGTCACTGCCTCTGCCCAGCTCTGGACCAGTCCCCACCCCCACCAAAACCTCTGTTCCCCACCTGATGCTCTGAGCCGTTACCCGAGGACATCGACATACAGAGAAGACACACCTGTTTGCAGTCAGCACACCAGCTCCCTCGTCCCCACAGCCAAGGTTCCAGGACATCATCTCCCCCTTCACTGCTTACCCAAGCCCCCTGCAAGCACACAGTGGTGCTTAATAGATGCTCGCTGCCTGGCCGAAGGGAAGGCGCTCCCTCCCCATGTGGGTCACACTTTCAACTGCAATTATAATTCCAGCGTCTAGAGCAAGCCCTCCGTTGCTTGGAGAGCGTGGCCAGGAAAAACTTTTCCACAGGTCCTACTACAGACCTCAGAGCCCCTCATGCTGCTCAGGGGGGTCAGAAACTACCAGCAAATCCTGAGCGACCACAGGACAGAAGACTCCAATATACGTTTAGATTATTCTCTAATCCAGATTCTCTACAATATTTTTGCTCTGTGTCTCCAGACTTTCAGTTAGGAGATAACCCAAAATTTGAACACCCCCGAAAGTTTATGTCACACATCTTACATAGATGTTTACATAACTTAAACTTTAAAATCATCGTTAATTAAATAAATCATTTTGTGCTGTAGTAGATAAAGCAGTTTCTAATGGTTACAACTCAATTGCATTTTCCTTTTAGAAGTATGTGCCATAAAGAAGGCTCATCTAAATGTGCATGGAAAATACACATCTTTTAGTGCTCCGCAAAGGAAAGTGGCAGTTGTCGTCTGGAGGTGTTCTTGTCTTAAGGAGAGTGAATGCAGAACGTCATTCTGCTTATTTACACACCAAACCTCTTCAAGTGTCTGATACATCTTTTGTATCTTATAATTCAAAAGCACGGAAGAAAGGCAGGTGGGGAAATTGAGTCATGAGGACAGAATTCACGTTGGGGAAAGTTTCACCAGTCGTAGATACAGCTTCAAGATGCAGCTCCTTGATGGATGCGTGGTGAGGCGCGTGTAGCATTTCTGTCTCCCACAAATGCCCACTGGGGTACCGCTGGCCTGGCAGGAGGCCCGGTGTTTTTCTTGAAACCAACAGAACCGCACACAGATAAACAGAAGAACGTGCTGGAAAGCGTGGTTGCAACTGTGGAATGGCTCTCTCAGCAGTGCCCGCACCTCCCCTGGGGCAGCTTCTTGCCCCACAGATGGCAGAAAACAAAACACTGGTGTTCCGGTGCCTCAGAGTGAGCGCTTGCAGGGCCCCTGGTTGCAGCCGAGCAAAACGTCGAGGTGACCGTGGCCTGGGCAGTCAGAGTCAGGGCGTCTGGGGGGCCTTCGGCTCTCTGGGGACAAATGCGGGGAAGGCTCTGGTCCTTGGCCCGAATCCTGATGGGTGGGAGGCGCTGGGGTTTCCCCTGGATTCGTCCCCTGGTGGTCAGACGTCTCTCCTGGCTGCCTTTTCCTCACTGTAAACCATTCCTGCCTGGCTCTCTGACCCGCCCATAAATTCTGTGAGGAACCAGTACACTCTGAGCAACGAATACACAATCAATGCCTTTATGCTAGCATCCGCCGGAGTATATTCTGTCTGCAGCTACGAACCCCGACTCCAAATAACTGTTACCAGAGGGTTTGCAGGTAACAAACCTGCGCCGTCGTGACCGGGTGGCTTAGCCTTGTAGGGTGGGGTGTAGGCAGTCCACAGCACACGGCGATGAAGCAGCTACTTAAGTTAGCCACCCACCCTGAGAACAACCAGCCTTTGGAAGCCAAGTAAGTCTTGGGCACAGCAAGATACTGCGTTTCTAGACCATGAGGATGGACATGAGGAATTCAAGCACTGTTGAGCAGGTTGGTGGCTTCTAATTATGATGAGGAACCTAAAAATAAAACAAGTTCAATGCTAAAAACTCTCAGCTTAAGACATGATCAAGGAATTAGACGATTCCATGACTGCCTTAAATGAATCTCTTGTAGCTGGAAATTCAATGCAGTGTCTGATTCCTCGGGTTGTTGAATCACAGCATAAATAGTATGTTAATCTCATGCCTCTGCAGATTTCTTAAATGAAAAGTAGGGCATTGATTGGGGAAGGAGGACTAAAAATTGAAACAGGGATGTTTGGGAGGATTTTAATGAATCCAGGGCTCCTCTCAAACCACCAACCCACTGAGCATCTCTTTCCAGAAGAAGCAACGCCTTCTACCTCTGCCGGAGCACCTGCAGCCTCAGAACATTGACTGACATCGTCAGATATTGTTGTATTGATAAGGATGTCATTCCTCTTGCCCCGTCTCTAGCACCCCCCATTTTCTTTAGATCTATAACTAGAGTCAGGCTCTCTTCATGACCCAAGAAGCTAATTATAGCATAAAACCCAGGAGGTGTACCCTCTAAAAGAACTGCGAGATTTATTAGTTGATAACAGAAAGAAAACTTGAAGAACATATAAGGGTACTGATTTGGAGATGCTGGACCTAGGAGAGGAGGACATACATTCAGATGAAGTTTAATTATGAAAACTGGGAACTTATCAGGGATTCTGGATCCATTGTGCTCATTGATCACCTGGGGATTGGATTAGTCGATTTCTCAGTTGTCGGCTCCAACCCGGACTTGGTGAGAGCTGATACTAAGTAAAGTTGAGATGCCAGAAATCCCGTGTACGATGAAGAGAAGGAGCTGGAAGATGGGGAGAGCCAGGGCTGTGGAGACGGATCAGGGCTCCTACACGCGGACATCAGAATCCACTCTGGTGGGTCCTGCTTCAGAGGATTCATTAGCCTACCTCATTTCCAGAAGTGTGGCCATGAACTTGGAAGCCGTAGATCTGGGAGCCGTGTGCCCAGGAGAAGCAGGAACCACACCGCTGCCACCACCGCCGCCCTGACCCCTATGCTGGGGGATGGATAAAGAACCGCTTCTGTAGTCACAGGAGGGTCAGCATGTGACCACAGAGCCAGTTCCCAAGAGCCTGGCTGCTCACACTTGTCTCCAGGAGCTGTATGGCTGCCTCTGGAGGGAAAGACCTCTGCTAGATTTGGCTTTCCAGCTTCTGGAGGACAGGAAGGCTCACTCAGGGGAGGTTAATTGCATGCCGAAGGAACCAATCTGCATATTTTCCGAAGGAAATATTGAACTGTGTCCTCTCTAAGATCATTGGTGTGCTGAGTAGAACCTGCAATGTGCATGTTGATTCACTCGTTTACCCAGCAAAGGTCTGGAGTCACGTGTGCTGGAAACTCAACAGAGATGAAGGAGCAGCGGGGTTTGTGGGAAGACACCCCCATGCACGGAAGCACCCAGCACAGTGGGAGGAGGTCGGGCTGAGCCTGGAGAGGTGAAAAAGGGATGCTGAGGGGAGGGGGGCACTTTACTCTAGGGGAGGGCATGCCAGGGAGCGAGGGCAGGGACACGTAGTCATAATTGCTGACGCAGTGAGCCGGACAATGTTTCCTAGTGTGGAAATCTCAGAGCTCAGCTTTGCTGGACCAAAGACATACTTCAAAGCCATAGACCATTTCTGCACCAGATTCAGCTTTACCAAGAAAAAAATAATAAAGGATTTTACTTCAGTTATTCATATAATAACTGAATAACTGGTACCACGCAGAAATCAGGAACCCATGAGATCTATGGTAGAGCAAAGCACATTTCTCTTTCTCAAGAAAGCATCTAACCTTCCCAAGACCTCTTTTTCTCTTTTAAAAATTTTATTAATAAAATTATATTAATGAAGACAAGATGAATAAAATTTTATTAATAAAATTGTATGCGTGATGACTTTCGTTGCACATATACATCATGAAAAGATCACTACAGTCATTTTTTTGTGATGAGAACACCTGACATCTATTCTCTTAGTAAATTTCCAGTATCCAACACAGTACCATTAGCTCTGGACATGCTGAGCACACGTGGCACGCCAGGCCCACGGTGGGCTTGGGCTCCTGCGCAAGGAGGGTTCTCCACCAGCAGGACTAGAGAAAAATGCATAGGCTCATGTCTTTCATTTCCCGAGACCAATAGCATCTTCAAAGCAGAAAAAGGCCCCAGAGGAATCTAGATTAACAGCACTATTTTACAACTGAGGAAACTTTAACGGAGAAAAGTGAGGAATGGATCTAAAGTCACAATAGTTAGTGGCGTAACCAGGGTCAGAAACCAATTTCTCCTTCAGTCCAGTGCAATACCTGTCACTGCTTTGTGATCCGGGACTGGTGCCTATAGATGTTTCTGTAGGATAAAATTAAGACTCCTAAATTCAAGAAAGAGAGACCGTAGAAAGTTCTCAAAAATAGCTATATAGCATCCTCACAGGTAAGTTACTTTGACCCTTACTTGCTGTTTTGTGCCTTAAAATGAAGTCGGTCTGTTGAACGTTCTCTCAAAGATGGTATAATTTTGGGCTTCCCTGGTGGCACCAGTGGTTAAGAATCCACCTGCCAACGTGGGGGACACGGGTTCGAGCCCTGGTCTGGGAAGATCCCACATGCCGCGGAGCAACTAAGCCAACGCGCCACAACTACTGAGCCTGCGCTCTAGAGCCCGTGCTACAACTACTGAAGCCTGTGTGCCTAGAGCCCGTGCTCCGCAATAAGAGAAGCTTCTGCTCGCCACAACTAGAGGAAGCCCACGTGCAGCAACGAAGACCCAATGCAGCCAAAAATAAATTTAAAAATAAATAAATTTCTTTTAAAAAGATGGTATAATTTTATGCTTTTAAGGGCAGCATAGAGCTGACAAAAATCACATTCTTGGACTCAGAGTTTGTTACTCACAATCACATTTGGAGACCTGTGTTTCCTGCAGGTGTACAGCCTCTGGCCAGGCATCACCTGAGTCCCTCGGCTGGATGTCATCGTGACACCAGTGTTTGTAGAGTCTTCCAAATCAAGATCCCAGAAAAGACTAATTATGTGCCCTCGATTGTAATGGCAGGATGAAGGGATCCTGCTTTTCCACGGGCTGTGGGCGAGCTTTGAAGAAGGGTTGGAGCTGCAGAGGAATAAGCCCCCTGCAGCTTTTGCCCCTCACTGTGGGGTTTAGGAAGGGCTGTGTAGCAGCCCCTCTTCATAACTCACATTAGCTGATAAAGGCTCAGAGAAATACTGCAGCAAAAAAACATGTTAAAATGTGCTTTCCCTGCACGGTCCCAACGTTTGAGGTCATGGCACTGGACTTTGAGGTGAGCAACACCTCTTCGTTGTGACAATGACCTGCCACACAGTGGTGGGCGCTGGAAGGTCGGCCAGATGTGTTAGATGTGGTTCTTGAGACGAGTCCTTTATGTGGACTAGGCAGCTGTGCCCTTGGACTTCAGCGTGAGCGTGTGGAGGACAGACTCCCAGGTCCCCCTCCAGAGAGGCTGTGTTCTCAGCACCTGCCCGCATGGCTCCAGGGCAGGTGGTCTGCTGGGCTTGCTCTGAGAATCCCAGTCCTAGGACAGGCTTGGACAGGCTTAGAAGGAAAGGAAGGCTCTACAAATAAACACTGGGGTCACGATGACATCCAGCCCGAGGGACTCAGGTGATGCCTGGCCGGACACTGTACACCTGCAGGAAACAGAGGTCTCCAAATGTGATTGTGAGTAATAAACTCTGAGTCCAAGAATGTGCTTTTTGTCAGCTCTATGCTACCCGTAAAAGCATAAAATTGTACAACCTTTCCAGGGGATAATTTAGCAATATGTTAACAAAAAGCATTAAAATGCATGCCCAGAAATCTCACCTCTTGTCCTTCAGATGAAGGAAGTTACCAGAGAAGTATGCAAAGGTGTATGTGCTGGGATTTCATTGCATGTGATTTACGATAGCAAAAAACTCAGCCTAAATCTTCAACCCCAGAATCTTAGTTGAGTTACAGAGACCAATGAGAGCTGCCATCAGAAGTGGTCCCGCATCATTCAGACCCCCCAACGACATGTTTTGCTCGGAGCCTGCCTCTGACATTTGCAAAGAGGAGCCATGGGTGGTCTAGGTCCCTCACCTGGGACAACCTTAAGGACCTGCAGGTAAGTCCTCGCCCCTCACTGGGCTCAGCCCGCCTGGGCAGTGCCCCAAACTGGCCGGAGCAGGGACCCCCTCGCCTGCCTCCCCTCCAGGCAGCCACGGTTCCCTCTCCCTGGAAATGAGAAGGAGGTATTCTTCCCCTTTGCGTGGGTGTGGGGAGGAGGCAGTCTCTGTCCTGCTTGAGCAAAGAGTCCACCCGCCCCCAGGGAGCAGACACAGCCGTGCACCCCCTGAGCCCCCTATGAAGAGCCGGATGTGGGAGGCCGGCCTTGGGCAGCACACACCCTCCAAGCAGCGTCTCGGTGGCCCCAAACTACAAGGAAAGAGGAGGGCCTCAGCCCACCAACTGTCAGAGCATCGATTCTTCCCGGCGTGTTTTCTGTTTTCAGAAGACTTCCCTTATATTATTCATTAGCATAATCAGTGGTAATAACTGATTAAACATTTACTTTTGTAAGTACCAACAAACCATTAGTCACGCTGCTCAGAGGCTCTGGGCTTCTCTGTGCTTCTTGTCTTTTACCCATCATCCTTCTGTTCAAGGGGGATAGCCTCCCCCCAGAGCAAGAGGTGAACAGAGGGTGCTGAGAGCAGCCGAGGGTGGCAGGAGGTTGTGGGATACAGGGGAGCCCCTCAGGGCAGAGAGCTGGAGCCCTCTCCCAGACCCAGTTGTCTGGTCTGAGGCCACCGCCCACCACCTGGACCCCTCTCCCCAACTCATCCACACAGCAGGCAGCCAGGATGGTGGAGCTCCAAGCTGAGGGCACCCTGCCCCTTCACCCTTGGTCTTACCCCTGCCGTCAGAGGCTCAGGATGGGATTTCTCTGCTGCTCCAACCCTCACCCTGATAGGGAGAGGGGTTTGCACCACCGACACGCACCAGGGCAACTAGGAACAGGAAACCAGGTTTGGCTTACAGGAATGGGACTCAGTGTGGGAATTACTGGCACGGATGGGGCAGTTTCTACTTCAGAGACCATGAAGGGAGCCTGTTCTCCTGGTCAGGGCACGCAGAGGCATGTGTGGCCTCAGGCCACGCTTCCCCAAGGCCCAGATGCCATGATAGCTCCAAACGTTGGCGAAGGGGGTGGTTGTCCAACTTGGGCTCCACGTGGGAACCTGCAGGAAGTCCTCCTCCCAAGGTCAGGAGGGTTTTCCCACCGCCCAGCGGGGACCACAAACCAGAGAGACCCTTGCAGTTCCTCCCGCAGGCCGGGATGTAAGACCTCCGTTTGTCCCAGATCCCGTACCTGGCCACAGGCAGCTGCAGGGAGTATGGGAATTGTCATCACCACCAGGGACCACGGCCCTGCAGGAACTCAGGGGCTTTAATGGGGAAGCAGCCCCTCCACAATCGGTTCATCTCATCAGGAAATGTATCCTGGGCCAGGTGAAGGCAGGCCACCATGTTCCCAAACTCCCAAGAGCAAGATAGGAACAGACCTCACATTTGCTGATTTCCACATGGAGAAAGGGCAGGGCACTGAGCCTGGGCCACAAGAGCCTAAAGGAAGAGGGGGCAGCGATGGGTCAGCAAGGTCCCTGCTCTGAGAGGACCACAGTCTGGAAGGGGAGACCGAAAAGAAGTGAACGTATAATTGGGTCAGACAGCACAAGGGCCTCAAGGAAAATATTGTCAGGGCACACAGAGGGCAGTCACCAGGTGCGGGGACGTGCACAGGTGATGAGTGATGTCCAGGAAGACAGAGGGCAGTCACCAGGTACAGGGACGTGCACAGGTGGTGTGTGATGTCAGAGCACACAGAGGGGAGTCACCGGATGTGGGGACGTGCACAGGTGATGAGTGATGTCCAGGAAGACAGAGGGCAGTCACCAAGTGCGGGGACGTGCACAGGTGATGAGTGATGTCAGGGCACACAGAGGGGAGTCACCAGGTGCGGGGACGTGCACAGGTGACGTGTGATGTCAGGGCACACAGAGGGGAGTCACCAGGTGAGGGGACGTGCACAGGTGACGTGTGATGTCAGGGCACACAGAGGGGAGTCACCAGGTGCGGGGATGTGCACAGGTGATGTGTGATGTCAGGGCACTCAGAAGAAGAATCCACCAGGTATGGGGACATGCACAGGTGACATATGACATCAGAGCACAGAGACAATGTGTCCACCAGGTGCGGGGACATGCACAGGTGATGAGTGATGTCAGAGCACACAGAGGGCAGAGTCCACCAGGTATGAGCCTGTGTCCATCACGTTCACTGTATCACTGGCGATGAGACCTTAGTGTAGTAGCTAATTCATTCAGGCTGGTTTTATTGTGTGTCTGCTCCCCTTGGGAGCCATGCAGGTTTGTTTGCTTCTTTTGAAGCTCATCAGGACATTCAACGTGTCCCTTGGTCCCCTTTGCCCCAACTGGTGCAAAATCACTGCTGCTCTAGGGAGATGGTGTGAGAGGGCCAGGGCAGGTCTGCACTCCCCGAGCCCTCCAGCCCGAGTAACAGGGAGCATGTTCGACTGCGGCAGCCGGACAGCACCAGATCAATGCCCCTCTGCCACCGAGTACTGCCAGACCGGACGCACTCTTCCTTTGCACCAAGGTTTACTCGAGGTCCTGTAAAGAAGGAGCAGGTGCAAAACTTGGCAGATGAGGAGAGAGACATGACAGGTCCAGGAGGAATGGAGACGTGGCTCAGGATCTCTCACATGCGGGAGTTGCGAGGGTTGTCAAGGACTCCTCACTGGAAATACTCATAAGCAGCACAGACAGGGTGTCAGATCCTCCTCGGGGTGCTGGATGCTGCAGTGAATGTGACGGACCAGATCCTCTGTGCACAGAACTTCTGTTTTGGTGAAGGAGATGATGGACAAGGAAGCAAATCAACTCAGGTGGTAAAACCTGGTGTCGTCATGTGGAGGGAGCAGTGAGGGCAGGCACCCATGCAAAGATGCTGGGGTCAGTCGCTCCAGGCACGACGGGGCAGTGGGCACAGCCCTGGAGCAGGCGGGGCTGTGGCCTCCCCGAGGCATGGAGAGAAGGTCCTTGCACCTGTGTTGCATGAGGTCAACCAGGTGGCCAGAGACCAGATCCTGTAACACCTGATGGCCACGGGGAGGGGTCCAGCTTGGTCCACACGGGCCCACAGAGCTGTGCTGCCCGAGACAGAACCAGGGCGTTCAGCAAGCAGGAAAAAGTCTCACCTTCCTGCAGAGGCTGAGGCGAGGACCAAGATAGTGGAAACCAGTCCTGCAGGAGCGAGAAATCAAGGTGACTCTGAAGGGTGCTGGCTCATGGATTCCAAGTTATCGAGTTGAGAAGTTTTCCTTGCCTCTGCCGATGTCTTCCAGCCAAAAAGCACCAGGAACACCCCTGTGGCTGAACACATGAGTTTACTTCACGTTTCAGCAAAGGACACACACCAGGGCCACACAAGGGGCGTGTCACTGAGAGGATGCCAAGAAGAACCACAATGAGGTTTGACCCTGCTTTAAGTGCTCTTGTTGGGAGTTTAAGGAGGCAGGAGTTTGCTCAGGGTGGGACACTGCCAGGAAGTGGGAGAGTCTGTGATTGGGCATCTTGGAAAAGCAGTAGCCTCCATGCACGTCAGCCAGGACCTGGAAGTCTGGGCGCGGGGTGCAGACGATGAGCACGTGTGTGTCTGTGCTCAGATGAGATCTCGGGGGACCTTGTTCTGGTCTTGACCTCTCCCCGTCACAGAGTGGCTTCGACTGACGTTGGCTGTTCCATGACCCACAGGAGAGAGAGGGGGCCCAGCTGTGAGCCAGGGGCCACTGTGCTTCCTCTCAGACCCTCACCCCCCCTCCAAACTGTGGAAGCTCCAGTCTGGTTCAAGGTTCTGCCCCTGTCAACTTCAGCAAGACCAGTCAGGATGAATGCTTTGCTTTAATTCCTCTTCCAGCACACAGAATTTTACTACAAAAACGCCATGCCTCTGCCAGAGAAACGCATTTATGTGCTCGGCTGTGCCTCCGGAGATCATGGGTGCTTATGGTTAGGTCGTGAGACCATAAGATCCTTCAGCTGGTGTTTGCTGTTTTAAAAACAGGCTTGTTTTGCATTTTGAAGTAAGAAAACGTTACAATATACATGAAACTTATGCAGAATTCTTTAATCTGGAACCTGGAGTGGGGAGAATTCATTAAAAAAAAAAAGCATTGTCTTATTCTAAACAGCAGCAAGGAGCACAGCATAATACCTTACTATTCAATAAAGGAGCTCATTTCAACAGCAGATGGTTATAAAACTGAGACTCTACAGATATCTTTACTCTGAGAATGTATAGAATAAATGATCTCTTAATATAATAAAGTCGCTTGTCGTCTTTGCAGCTTATATTACAACTTCACTTGAGATGTGATTTCCAAGCAGGTCTCCTAATACATTCCCTCGGGACAGTGAAATTCAATGACACTGGATCATCTACAAGAAATAATAAAAAAGGGACATGTTATATGTCATCAAGAAAGTTCCAAAACTTTGTATTCAAGGATGAATTATTCATTAAAAGTTTTTGGAGAAATCCTGGTGGTGAGTAATGAAAGGAGTCCTGTTTTTATATCCTAAAATGCATCCTTTCTTAGAACCGACCACGTACATTTAGCGATGCCATCAGGGTAATGCGAGCAGCCCCCTGAGAAAGCATCCCTCAGGGCCCCTCTCCCAGTATGCTTCCCCCCACCGGCCTAGGCCTCCAGAGGCAGGAAAAGGTGCTCTCTAGAACCCAGAGTTAAGCAAGTTGAGGCAGCAGGAATACTCTTAGGCGTCAGGGGACCAGATTGAACACAATGGTCACTAATCCCAAAGCAGCCAGTGGGGTGTTGACAAGCATGGACACATTTTTCTACAGAGAGTGGCCTGCCGTCAGGGATAACAGGTTAGCAATCCCTCCTACCTTCTCCCACCCACTCACATCCTGTTTTTCCTTTGGCGGCTTATTTGTTCGTTTTAACCATATTTCACTGCACAAAGAATTCAACTCTATTGTCAAAGGAAAATCGGGGGTCTTCCCTGGCAGTCCAGTGGTTAAAACTTCGCCTTTCAATATAGGGGGCGTGGGTTCGATCCCTGCTTGGGGAGCTAAGATCCCACATGCCTCACGGCCAAAAAACCAAAACATAAAACAGAAGCAATATTGTGACAAATTTAATAAAGACTTTAAACATGGTCCACGTCAGAAACATCTTTAAAAAAAGATTTTTTTTTAATCTTAAAAAAAAAAAAAAAAAAAGGAAAACCAGGAGACACATCAACAGAGAAATGGCCCAAGGCCCGACGGCCTGGGAGTGGCCACAGCTCAGCCTTGCCGCTGGTCTTTCCAAGTCTCAGGTGCGCAGCTAACCCATGAAGTGTGTCATCGTTGAGGTTTTCGTGTGGAATCTTCTTCCAGTCACCATGTTCCATTTTCTGCCTCTTGAGGAAATTCTCTTGTGTGATAGCTTTGACTATGTACCTCACTCCACTTGCTGGGTTCTCCAAAGTCCCAGGTCTTTGGGGTCCTCCTTGCCCATAACAATCTCCTTTTCGTTACCTGCCTTAACAATCGTCTTCTAATTTTCTTAATTACCGCTTTCTTTTCCACTTGCATTCACTGCACTAAGTACATAGGTTCATTTTTTTCTGTACTGTCTTTTCTGTTTGATTTCTAGCACGTTTTAGTTCTCTGACTGTTTTTTTGGTTTCTTATTTATAGCTAAGGGATTTTTTGTTAATATATTAACCCTTTGTAAAACAAGGCTGAAGAATTTCTCACTGCACTTTGGAGCTTCAGAGAAAACGTGGCATCCTGACCTGGTCAGATGGCACATCCTCTAGCAGGGGAGACGGGGGAGGACTCAGATCTCCTGCCGGGCAGCTGCTTGTCCTGCTGGAGTCTGAGGCGGGGGCTGAGGCTGAAGCTTGAGGCTGCTGCGACCTGCCATCCAGGCTGTCTGTGTGCTCAAGCCCCAGGGCATCTCAGCCTCCCTCTGGCCCCCACAGAAGCTGAGCCCCAATGGTCCCCGCTCAGGTCTGCAGCTGCCCCTCAGAGCCGCCTTGCCACGCGCTGAGGACCTTGGACAAGCTGTCAGCTACTTCCTCACAGTCCTGGCCCCCTGGGCAATGGGAGAGCCCAGCCCCACATCTCTCTCCAGCAACCATGGAGACTCCCACAGGCACCTTGTCACATCTGCGCCCACATTGGTTTGGGGCAGCCTGCGAGCCATCTCTTCACTGAGCCCGGTCTGGAAGGTGATGGCCGAGTCCCTTCTGCTCTACCTGCGCCCCTGCAGAGGAGGGGCCAGGAGGTACCCCTGCAGAGGAGGGGCCGGGAGGCACCCCTGCAGAAGAGGGGCCGGGAGGCACCCCTGACACGTGCTTTCCTTCCATCCTCCGCCTGTGCTTCCCGCACCCCCCAGGGCTGAAGTGGCCTCCGGGGTCTCCCCCTGCCTCCTGGTCACGTCTCCTCCTGAAAGCTTCAAGCCTCATGTCTCAGCTATCAGGGACAGAATGGGAATTCTTCCCTCCTCTGCACAGGACAGTACTGTCGCTTGGCTTCTGCAGAGTTAGATGCAATGGGTAAAGGAGGCTTGAGGAACTGGAAAAAGCTCTTCTCTCGTGGTTTTCCCGGGTGTTGCTCCCTGCAGCATATTAATCTCTCCAGAAAGATGACGACTTGGGACCCACCAGAACAAGTCGTGTACTTGGAAATGCAAAAGAGAAAATCACATTAAAATCTGAGAAAGCACACTACTTTTATGTATATTTACTAAATTACCAGATACTTTTAGTGTTCCCATCACAGTTCTAACCACTTTACGAATATTAACTTAGTTCATCTTCATAACAGCCCGGCTAGAAGGTACTATCATTGCCCCATTTCACAGATGAAAAGACTGAGGCGCAGGGAGGTTACGTAAATACATGCACCAAAAGCCCCGAGTATCAGGAACAGATGGAGAAGGGTTGGGACTAGAGCCAGGATCCCCGCCCAGGCAGCCGGCTTACCCCCCGCATGGTCACGGTCATGGTGTCCTACTGCACACTGTTTCCGGGCAACTACATGCACACAGAGGGGCAAGAAGAGACCGCCTCTAAGAAGAGAATAAATACTTAAAGTTTCAAAATGCCCTGTCCTAGGCAGCGCCCACCTCGTGCAAACAAATGTTCTTTTTTTTTTAATTTCTGTATTGTGGTAAAAGTCACATAATATAAAACATACTATTGTAACCATATTTAACTGTCGGTTCAGTGGCACTAAGTGCACTCACATTGTTGTGCAAGTCTCACCATCGTCCATCTCCCGAATTTTTCACCTTCCTGAACTGAGACTCTGTCCCCTTTAAACACTAACTCCCCATTCCCCCTCCCCTGGCCCCTGGCATCTACCCCCAGCCCCTGGCATCTACAAATTTACTTTCTAACTCTTATTAATGTGGCTATTCTATGTACCTCGTATAAGTGGAATCAAACAGTATTAGTCTGCACCTAATGTATATTGGAATGCATTTCTAAGGTTAACTTAATATATGTCCTGCAAACAGATTGTATCTTCTTCTTTTTTTTACCCTGTGCTATACAGTAGGCCCTCACCAGCCACCTACTTCATGCGTAGGAGTGCACATATGTCAATCCCAATCTCTCAACCCCCCTCCCCGCCTGGTGTCCATACGTTTGTTCTCTACATCTGTGTCTCAATTTCCGCTCTGCAAATAGCGTCATCTGTACCATTCTTCTAAATTCCACACATATGTGTTAATATACGATATGCACCCTGATGTTGTAAATAACGTTGCAGCAGTATTTACAATAGCCAGGACATGGAAGCAACCTAAGTGTCCATCGACAAAGGAATGGATAAAGAAGATGTGGCACGTATATACAATGGAACATTACTCAGCCATAAAAAGGAAGGAAATTGTGCCATTTGCTGGGGCGTGGATGGACCTAGAGACTGTCATACACAGTGAAGTAAGTCAGAGAGAGAAAGCAAATGTTCTTTGACATTTGTTCTTAGTAGCTTTAATTGCTATGTAAACAAGACACAGCTAACACTTCTAGAATGCTCTGTCCTTAGCAAGTTCCATGTCAATTCACTTTATCTTTGCAATAACCCACAAGGTACTTTCCCATTTCAGAGATGAGGAAATTGGAGCACAGCGAAATGAGTCCCGTTCCCAGACTGACCACCAGGTGACGACGGAAGGGGCTATACCCTTAGGCACACTCCTGCTAGACTTTCACTTCCTCAGCTCCTGGTCTAGGACTGCCTGGCACCTAGTACTACAGGGGAAAGATTCACCTGCTTTTATTCTTTGTGCTTTGATGCACTCATGTTTTTTCTCTTTAAATATTTAATCAATGCTTACTTCATTTTGCAGGTTGAGCTAAGGATTGAATTTACCTTTTCGCCCATAAACTTAATCAGTTTTCCCACTATGATTTACAGCATAACCCAGCCTTTCTACACCAAATTTAAGTGCCACCTGTAGCATTACAACATTGTCTGCAATGCTCTGAGGTTTTCTGTCCTGTTTCCCTGATTTCTCATCTGCTATCTGACCTAAGTCACACTCCATTTTGATTTTGACTCTAGAAAACATTTTTATTTCTACTAGAGCAAGTTCCCCACAATAGTGCGAAAATTTCCAAAATGTACTATTTGTTCATATGCACTCGTCTCGATAACCTTTAGACACATCTAGGATTTGACTGGGATTGCACTTTTTAGATTGATTGGGAGAGAAGTGACATCTTTTTAATATTGAGTTAATAATCCTTCCATTCATTTGTCTTATTTTTTAGCTTCAGGAAAATTCTATAGATCGCTTTAAATGGGAGTGCGTATTGCATAGATTTGCTTCCAGGAATTTGTGTTGGGTTTGCTATTATGAAGGTACTTTATTCATTACATTTTCTAACCATTTCTAATGTTTGGCATTTACGAAAGTCATCGGTTTTGGTGCTTTTCTTTATTGACCATTCTTCCTCTTTTGTATTTATTCCCATTGTTTTTCAGATGATTCTTTTAGGCTTTTTAGATGGACAAGCATAGGATGCTTTTACATAGTAGACACATATGTGCACTTTTCTTGGGAAAGGGTCTGTAACGTTAATCAAGTTCCTTTTATCAAGGTGATTGTATAAACATTCTTAGAAAAATTAATGTGATAAATTATATTAATACATTTCCTCCTATTGAACCATAATTTAATTTCTAATATAAGCCACACTTGTGCATATCATATTAATCTTATAAAAATCCTGGTTTGACGTGTGTTATTATTTTCCTAAAGGTGCTGTAACAAAGTGGCACAAGCTGGGATGCCTACAGGGACAGGAATTTATCATCTCAGCTCTGGAGGCTGGAAGTCCAAACCCAAGGTGATGGCAGTGCCTGCTCCCTCCACAGGCTCTGAGAAGAAGGAAATAGCCAAACTAAACCACCCGGCTGGGAGCAATCTGGGGCTTCAGTATTCAGGCTCACCCTTGCCCTGTCTTTGCACCTCCTACAAGTGCCTTCCATTGGCCAAACCCAACGGGAGCTCAGAGTGCAAGGGAGCCCAGTGATGCAGTCCACTCAGGTGGGCCTCCCAGAGTCCAGAACTGGGTGGAGAAGGACGGAGGGCACATGCAGAGGGGCAGATGAAAGATGGAGATGAGATAAGAAATAAAATGAAATGAGATGAGATGAGATGAAAGAGGGTGGTGTTAAGAGGTTACAGGAAGCAACGTAAAGATAGCCAAAGATGGGACAGTTGTGCTGACTACAGCACACCTATCACATAAAAAGCCAAGTGTTTATAATGACACTCAAAAGAGGCAGGAGGAAGAGAAATAGAACACAACTCATTGGACACCATTGCCAGTTGCTAAGATGCCTATAACATGGCTTTAAAAACAGGTAAGTGAGAGGAAATAACAAAGCATTTATTCTGCCTTTCTTACCTTTCTTACCTAAACTATGTTTCAAAGACACTAACAGCTCCAGTAGATAAGGAAAAGCTCTCCTGTACAGAAGCCAATTCGTCAGTGAGGAAGAGATGATAGAATTAGAAAATTACTATTTTGCAACCTCTAATGAAATGCCGTTTCAGGTAACAGCATCATCATTGGAGGGTAAAACCATTCGGAGAAATATCGATGAAGAATATTGCAAAAGAACAGATCAGAAAATCTACAAACAGCAAATGCTGGAGAGGGCGTGGAGAAACGGGAACCCTCCTGCACTGTTGGTGGGAATGTAAATGACACAGCCACTGTGGAGAACAGCATAGAGCTTCCTTAAAAAACTAAAAATAGAGCTACCATATGACCCAACAATCCTGCTACTGGGCATATTCCCTGAGAAAACCGTAATTCAAAAAGTCACATGCACCCCAATGTTCATTGCAACACTATTTACAGTAGCCAGGTCATGGAAGCAGCCTAAAGGCCCACTGACAGAGGACCTCATGCATAAAGATGTGGCACATATATACAATGGAATATTACTCAGCCATAAAAAGGAATGAAATTGGGTCACTTGTAGAGACGTGGAAGGATCTAGAGACTGTCATACAGAGTGAATAAGTCAGAAAGAGAAAAACATATCGTGTATTAACACACATATGTGGAACCTAGAAAAATGGTCCAGATGAACCGTTGTGCAGGGCAGAAAGTGAGACACAGATGTAGAGAACAAATGTATGGACGCCAACGGGGGAAAGCGGTGCGGGGTGGGGATGGTGGTGTGCTGAATTGGGCGATTGGGATTGACATGTATACACTGACGTGTATAAAATTGATGACTAATAAGAACCTACTGTATAAAAAAATAAATAAAATAAAATTCAAAAACAAAAGAACAGATCAGGCTGTGGTGACTTGAACTGTTGATTAATCTTCCTGTTAATAAAGGTGAAACAACCAGAAGATTTTGGAAAGATGGAGGTGGTGGCAACATAATCTTTTAATCTCTTCAAATCTTCACATAAAAACAGCCACGTCAACTAGATGACAAAACCAAAACTCCACAGAAAATGTTGACAGAAAAGGAAGGAATCCTCTAGGACTCTGAAACAGGTGGGTGAAGCCAAACCACCAACAGCCATGAGACCTGCAAGGTACGGGCACCTGTGTGAGAGGAGGTGGGGGAAATCAAGGGACCTGGGGCACCCCTGAAAACAGGAGACCCAGAAACAGCCGGCAAATCTGCCCTCGATGAACACCAGCCAGAGAGCAGACCCTGGAACCGGCGGGGGGCTGGTGTCTAACAGCGAGGAGCCCTGGGAAAGACAAGAGAGGACCGAAGAAGACCGGAGCAGGAAAGGTGCCAGGAGGATCCAGGAAGCAGCCACCGTATCCCAAACACCACAAGGAAACAACCCAGGATGGGGCTCCAGGAGGTCAGCGGGCTCTCCTGAGCTGTGCCTCCTTCTAAGGACTCAGAAAAACTAATTTCCCACAGAAACAAGACGCAGCAGTCCACGGACAGATGGATGGATGCACCAAATGTGGCCCATGCACTCAAAGGAATATTATCCAGCCCTAAACAGGAAGTAAATTCCGACACAGGCTACAACGTGGGTGAAACTTAAGGACATTATGCTAAGTAAATAAACCAGACACGGAAGGACAGATACTGTGTGATTCCACGTATACAGGTCCTTAAAGCCGTCAAATTCATAGAGGCAGAGAGTAGAATGGTGGGTGTCAGGGGCTACAGGGAGGGGAGAATGGGGAGTTTCTGTTGTTTAATGAGCATAGAGTTTCAGTTTTGCAAAATGAAAAAGTTCTAGAGATTGGTCGCACAACGGTGTGAGTGAACTTAGCACAGCTGAGATGCACACTTAAAGATGTCAGCGTGGGGAGACGCAAGAGGGAAGACATACGGGAACATATGTATGTGTACAGCTGATTCACTTTGTTATACAGCAGAAACTAACACACCACTGTAAAGCAATTATACCCCAATAAAGATGTTAAAAAAAAAAAAAGATGTCAGCGTGGGGAGACGCAAGAGGGAAGACATACGGGAACATATGTATGTGTACAGCTGATTCACTTTGTTATACAGCAGAAACTAACACACCACTGTAAAGCAATTATACCCCAATAAAGATGTTAAAAAAAAAAAAGATGTCAGCGTGGGGAGACGCAAGAGGGAAGACATACGGGAACATATGTATGTGTACAGCTGATTCACTTTGTTATACAGCAGAAACTAACACACCACTGTAAAGCAATTATACCCCAATAAAGATGTTAAAAAAAAAAAAAGATGTCAGCGTGGGGAGACGCAAGAGGGAAGACATACGGGAACATATGTATGTGTACAGCTGATTCACTTTGTTATACAGCAGAAACTAACACACCACTGTAAAGCAATTATACCCCAATAAAGATGTTAAAAAAAAAAAAAAGATGTCAGCGTGGGGAGACGCAAGAGGGAAGACATACGGGAACATATGTATGTGTACAGCTGATTCACTTTGTTATACAGCAGAAACTAACACACCACTGTAAAGCAATTATACCCCAATAAAGATGTTAAAAAAAAAAAAAAGATGTCAGCGTGGGGAGACGCAAGAGGGAAGACATACGGGAACATATGTATGTGTACAGCTGATTCACTTTGTTATACAGCAGAAACTAACACACCACAGTAAAGCAATTATACCCCAATAAAGATGTTAAAAAAAAAAAAAAGATGTCAGCGTGGGGAGACGCAAGAGGGAAGACATACGGGAACATATGTATGTGTACAGCTGATTCACTTTGTTATACAGCAGAAACTAACACACCACTGTAAAGCAATTATACCCCAATAAAGATGTTAAAAAAAAAAAAGATGTCAGCGTGGGGAGACGCAAGAGGGAAGACATACGGGAACATATGTATGTGTACAGCTGATTCACTTTGTTATACAGCAGAAACTAACACACCACTGTAAAGCAATTATACCCCAATAAAGATGTTAAAAAAAAAAAAAGATGTCAGCGTGGGGAGACGCAAGAGGGAAGACATACGGGAACATATGTATGTGTACAGCTGATTCACTTTGTTATACAGCAGAAACTAACACACCACTGTAAAGCAATTATACCCCAATAAAGATGTTAAAAAAAAAAAAAAGATGTCAGCGTGGGGAGACGCAAGAGGGAAGACATACGGGAACATATGTATGTGTACAGCTGATTCACTTTGTTATACAGCAGAAACTAACACACCACTGTAAAGCAATTATACCCCAATAAAGATGTTAAAAAAAAAAAAAGATGTCAGCGTGGGGAGACGCAAGAGGGAAGACATACGGGAACATATGTATGTGTACAGCTGATTCACTTTGTTATACAGCAGAAACTAACACACCACTGTAAAGCAATTATACCCCAATAAAGATGTTAAAAAAAAAAAAGATGTCAGCGTGGGGAGACGCAAGAGGGAAGACATACGGGAACATATGTATGTGTACAGCTGATTCACTTTGTTATACAGCAGAAACTAACACACCACTGTAAAGCAATTATACCCCAATAAAGATGTTAAAAAAAAAAAAAGATGTCAGCGTGGGGAGACGCAAGAGGGAAGACATACGGGAACATATGTATGTGTACAGCTGATTCACTTTGTTATACAGCAGAAACTAACACACCACTGTAAAGCAATTATACCCCAATAAAGATGTTAAAAAAAAAAAAAGATGTCAGCGTGGGGAGACGCAAGAGGGAAGACATACGGGAACATATGTATGTGTACAGCTGATTCACTTTGTTATACAGCAGAAACTAACACACCACTGTAAAGCAATTATACCCCAATAAAGATGTTAAAAAAAAAAAAAGATGTCAGCGTGGGGAGACGCAAGAGGGAAGACATACGGGAACATATGTATGTGTACAGCTGATTCACTTTGTTATACAGCAGAAACTAACACACCACTGTAAAGCAATTATACCCCAATAAAGATGTTAAAAAAAAAAAAAGATGTCAGCGTGGGGAGACGCAAGAGGGAAGACATACGGGAACATATGTATGTGTACAGCTGATTCACTTTGTTATACAGCAGAAACTAACACACCACTGTAAAGCAATTATACCCCAATAAAGATGTTAAAAAAAAAAAAAGATGTCAGCGTGGGGAGACGCAAGAGGGAAGACATACGGGAACATATGTATGTGTACAGCTGATTCACTTTGTTATACAGCAGAAACTAACACACCACTGTAAAGCAATTATACCCCAATAAAGATGTTAAAAAAAAAAAAAGATGTCAGCGTGGGGAGACGCAAGAGGGAAGACATACGGGAACATATGTATGTGTACAGCTGATTCACTTTGTTATACAGCAGAAACTAACACACCACTGTAAAGCAATTATACCCCAATAAAGATGTTAAAAAAAAAAAAAGATGTCAGCGTGGGGAGACGCAAGAGGGAAGACATACGGGAACATATGTATGTGTACAGCTGATTCACTTTGTTATACAGCAGAAACTAACACACCACTGTAAAGCAATTATACCCCAATAAAGATGTTAAAAAAAAAAAAAGATGTCAGCGTGGGGAGACGCAAGAGGGAAGACATACGGGAACATATGTATGTGTACAGCTGATTCACTTTGTTATACAGCAGAAACTAACACACCACTGTAAAGCAATTATACCCCAATAAAGATGTTAAAAAAAAAAAAAGATGTCAGCGTGGGGAGACGCAAGAGGGAAGACATACGGGAACATATGTATGTGTACAGCTGATTCACTTTGTTATACAGCAGAAACTAACACACCACTGTAAAGCAATTATACCCCAATAAAGATGTTAAAAAAAAAAAAAGATGTCAGCGTGGGGAGACGCAAGAGGGAAGACATACGGGAACATATGTATGTGTACAGCTGATTCACTTTGTTATACAGCAGAAACTAACACACCACTGTAAAGCAATTATACCCCAATAAAGATGTTAAAAAAAAAAAAAGATGTCAGCGTGGGGAGACGCAAGAGGGAAGACATACGGGAACATATGTATGTGTACAGCTGATTCACTTTGTTATACAGCAGAAACTAACACACCACTGTAAAGCAATTATACCCCAATAAAGATGTTAAAAAAAAAAAAAGATGTCAGCGTGGGGAGACGCAAGAGGGAAGACATACGGGAACATATGTATGTGTACAGCTGATTCACTTTGTTATACAGCAGAAACTAACACACCACTGTAAAGCAATTATACCCCAATAAAGATGTTAAAAAAAAAAAAAGATGTCAGCGTGGGGAGACGCAAGAGGGAAGACATACGGGAACATATGTATGTGTACAGCTGATTCACTTTGTTATACAGCAGAAACTAACACACCACTGTAAAGCAATTATACCCCAATAAAGATGTTAAAAAAAAAAAAAGATGTCAGCGTGGGGAGACGCAAGAGGGAAGACATACGGGAACATATGTATGTGTACAGCTGATTCACTTTGTTATACAGCAGAAACTAACACACCACTGTAAAGCAATTATACCCCAATAAAGATGTTAAAAAAAAAAAAAGATGTCAGCGTGGGGAGACGCAAGAGGGAAGACATACGGGAACATATGTATGTGTACAGCTGATTCACTTTGTTATACAGCAGAAACTAACACACCACTGTAAAGCAATTATACCCCAATAAAGATGTTAAAAAAAAAAAAAGATGTCAGCGTGGGGAGACGCAAGAGGGAAGACATACGGGAACATATGTATGTGTACAGCTGATTCACTTTGTTATACAGCAGAAACTAACACACCACTGTAAAGCAATTATACCCCAATAAAGATGTTAAAAAAAAAAAAAGATGTCAGCGTGGGGAGACGCAAGAGGGAAGACATACGGGAACATATGTATGTGTACAGCTGATTCACTTTGTTATACAGCAGAAACTAACACACCACTGTAAAGCAATTATACCCCAATAAAGATGTTAAAAAAAAAAAAAGATGTCAGCGTGGGGAGACGCAAGAGGGAAGACATACGGGAACATATGTATGTGTACAGCTGATTCACTTTGTTATACAGCAGAAACTAACACACCACTGTAAAGCAATTATACCCCAATAAAGATGTTAAAAAAAAAAAAAGATGTCAGCGTGGGGAGACGCAAGAGGGAAGACATACGGGAACATATGTATGTGTACAGCTGATTCACTTTGTTATACAGCAGAAACTAACACACCACTGTAAAGCAATTATACCCCAATAAAGATGTTAAAAAAAAAAAAAGATGTCAGCGTGGGGAGACGCAAGAGGGAAGACATACGGGAACATATGTATGTGTACAGCTGATTCACTTTGTTATACAGCAGAAACTAACACACCACTGTAAAGCAATTATACCCCAATAAAGATGTTAAAAAAAAAAAAAGATGTCAGCGTGGGGAGACGCAAGAGGGAAGACATACGGGAACATATGTATGTGTACAGCTGATTCACTTTGTTATACAGCAGAAACTAACACACCACTGTAAAGCAATTATACCCCAATAAAGATGTTAAAAAAAAAAAAAGATGTCAGCGTGGGGAGACGCAAGAGGGAAGACATACGGGAACATATGTATGTGTACAGCTGATTCACTTTGTTATACAGCAGAAACTAACACACCACTGTAAAGCAATTATACCCCAATAAAGATGTTAAAAAAAAAAAAAGATGTCAGCGTGGGGAGACGCAAGAGGGAAGACATACGGGAACATATGTATGTGTACAGCTGATTCACTTTGTTATACAGCAGAAACTAACACACCACTGTAAAGCAATTATACCCCAATAAAGATGTTAAAAAAAAAAAAAGATGTCAGCGTGGGGAGACGCAAGAGGGAAGACATACGGGAACATATGTATGTGTACAGCTGATTCACTTTGTTATACAGCAGAAACTAACACACCACTGTAAAGCAATTATACCCCAATAAAGATGTTAAAAAAAAAAAAAGATGTCAGCGTGGGGAGACGCAAGAGGGAAGACATACGGGAACATATGTATGTGTACAGCTGATTCACTTTGTTATACAGCAGAAACTAACACACCACTGTAAAGCAATTATACCCCAATAAAGATGTTAAAAAAAAAAAAAGATGTCAGCGTGGGGAGACGCAAGAGGGAAGACATACGGGAACATATGTATGTGTACAGCTGATTCACTTTGTTATACAGCAGAAACTAACACACCACTGTAAAGCAATTATACCCCAATAAAGATGTTAAAAAAAAAAAAAAGATGTCAGCGTGGGGAGACGCAAGAGGGAAGACATACGGGAACATATGTATGTGTACAGCTGATTCACTTTGTTATACAGCAGAAACTAACACACCACTGTAAAGCAATTATACCCCAATAAAGATGTTAAAAAAAAAAAAAGATGTCAGCGTGGGGAGACGCAAGAGGGAAGACATACGGGAACATATGTATGTGTACAGCTGATTCACTTTGTTATACAGCAGAAACTAACACACCACTGTAAAGCAATTATACCCCAATAAAGATGTTAAAAAAAAAAAAAGATGTCAGCGTGGGGAGACGCAAGAGGGAAGACATACGGGAACATATGTATGTGTACAGCTGATTCACTTTGTTATACAGCAGAAACTAACACACCACTGTAAAGCAATTATACCCCAATAAAGATGTTAAAAAAAAAAAAAGATGTCAGCGTGGGGAGACGCAAGAGGGAAGACATACGGGAACATATGTATGTGTACAGCTGATTCACTTTGTTATACAGCAGAAACTAACACACCACTGTAAAGCAATTATACCCCAATAAAGATGTTAAAAAAAAAAAAAGATGTCAGCGTGGGGAGACGCAAGAGGGAAGACATACGGGAACATATGTATGTGTACAGCTGATTCACTTTGTTATACAGCAGAAACTAACACACCACTGTAAAGCAATTATACCCCAATAAAGATGTTAAAAAAAAAAAAAGATGTCAGCGTGGGGAGACGCAAGAGGGAAGACATACGGGAACATATGTATGTGTACAGCTGATTCACTTTGTTATACAGCAGAAACTAACACACCACTGTAAAGCAATTATACCCCAATAAAGATGTTAAAAAAAAAAAAGATGTCAGCGTGGGGAGACGCAAGAGGGAAGACATACGGGAACATATGTATGTGTACAGCTGATTCACTTTGTTATACAGCAGAAACTAACACACCACTGTAAAGCAATTATACCCCAATAAAGATGTTAAAAAAAAAAAAAAGATGTTAGCGTGGGGAATTCTATGTTATATGGTTTTAACCACAGTTAAAAAGTAAACGTTTTTCAATGAGACATATCAAATTGCCACTAAAAGTTATTACAAAAATATAGATAAGACACAGAATAATACCTATGTGGACCATAAAAGCATGCCAGAAACTCAGGCTTGAATAATTGATTGAAACTATTGTTATGTACTATTTCAAAATGAGGTTCAAGGACGATACAAAATATGAAAGAAAAGCAAAAATCATAATTCAGAAAAATTCAGAAATGAATGACAGAACTAAGGAGAAGAACTCAGAAATTTAAAAGACATTTCAGAAATGAAAATTCAGGCAGAAGAAACATGAATAGAATGAATACAAGAGATAATACCTTAAGAAAAATAGAAAGGAAGGGCTTTTTAATTCAAAAATGAATGAAGAAAAAAAGAGATTCAAGAAAAAAACTGAGGAATAAAGAAGACAGGCAAAGACAACCTTACCTGTAGATATAAGTCCTAAAGACAAAAATCAAAGCAGGGAACAAAATAATACTAAGCATTGTATTTTTTCAAGATAACCTTCCTTATTTAAAAAGGCATATTTAAAACTGTTACTATAATGAAAGTACACTATGTACCTGAGAATACAGACCAGAACAACTAACACCAAGACAGATGCTTTTAAATTAATGAACTTTTACAAAAAAGAAAAAAAAAATCTTTTAGGCAGCTAGGTAAAACAGTGAGATATTATAAGTGAAATAAAAACAAGTTATCATCATATTTTTTTCACAGTAAAGCTTTATGCCAGAAAGAACTGGACTATTATATTTAATGTGTTTAAGGGGGAAAATGTGAACCAAGTATTTTTTTTATCCAGCAAAACTGACTTTCAAAGCATGAAAGTATAAAAACACAAAGTGTTATCAACATTCAAGAACTCAGAGCTATTGTTCCCACAAGCCCATCCTGAGGAAGTTAATTAGAAAATGAGTTTTAAACAAAAATGACCACAGAGATTTAAATTGAAGGCTGGTAACTAGCACTTACGGAGTTACCCGTAGAAAACTAGATGAGGGCTAAAAGGGAGAAAATATTGTGCATGATGACTATGTGAATTGACATGTAGACACAGTGCCCCATTCAAAAATAAGAACAGAAACAGGAAACACATGTGGCAAAAAAAAAAATTCAGCGTTCTTTAGCACTTATATCAGTGTGGTGGTAATACTAACATTGGTGCGTATGTGTTGGTATTGATACACACACGTACATATGATATTGGTATTCTGAGACCATGTGTGTTACATGGGATAAAATAAATGAGCAATCTTGTTGATCTTCTAATTCTAACATCCTGTGTGCCCCTGAGTGCTGGTATTAAAGGAAGGAGATGCAGACATAATGCAGAAAAGGTTAACTGAACACCTGTTGTCCAGAAGGAACTGAAGAAATCCCTGAGATCTTCCCCACAATGTCCCCTGGCACTGAGCATCCCTCGTACCCTGAGGACAGTCTTGGAATACCTTTCCCACTGAAAGAAATAGGGCTTCTTGGAGAAAGGCTGATCTTGGGTGTGTGTGGGGTGGGGGGAGTGTAATGGGCCTGGGCATCTTGTCACACCAGATAGCAGTGGAGGCCAACAATGTCACAGGTGTGTCACGGGGACTCAGGAGTTGATGTGAAGAGATTCCTATTAGCTCCAAACAGGGACGATCTGATTTCAGAAGGGATGCTGGTTTCCACGGATTGAAATCTATTAAATAAGTCTAAATGGACAAGTTAGTAAGAAGATTCTGAGAACATACTGTTCAGGGAACAATAGTGTCCCAACTCATTACCTTGAAAACTGGTCAAGAGAATCCAGCTCTTCTGTGCACCATGCCACTGGGTAACCAGATGAGAGTTAGGGGAAGCATCTCTTTGTACGAGTAGTTCAGGTCAAGAATGGACACTGCAATATAATTGGACCAAGGGCTCTGTAACCCAGGATGGATTAATGACCAGCAGCAGCCACCAGCATCACAGAGGGAGGCCAGCAGACACTCTGTGCCTCTCAATAAAAGGAGGAAGTGCCTACCTGAATCTCCACAAAGGAACCCCCTAGATCAGGCTCTGCAGGCACGTGCCATGCGCGGTCCAGAGCACAGAAGAAAATGTGACTGCGTCATGACTGGGCTCTACCTTCCCAGGCTTCTGGGCGGCCACCCCTGAGGACCACTGTGAGAGTGGATGTCTCTGCAGACCTGATTCCTCCTCCTCACCGGGGTTTGTTGCTGCTACTTGTGGTCATTATTGCTGTTGTTTGTTTAGTGACTTTTCTGAACTGATTTTCTAAAGTCTGTATTTTTTGTCGAGCATGGCCACTAAAGTTTCTGTTCTGTTAACTTCACCATTGGCTAGTGATTTAACAGAGAGACTTCCTAGAATGCCTGGGAACCTCCCCCAGTCACCACCACCACCACAACCATCACCACCACCACCATCACCATCACCACCACCACCATCACCATCACCACCACCACCATCATCACCACCACCAAAACGCCCCACTTTCCCAGCCCTTGCAGGAGGCTCTGCACGTGTGCTGGGGGAACCTTAAACATTCAGCCGTGGGCGACTGACAGCTGTTCTTTAGATTCATGTCCCGCTTGCACAGCACAGAGGTCAGCCAGGGGGACAGCACTCAGGCCCTTCTCACATCTCTCAGCACTGGGCACGCAGGTGGCCTCCTAGATCCCCTGGAATCTTCTGGAGGTTTCAAAGCCCTTAGTGCCCAAACCATCTCCTTCCCTGGCCTTTCCTCCCAGGCCTATTTGTCCGATGGCTATCCTTCAACAGGGCAGGACCTAATACACTTGCCCTTCAATATTTTCAGCAAACACCACCCCCACCACACTCACACTCACACAGGCACATACACACACACACGCACACTCTCACACACACGCGCACTCACTGCCACTTCAGACAGAGGGACATTCTGAGTCAGGTGCCGGCAAGCCACCAGACAGGGCAGAACAAAAAGCTACAATTCTTTGAGAAAAGGTTCTTATCACTCCTCTGCTAATTGTAACCCACCACACACGGGTTGACGAGGTTTGGACACCTGCAGTGGCTGGGTTTCTGCAGAGGATGTAACGTTGGGATTCCTTTGATTCATGGGCTGGGGCAGGGATAGGTGTTACCATTGGGGCCAGGGACAGGGCCGCAGTGTGACACCCTGAAGCCTCCACACAGGCCCCTCCATGACAACCACAACCTCCCTGGGAAGTAGCGCTCCTTTTGAGAAGCAACTGAGCGGTAGAGAGAGGAGAAAATTCATTAGAAAGCAGGAAGAAACAAACAGAATCTTTCTGTGACTCACACAGACAGGGAGACTGGATTCAAACAAATTCTGGTGTTTCGAGATCAAAACAGCATTGGGGGGCTTCCCAGGTGGCACAGTGGTTGAGAGTCCGACTGCCGATGCAGGGGACGCGGGTTCGTGCCCCGGTCTGGGAGGATCCCCCATGCCGTGGAGCGGCTGGGCCCGTGAGCCATGGCCGCTGAGCTTGCGCGTCCGGAGCCTGTGCTCCGCAACGGGAGAGGCCACAACAGTGAGAGGCCCGCGTACCGCAAAAAAAAAAAAAAAAAGCAGCATTGGGGGTGGGCATTCAGGAGAGAATGCCTAATCCAGTAACACGCAGAAGAGCTGAAGTCTCCTTTGCTGCCAACCTCTCCTGTTTTCGGCTGGAGAGGAGCCCCTGCAGCTCCAACAATGCTGGGATCAGGGCCACAGGGCTCAAGGATTTATGTTTAATTTTAAGATGTGATTAAAGGCCCTGTTAGGTCTGTCTTTCAATAGATCACTAAGGTCCACAGTCGAATATCTCCATTTTGTTGACATAATGGCCCTCCCTCCATCAGGAAAACATTTGCGGATCTGATCCTGTAAAATTTAATCCACAAGCCGAATGGGGAAAGGTTTACGCAGAAAGTCTGCTTATGAAGGGCGATTTAACTCTCTGTCCCTGGACTTTGTCTTTGCACTGTTGTAAGCACTGTGTCGCTAAACTGCTTCTCTCTCTCTACTGTTTTAGCATTGCCTCGGCAAGCCTTTCGGCGAAGCACCAAAATGATGACGTCGCTTCTCCAGCTGCTCTTTATGCCCCCCGTTCAGCTCAAAAACAGCTGCATCCTGGATGTCGAGAAGCCTTGAGATTGTACAGAGTTGAGGGCAAGCAGGAGAGTCCATCTGCCCCCTGCACTCTGCCCTGTCCTCTCTTCCATCACCTTGTCTTTCCCGTGACAGCACAGGCCGTGAAAGTCACCCAGCAGAGAGACGCCAGGGCAAGCAAGAGCGAAGGTGACAAAGGGACCTGATGTCCTTCTCATGGGACCCTGGCAGGAAGGAGGCCAGCCTGGATCAGAGTCCCCAGCGCAAAATAACAAAACAATAATGACGACAAACAGTGCTCCCGTACATGACCACATAGGAAGCCTATCTGTGCTTCTGTTACGTCCCAGTAGGAAAACAATCCGATCACGCCATCTGTATCTCTGGTCTAACCAGTGAAGAATTTTCCAGCCCAGGTTTTAGCTTCCTATTCCCCACGACCTACTGCAAATAAGAAAAACAGGAAAGCTCCCCTGTGTGCCTTTGGGATGGAAGGGGCGGGGGACCCTGGAGAGAAGGAAGGAAGAAGCCCTGGGGCCCATGGCGTCTGGGACCCGACAGCATTTGCACCATTACAGCTGCACCGACGGAGCCCAGGAGACGCCATCTCACCTTGCCCCGCGTGGGTGGGATCCCAAATTATAAAGGTGGGTTAGCAACGGATTAAAAGGAACAGGGACGCCCCTGGATGAGCTTTGCTCTTTTGTCCCTATTTTAATCTAATCCCTGACCCCCGCCCCCAAAATATATATATACATATAGTCAGAATTGGGAGAAGTTGTTGCCAAAACTGGTGCTGACAATAGAAATTAAAGTCACACCCTTAGATACTGCAGGCAGGCAACGGATCCCCTCTCCTTTTCCCCTGATTTGTACCCTGGGATTTCTCTGAAGCTTCCCCCAGTAGGCAGGGCTGCCTGTGGGGCTCCCAGGGCTGGGTTGAAACCCCTACCTCCCAGTGACGGGGGCAGACACAGCCCTGCAAGTCCAAAGACCCACCACCTTGCTCCCTTTCTGCTCAAATGTGATGCTCACCTCTAGCCACCCTGCTCTGGGATGTGCTTGAAGACAAAGACAGCGGGAACCAGTGCCAGGAGGCGTGAACACCAGCTTCACATCCCAAGAGGGACACAGTCACCGCAAAGGGGAACTGGGGCCAGTCCATCAAGGCATCTTGCTTCGTTAAAGTCCCCTGGCCTGTGAGCCTTTATGATGGAGCCTTACCTTTAGCTGTGAAAAGCACTGGATTAAAAAAACTAAATAGCAAGAGGGAGGGGATTTGGGGCTATGTGTATACGTATAGCTGATTCACTTTGTTATACAGCAGCAACTAACACAGCACGGGAAAGCAATTGTACTCCAATAAAGGTGTTAAAAATTTTTTAATAAAAAATAAAATAATTTGAGCAGGACATAAATAAATAATCCAGCAACAATTTTTTTTATTTCACTGAATAACTGGAGTCTCTTAAAGTATTACGCAAGCCTGCTTAAAAATAAATATATAAAGGGTTTAAGAAGCCACCCCCAGAAGGTGGGTGAGGCGAGTGAGAGAGACTCTGCCCTGCAGCCGGGAGGCTCCTGTGTGCCATGCCCACTGGTGGAGACTTGGACAAACAGAACTGGGCCGGCTCCTCAGTGGGAAAAGTGAAAAGAATGGGAAAGTTCTGTCTCTAGTGCATGGCTGCAGCAGTGCTGGCGGGCGGGAAACGGCACAGGGCGTATGCTTCCCGCTCTGACCCAGGTGCGGGGCCCAGGACCCTGTCCCCGGGTGGCCAGGCTTCAGGTACTGCCCATATTCCTGCCAGGAGTACTAACCAGTCCCAAGTCCTGTCAGCGCAGCTGGTTGCTGTACTGGGAGAGGGAGAGAGGAGGCCTGGGGCTCAGGGCCTTGGACCGGTGGACGGGGAGTGGAGTCTGGAAGGGAAGGAGGGGGGCCTCATCTCGGAGCTGCGAGGGTGGGAAGGGGAAGCAAGTGACCCGGCGCAGCTCACGGGGAAGGCGCAGACCCCACACACACACTCGCAGCTGAGAGGAGGGGGTACGTCCCACTCACCACCACTCCGCACCCCGCCACCCACCAGCCCTCGCCCTCCCCACAGCTTCAGGGGGAACTTGGTGATCCCGACCGAAATGAAGGGATGTGCCAGAGGGGCCTTCCAGACTCCTAGGCTGTGTGATCCTGCACGGCGAATTACCCTCTCTGAGTCTCAGTTTCCTGAAATGGAAATAGGGACGTAAGCCCATCCCGCTGGGTGCTGTGAAGAGGGAATAAGGACCCCATCTGTGAAAGGCTTTTCTCAGAACTGGTCACTCTCATCGATAACACTGGGAAGGAAGACCGCCAGGTCCCTGCAGAGAGGGGGTTGGAAAGCAGTCCTTGGTTTTCAGAAGACGCCAGAATGCTGGCTCCCGAAACGCGGCTGAGAAACCAGTGCCGTCTGGGCATCTGTCTGAGCCCAGCTCCGGCACCAACCAGATAGCAAGTTTTTGTCCTGGACAGACAGAGCCTGGGCCACAGACACACGGACAGCAACAGCTCAAAGCGCAGCTGCTTGAACATAACGTCCCGGCCCAGAGGAAGGAGCGGTTGCTTCCGCCCGGATGCAGCAACCCTGAGAGGAAGCATCCTTGGCCCTGCAGGGAGAGGGGCCCAAGACGGCAGCAGGCACGGGGAGGGCCACAGGGAAAGGCTGACACGGGGGTGGGAGGGGCGTGGACAGAGGAGCAGTGGGCGCTGGCCAGCAGGGTGCCTCCGTGATGGTGGGGCAGCCCCAGCCTGACACCTCGCTTCCCCAGAGCCTGCACGTGGCTGCATTCCCAACGAAGGTCTCCAGGTGGGACCACCTGAGGCCAAGGCCACGTTAGAGAACCAACAGTGCTTCTCAAGCTGCTGCTGTGCTGAGTCAAGGCCAAAAGGTTGGCCTCCGGAGAGTGTGAGTTTGGTTTGCTGGACGTCCACCCTTCACAGGGCTGTTTCGCACCCAGGGGCACCTGCTGCCTCAGAGCAATTCCACTTCCAGGCAGGAGGCTCGTGTGCGCTCAGCCAGAGGACAGCTCCCGACGCCCGAGCCTCATGGAAGCTACTCTCCTACAACTTGCAGGACGGAGGGTCTGCAGGGCAGAGCCCTGTCCAGAGCAGCCCAGGGAGCAGCGGGGATGGAACTGGAGGAGGGAGGCCAGCCCACCCGTGAGGGAGAGTAAAGGACGCAGAGACAACGTGCAAAGGAAACGGGAGGATGCACTGAGCAGACGCAGGATGAGAGGCAACGGGCATAAGCGTATTGGGTGAGAGGGCCCAGCCCGACGCCAGATGGAATAGAAGACCCCGGGACGGAGCAGAGGGCAGCAGGTTATGACCCTGAGGGTCCCACTCATTAGCAGCCCACGTGGGTCGGCACAGGACACGCAGCAGGACCTCAGGATGGATGGCTGAGCCGACCCGCTCCGGGGACCGCAGCACAGGGCTGGGGACCCAGGGAGCGGCTCTTGTTGGCATGTCCCCCAGGACAGCAGCTCCGGAGAATGTCATTAGGGCAGGGCGAGATTTGAATCCTCTCGGATTTGCGAGAGATTGAGAGGTTTCTGGCCACAGCTAAACACCAAGAGCAGTTTTGCACAAAGAAATAAAGGTTTTATTTTCCTGAACCTCCGTTCCTATTCAGAGTCCCAAAGGGAAGAATTCACACCAATCAAAAAAGGGATTTATCAACCGGAAAGTTCAATCTTGTTTCCTGCCAAGCCCAGTCATTTATAAAAATAGCTAGATATTAGGTTTTCCAAGACAGAGTTTCACCAGCTTCCTGATTTTTCAGGATCCAAAAGCAGAGGGGGGCTGGCTGGGACGTCAGGGGTGATGCTTGCTTATGGAGACTCAGGCAGGCAGAGGCCTGCAGGCTCTCAGCACTGTGCAGGATTCAGAGCAGCTGAAGAAAGTACCAGAGAACAGGGACAGATGGAGGAGGGAGCTGGCCGAGGTCAGAGCGCCCGACGCCCCACGGGGAGGCTCCGTGTCCCCATCATTCCTTCTTCCCACAGAGACGCCCAGGCCCTGAGCTGGAGGGGTGAGCACAGCAGGGACCACACCTGCTTCCAAGGTGTGTGCAGCCTGGCAGGGACCCGGGAGGGAGGCAGAGGGCAGTGCCGCTTCGGGGATGCCGAGCGGGGCTGTGCTGGGGAGAACTTCCCGCAGTCCCCAGTCACTGAATCCCCAGGTGGCACAAAGGAAGACCCCGATCCCTGCGTCACGCGGTCACTCCCACATCAGTGCAAACACCGCAGAGATGCCTCTCCGCCCGTGAGTGCAGCTGCCAAGATGCTGTTTAGCACAACAAACATGCCAGTCAGGACACAGCCAGGGCCACCTGACGTCACCTCATTTTCCTCAAACCCTGGAAGGTTCTCTGACAGGACAGATGAGGCCAACGGTGCAGATAAGCAGGGACCGGGGGCTCCAGTGTGGGTGTGCAGCCCCCGGCAGAGATGCCCCCCTTTGCCTGTGTGGTTCCCTCTGCATCTTGCATCTGATAGGACGCCTTCACCTTGGTCCCTTTCCTGCTCTGCCCCGCCGGCTGCAGGGCGGCTGGGAGTGTCCAGGGGTGTGGGAGCGGATGCCGCAGGCACGACGGGGCCACTCCTCAGGCTGGGGCTGTGTGGAGGGTTCCCGCATGCGCAGGTGTGAGTGCACAGTCCTGGAGCCTCGGGGCCGCAGGAGCAAACACCGGGGAGAAGCAGGTGACTCGTCCTTCTTTCCCCTGCGCTCGGCTCAGCGGCCTGGGGTGCTGCCTGCTCGGGGTTTCCTTGGGCGGGACCTCATTCTCCAGGGGCCTCAGGGAGAGCCCCCAAGGCGACGCAGGGAGGGAGGGGAGGGCTTTCCTTCCCTCCACCGAGAAGATGGAGAACCAGCCCGCACCCCCCACCTCCCCGGCTCCCCTCCGTGGGCAGCGGCAGACCCTTTGTGAGGGATCCCCAGCTTCTGCCAGTTTATCTGGCCTCAGCCTCCCACGTGTTTCAGGAGCCCCTCCATGCGGTAGCCGGGGCCCCGCTCCTGCACTGTGTCCATAAAGTTCCCTGGATGCTTCTCAGGTCGCCAAGAAGAAAAACAAAAAATGACTGGACCACCCGGTTGTAGGGACATCCTTGCAGGATTGATTTCTGCCCCATGAGTGAGCGGGGCACTGTACCACGTTAAACCATCCCATTCCTGTCCGAGAGCGTGCATTAGGGATTGAAGATATTTTATCAAGCATCTTAATGTAACTGTTCCTGTGGACCCCTAGGCAGAAGTTACTGTTTGAAACAATGTCACTGAAAGCTGGAGCTCACAGTCAGCACGTATGTGGAAGATGTTAGATCGGCTGATGTCTACCGCTGCTAACTTTGCCACCACTGTTCAGAATAGCATGTCAATGAGATATGCAAATGGGCCCAAATGTAATTTCTTATGTAAATAAGAATTCCAAAATAGGAACTGTGGAAACAGAGAGCTTCTCTTAAGGTAAGTTCCACACGGGCCATTTATGTCATTTATAAAACTCCTGAATTACAAAATGTCAGTGCTCGTGGATATACAACTGCTGGCTGTTGAATATTATTGCATTCAAAGCAAAATCCACATTTCAAGACGTAAGCAGACAGGCAACATGTTGGTTAATTACCTTTGTGATTGAAGTTGGATGGGATAAAAGCCCATTTTCTCCTCAGCCTCAGAGCTGAGGACATTGTGCTCTGCGAGTACCGAGAATAGCCCTTTGAATGGCTGTTTCATATTTCCTTAAATGAGGTACAGAAAAATCTCATTATAACAGACCTCTCTGCTATGCCCCAGATTTTGTCAAATGTCTGGTTAATTCGCTTCTGCGTAAGTATAGTAAGTTCTATCTTCCAGCCAGTTTAGACCAGGAAGCAGTTCCAGGCTTTGTCCGCTGGAAGTGAATGGTAGGACTTGGCCTTGGGGTTGAGCAGCCCCTTCGTGCCCCATCAGCAGCCTCCCAGCCTTGACCTCTTCACCTGCAGGGCAGGTGGGTCCTGGCTTTCCAGGGTCCACACCCAGGTCAGAACCACCGAGCATCAGGACATGAGGTGGGGAGGGCAAAATTCCGCACATGCCCCCACTACAGCTCTAGGTCCTGAGGAGCCATAACGGGAGCAAAGCAGCCAGCACCTGTGGGGACTCAGCAGAATGAATGAGTGAGAGGATGGAACATTCCATGAGAATCTGCCTCACAGGGTCTTTAAAAAGAGGTCAGCTGCGTGCATAGAACTGCCCATAGCCTCCTTGACCTTTTGTATTTCTGTGGTCAGTTGTAATGTCTCCTCTTTCATTTCTGATTTTACTTACTTCAGTCTTCTTTTTTTCTTAGTCTAGCTAAAGGTGTCAATTCTGTTTATCTTTTCAAAAAGACAGCCCTTAATTTTGTTTATCTTTCCTATTGTTTTTCTGGTCTCTATTTTGTTTATTTCTGCTCTGAGGTTGATCTCTTCCCTCTGATAACTTTGGGCTTGTCCTTCTTTTTCTAGTTCCTGAAGCTGTAAAGTTAGGCTGTGTATTTGTGATCTTTCTTTTTTCCTAATGTCGGCATTGAACACTATAAACCTCTCTCTCAGAAGTGCTTTAGCCGCATCCCATGAGTTTTGGTGTGTTGTGTTTCCATTTTTGTTTGTCTCAGATATTTTGATTTCTTTTGTAACCCATTGGTTGTTCAGGAGTGTGTTGTTTAATTTCCACACATTTGTGAATTCTCCTCCCATTCTTGATTTCTTGTTTAATACCACTGTGATTGGAAAAGGTATGATTTTGGTCTCCTTACACTTGCTGAGGCTTGTTTTGTGACCTAACCTGTGATCTATCCTGGAGAGGGTTCGGTGTGCACTTGAAAAGAATGTGTGGTCTGCCACCGATGAGTGGAGTGTTCTATATATGTCTTTTAGGTCCATTTGGCCTAAGATATGGTCCACTGTGCCCTTATTGATTTTCTGTCTAGATGATCTGCCCGTTATTGAAAATGGGATGTTGAAGTCTCTACTGTTATTGTATTGCTGTCCCTTTCTCCCTTCTGGTCTGTTAGTATTTGCTTAATGTTTTTAGGTGCTGTGATATTGAGTACTTACATATTTACGATTGCTATATCCTCTTGAATTTGCCCCTTCATCATTATATAATGGCCATCTTTGTCTCTTGTTACAGTTTTTGCCTGAAATTCCATTTTGTCTGATATAAGTTTCACAAACCGTGTTCTCTTTTGGTTTCCATTTTAATGGGATACCTTTCCCCATCCGTTCACTTGGAGCCTGTGGGTGCCCTTACAGCTGAAGTGAGTCTCCTGAAGCATGTCTTGGTTTTTTTAATCCATTCAGTCACTCTGTGCCAAAAGATTGGAGAGTTGAACCCATTCCCATTTAAAGTAATTATTGACAGGTAAGGACTCACTAAGGCCACCTTATTCATGGTTTTCTGGTTGTTTTGCAGTTCCCTGGTTCCTTTCTTTTTCTTCTGCTGTCTTTCCTTGAAAATTGATGTTTTTTCATGGTGCTATCCCTTCTCTTTATCTTTTGTGTATCTATTGTAGATTTTTGCTTTGTGGTTACCATAAGAGAAGCCTCATTTTAAAATGCTATATTACAACATTTATATAATGTGTGTGTATGTGTGTGTGAGACACTGTTTTTTTAAAAAATCATGCCTTTTGGCTTCTCTACTAGATGAGACGTAATAGCAATGAACATTGTTCTAATGGAAAAATCATAGCACATGACTCTTTAAACAAACAGCTTCATTGAGATATAACTGACATACCATAAACTGCATATATTAAAGTATACAGTTTAATACATTTTAACATGTGTATACATCCATGAAACCATCACTGCAGTCACAATAATAAACAAGAACCATCAGCCCTAAAGCTCCCTCCTGCCCTTTTGTAACCCTCCATCCCTCCCTCTCTCAGAACAGCCACCTGTCCGTTCTCTATACATTAGTTGACAGCATGTAAATAGAATCAGACGTACAGAATTGTACTCTTTTGGGAGGAAGGACATTTTGCTTTCTTCCATTCAGCGTAATCATTTTGAGATTCAACTATGATGTTGCAGCTATTCATAGTTGGTTCATTTTTCATGCTAAGTATATTCCATTGTATAAATACACGGCAACTCATGTCTCCATTCCCCTGTAGATGGGCATTTGCATTGTTTCCAGCTTTTGACTGTTACAAATAAAGCTACTATGACTATTCGTGTACAAATCTTTGTATGGACATAGGCCTTCGTTTCTCTTGGGTAAATATATAGTCCTGGAATGGCTGAGTCACATAGTAGGTGTATGTTTACTTTCTTAAGAAGCTGATGGGCTGCTCTCTGAAGCAATTCCACTGGTTTACAATCCCATCTGCATGGAAGAGTTCCAGGTGCTCCATACCCTCACAAATGCTGGGTGTGGTAATCCTTTTCTATTCAGACATTCTAATAGGTGTGTAAAGATATCTCATTTTCATTTAAATTTGCATTTCTCTAGTAACTACTGATGTGGAGCATATTTTCCTCTGCTTGTTTGCCATCTGTACAACATCTTTGTGAAGTGCAGGGGTGAATATTGTTGTCCTTTCTTAATTGGGTTGTTTGTCTTTTCATTGTTATATTTTGAGTTTTATATATTCTGTGTACAGATCCTTTTTCAGAAATATGATTTTGGAAATATTTTCCCCAGGTGTGTAGCTTGTCTTTTCATTCACTTAATAGTGTATCTTGAAGAGCAGGGTTATTAAGTTTGATGTGATCCAACTTACCAAATTTTTTTTCTTTTATAGATTGTCTCTTTGGTGTCAAATCTTAGAAATCTTTAGCATAACCCAAGATTATAAAGGTTTTTTCTCTGTTTTGTTCTAGAAGTTTTATAGTTTTTAGGTTTTACAATTAGATCTATGATCGATTTTGAGTTAATTTTTG
Source organism: Phocoena sinus (assembly GCF_008692025.1). Classification (NCBI taxonomy): domain Eukaryota; kingdom Metazoa; phylum Chordata; class Mammalia; order Artiodactyla; family Phocoenidae; genus Phocoena; species Phocoena sinus. The sequence continues at coordinate 83,811,195 of NC_045778.1, forward strand.
TGTATGATGTGAGATATTATTTGAAGTCATTTTTCTTTTTGCATATGGACCTCCAATTATTCCAGCATCATTGGTAGAAAAGACTATCCTTTCTCTCGGAATTGCCTCTGGACGCTTGTCATTTGACTATGCATGTGTGAGCCTGTATCTGGACTTTATCCCATTCCTCCAAACTATTTTTCAGTACCACTTGGTTGTGATTACTTCAGCTTCAAGATAACCTTTAAAGTCAGTTAGTTCTCCAAATTTATTTTTCAAAGTTGTTTTATTATTCTAACTACTTAGAATTTCCATGTAAATTTTAAAGTTAATTCATCAATTTAAACAAACAAACAAAAAAAGCTTGGAGTTTTGATTAGGATTACATGAATAGCAGATAAATTTAAAGAGAATTGACATTTTAACATATTGAGTCTTCTGAGCCATGGACACAATTTATTCTCTCAATTTATTTAGTTTTTCTTTAATGTTTCTCAGCAAAGTTTTGGGATTACACTGTATAGGTATTACACATCTTTTGTCAGATTTATCCCTAAAAGTTTCATATTTTGATGTTATTGTAAATGGCAATTTTTAAAGTATCAGTTTCTGATTTTTGCTATATAGAAATGTAGAAATGCAAGATAGGTAGGAAATATAGAAATACAACTGATGTTGCATATAGATCTTGTCTCCTGCAATAAAGTCATTTATTAGTTATAGAAACTTTTATAGATTCCAAAGGATTTTCTACATAGGAGGTCATGTCATCAGAGAGTAGAGACTTTTACTCTATTCTTTGCAAACTAGATGCCATTTATTTCTTTTTCTTGCCTTATTGTAGAATTTCCAGTTCAAGGTTTAATAGAAGCGATGAGGGTAGACATGCTTAGGTGGAGTGCATTCAGTTTTTTTACATGAAGAGTGATGTAATTTGTCCGTTTTTGTAGATTCCCTTTATCAGGTTGAGGAAGCTGCCATTTACTCCTAGTTTGCTGAGACTTTTAATTAGGGATAGATGTTGGATATTTAGCACTTTTTATTAATTTACTTTATCTTCTCTGCTGGCATATTGGCTATAGTTTTTTGATGTGTCATTTAGAGAATTTATTTAGAGTTTATAGTAGACATCTTTGACTTAATTTGGTCTACTTTCAAGTGGTATTATGCCATCTTGCATGTAGGGTGGGTGCTATTATGATCTCACTTTACAGATGAGAAAAACCAGGTTTAGAGATTTCATAGGAAGTTTCAGATTCTGGAGATTTTGTAGTTATTGTTGCTATTCTCCCATCATTTCTTATTTTAGGAGCACTTTCCTTCCTCCTCCTAAACACGACCTTGCTCTGAGACGAGTAAAATGCTTATCTAGTTTCTTGTTTTATTTAAGTCTTATTTTCACACTTAACTGTCAAGCATATCAGGAATTTATTTTAGTGTATAGCGTGACATCATGATCTAACTTTTTATGATAAAGATTTCGCCATGTCCCAACACCATATGTATGTGTGTGAAACTGTGTATTTATACAATTTACACTATCTTAATTAATGGCACACGGAGTATTTTGACCTCTGCTTGGTCATAGCTCTTCCTATCTCTCTTCTTTCGAATAAATATCTCAGCCATATTAATCTATTACACCCTAGGTGAATTGTTTTTATTTTTTCACCTCCTGGAATTTGGGTTTTGCACAGAATGGCATATACACTTGTCGCTCTTACACATTTTTCTCGGTTTTCCTATTCAAGAGCCCAGCGCATCTCCATCTAGTCCAGTCTTACTTGCATATCTAAGTAAAGAGACAAAAGCTTTATTTCAACACCCCACGCTTTTCTTATATGTGCAGACATCATAGCTTCCCATTATTCTCATATATGTGACTTTCTCCATTGTGTTTCTAGTTGGTGGTGCCTGGGATGCAAGGAAGTTATTAATTTGTATACTTTGATTATGCTACAATATTATAATTTTTGATATCTTTCAAGTAAATTCTCTGTGTTTTCGAGGAAGAAATTATATCACCTGCAAGTACTGTGACTTCAGATTTTCCTTTCGACTCTTATATCTTTCACTTTTCTGTTTATTATTTAGCCTGTCACACTGGCTGGGATTCCCAGACCACCAGGAACAGCAGCAAACATACCCATTCTTTCCTGCTTTGTGTGGGAAGGTCTCCAGTATTTCACTGATAAAATGTGAGGCAATTACTTAAGATCAATATGAGTTTTAGCATGGTGAGGAAGTATATACCAGAACTTTGGAGTCTGACTTTCTCAAAGACCTTTCTGCAATTATTCACTTTCTTATACAAAACTGTTTGTTTACAGCACTGAGATAATATGTTATTTTTTTAAGTTTTCTAATTTAAATGCAAGCTTGCACCTTAGGATAAAATGTTTTAAGTTGTGATAGGATAGTCTTTTAATATCCTGTTACGGGTTGTTTTATTTTGCTTTGTTTTTAGTTTTAATTTAGGATTTGACATCAACTCTTTGATCCTTTACTATATTTTTTCAGATTTTGATTTCCTAATTGCATACATCTCCTTTAATGAACTGGTGAACTTTCCATCTTTTTTTGCACTTGGGACAGATTGTATAATGTGAATAATCAGCTCCCTGATATTTTTTTAAATTTTGCTTATTTATAATCTAGACCTGGAACATTTTTAGAGTCAATTAGGCAATACATTTCTTAAGTCAATTTTATCAATAGGTAATTTTTCAAGTTCTCTGGTTTTTATTTTACTTTGGGGGAAAAACATCTTATTCAGAAAAGTTCCACACTTTTTCAATTTAATATCATTTCCCTCTGCATAACATTCATGTTTCCTAAAAAAGAAAAACCTGCTCAAACTCTGTCACACACCTTCTCCCTCATTTCCAATTTTTTCTTCTTTCTCTTTCCCGTAATAAAATGTATTTTTAAGTCACAAAAAATATTGGATTTAATTGTTTCAAGTTTTAATGCTTCTAAACTACTAAGTTCTACCTTTATCTTTATTAATCTAGTCGTCCCAATTTCTCAGATTTATATTTGTGGCTTTTCTTTCCCACTAACTTCTTGAGTTCAATGCATAGATCAAAGTGTGTACATCAAATATAAAATTAGGATTTGTATAAAATTAAAAATATAAGAACTCAACAAGTAAAAACAATGTGATACTGTTAAAGCAGTTCTTAAAATAACATTTAAACCTTGATTTTTGAAGATCATAGTTTTATCAACTTTTGTGGCATTTGCTTTTGATACTTCATAGATTGGGGTCTTTTATCTTAACTGTGCTTTATTTTGTGGTCTACTATAATCACTTGTTTTAATTCGGTGAAACTTGAAAGAAGGTATAGTTTCTGATCATGAGATTAAAAGTTTGGATTATCTAATAATAACAGCTGCCATCATTATCATATTCTAATAATAAACTTTTAAACTGCAACTGTTATCACAGTGTTTTTTTGGTTTTGTTTTGAGTTATTTTTATTTATTTATTTATGGCTGCATTGGGTCTTCACTGCTGTGCGCAGGCTTTCTCGAGTTGCAGTGAGCGGGGACTACTCTTCGTTGCGGTGCACGGGCTTCTCGTTGTAGTGGCTTCTCTTGTTGCTGAGCATGGGCTCTAGGTGTGTAGGCTTCGGTAGTTGTGGCACGTGGGCTCTAGAGCACAGGCTCAGTAGTTGTGGCGCACGGGCTTAGTTGCTCCATGGCATGTGGGAACTTCCGGGACTAGGGCTCGAACCCGTGTCCCCTGCATTGGCAGGCGGATTCTTAACCACTGCGCCACCAGGGAAGCCCTATCAAAGTGTTTTATATGCGTTTCCTTATTTACTTTAATTTGCATAAAAGCCCCTGAAGGGGGGCTTTTTTGTGCTCATCTTAAATGAGAAAGTCAGACCCAGATGCTAAGTGACATGTCTAAGATTTTACTGTCAGGAGCAGAGTTCAAATCTGAATCTAATGATAAAGCTCTTTCTGCTGCAGCACATTGCACACCATCTGAATTATATTCATTAAAGTTCCGCAGATGTTTCTTTTTGTTTCCTTCATTTCTCTACAACCCAACAGGGTTTTTCTGGGTTTTTTTCTTTTTTCCATCTACCACCAGTTTATTGGAAGCATGTTTTTTTGTGTTTCTAACACGTTCCGTGGTTTGGCACAGACCACATCGCAGCTGTGATAGAGCTGTGCAGCACCCCCACGCATAGCTGAGTCAGTGGAGCTGGGGAGGATGACTTCTTTAACATCTGCAGCCCATCAAGGGAGCTGATGCCACAGAAACAGCCCCGCCAGACTCACGGGTCCTATCGGGAGTACCAGGCTGGTGTCCGCAGGGACAATCCCCGGCCGGCCCAGCAGGGTAGAGATGGTCAACGCCCACCAGCCATTCCCTTGGAGGTGTGCCCACAGGTCCTCTGAGGCCCCGATGGCATGCAGCCCAGCTGCCCATAGCTCACCAATGTCTGCTGTGGCTGTGGATTTTATGTGCCACATGTGCCCAGATACTTGGCTAAATATTATTTCTGGGTGTGTCTGTGATAAGGGTGTTTCTGGAAGAGATTCAACTGAGTGAAGCAGGTGGCCCTCCCCTATGTGGGTGGGGCTCATCCAACCCCCTGAGGGCCTGCGTAGAAGGAAAAGGTGGAGGAAGGGGGAATTCCGCGCTGCCAGCCTGACTGTGTGACCCGGGATACTGGCCTCCTTCCCTGAATGAGACTCACACCATCACCCTCCCTGTTCTCAGAGTGACGCCACCAGCTTTCTGGGGTCTCAGTTGCAGACAGCTGATTGTGAGGCTTCCCAGCCTACATAATCATGTGAGTCAACTTCTTATAATAAATCTCTTTAGATAGATGATAGATAGATAGTCAGAGAGAGACACAGAGACAGACAGACAGCCACCCTACTGGCTTGGTTTCTCTGGAGATCCCTGGCTACTACACACCCTATATGGGCCTTTGCCACCCCTGTCCCCCTTCCCCCCACATCCTCACATCTTTCAGGATCATGTCTCAGACAAACCACTCACAGCCAAGCCCTCGTCTCAGGGTTTGGTTTTGAGGAACCCAAGCTCAGACAATGCCAATAAGAGTTAACTTTCATTTCTACCAAAAGAAAATCTGCCTCCTTATTTTGCTTAATGTTTTAGCCTTGAAATCTTTGTCTAATACCAATAATACTGCCCATGCTTTCTCTTAGAGAACACAGACAGAAAGAAAATCGTCTTTTAAAATCCTCATTGTCTAATTTCTTTCTCTTATAACCTCACCGAGTTGACTTTTGTTTTCTAGCCTCGTGTTTGAGAAGGGACCCTCCATGTTTATCATGATTGTCGACAGGCTTAATCCAGCTGCAAACATCTTATTTACGCTTTCTTCTCTGGTACCTTTTCTACCAGTTTACTGACTTGCCATTTTTATTTTGCATTTGCTGTCATCTCTCTTAATGATTTTGTAGGAGTGAAAGGATGAGGAATCCGGGCAGTGTGTGGTCCTGCCCCATCACACAGCAAGAGTGGCTACAAAGTCCCCACAGCTCAGGCCGCATGTTAGTGGTGCCATCACAGATGAACACACAGGGAACAGAACAAGTGAAACAGAGCAGGACCCTATGGTCCTTCCCCCTCGTGTCCTCCACCCGCCTTTTGTCTATAGAAAAATCTTTAGTCAAAGAGTAAATTTAATCAGAGAAGTGAGAAAATGCAGAAGCAAAGGAAAACAGTCAAATAGGGCAACATAATAATAATTTAGTCATTAAGCAAAGTCAATGACTTTAGTTCCTCCTCAAGGGCTATAGATCATATTCTGAGCCGTATCCTGTGAGCTGTGTTGCAGATACTGAAACCCCTGCCGGGTGGAAGAAGTTACTACATGATGACCAGCCTGTAGCCAAGACACAAGCTTCCACAATTCCGAGAACTGGCCTCAAAGAACTGGGAACAAACGACCCTGGAACTGAAGATTCCCTGTACCTAAAACAATCAAGATGATTCTGGTCAGACCACCGATGACCAATTTCAAGATGACTGTCAGAGCTGACTGGGCTGTTTCTGCATGGGGCCCCCTCCCTCCGCCTATAAAAGCTCTTGCCCCCTGACTGTCAGTGGGGGGAGTCGGCCTTTGGACAGGCGTTAGCCCTCCCCTCCCGTTGCCGGCATCCAAAGTAAAGCAAACTTTCCTTTCCACCAAACTTGCCTCTTTATTGGATTTTGAGCTGCGAGCAGCCAGACCGCACTTTCAGTAACACAGGCTCAGTATATGAAAGGTGGCATATTGGTGGTGAAAAATAAAGTGGGGCCCTTCTGCCTTTTCTGCTTTTCTGGTAAAGTAGGAAAAGCCCTCCTGAGCAGGTACTGGACAAGGCCAGGGGCCTCTTGAGGCGCATAAAGATGAGTTTATCTGGGGCCCTGGAGGAGAGTTGCCAGAACAGTCGAATGTGTATTTCTAGCCACACTGAGCCCTCGGGTGCAGGTGAGGAGGGGGCTGGCGCTGAATACCACCTGGGCTAGAGTCTTTCCAGGCGAGGGTGACGGAAAGGTGGGAGAGACGGAGTCTGGCAGTGACCATGAACCCTCACTGAGGTTCAGAGGAAAGGGCTAGGGAATCTGGAGGTGGTGGTGAGAGGGTGGGTGTGTGGTGACAATGTCTAGGGTATGGGGAAGGGTGGTCTGTGATGGTTAATTTTATGTGTCAGTTTGACTGGGACGCTGGGTGCCCAGACATTTGGGCATTAAACATTATCAACAGTATTCCGGGTGTATCTGTGAGGGGTGTTTCTGGATAAAATTAGCAATTGAATGAACAGACAGAGTGAAGCAGACTGCCCTCCCAGTGGGGGTGGGCCTCATCCAATCAGCTGATGGCCTGAATAGAACAAAAAAGCTGACCCTCCGAAAGTAAGAGGGAATTTCCTCCTGCCTGACTGCTTTCCATCCAGGACATCGGTTTTTTTCCTGCCTTCGGACTTGAACTAAAACACTGGCTCTCCCTGGGTCTCAAGCCTGCTGGCATTCAGACTGGAAATACCTTATTAGCTCTTTTTCAGACCTTCAGACTCAGACGGAAACTAAACCACTGGTCCTTTTGGTCTCAGGTTGCCGACTCACCTGGCAGGTCTTGGGACTTGTCAGTCTCCCTAATCATGTGTGCCGGTTCATTATAACAAATAGACACACACACACACATCCCATTGGTTCTGTTTCTCTGGAGAACCCTGACTAGCATGGGGGGAAGGAGACATAATGGGAAATGGAAGTTTCCAGAACCGAGAGGCCAAGGTATGCAGTGGTTGTCTGTGTCGAGGCTGAGGTTGCTGAGGTTGGCGGACGAAGATGGAGGTGACAGAGGGAGTAGGCTGGGTGTTGGGTGGAGGCATGTGGCCGTGTGACAGGGGCGTTAGTGGGCCTCAGAGGCTTTGAGGAAGCCAAGGCTCTGGCAGGAGAGACGGTCTGGGAGGCCCACTGAGAAGCGAGGAGGCCAGGAGCCTCTCTAGTCTTGGGTGTGAGTTGGGCGGGGACACAGTGACCGCCACAGCCAGCCAGCATTCAGTGAGAGCAGGCAGATGACGGGGACAGTCAGAGAACAGGAACGAGGGAGCATCCCATGGAAGGGATGGGGGAAGGGGAGCCCGGGGCGGATCCGGGATGAACGCAGCGGAGGGAGGGAGGGCTGCCTCAAGGAGTGGGTGTGGACAGCGGGGACCAGGCAGCTCCAGGAACAGCCACACCAGCCAAGAAAGTGTGTGCTCTTTCCTAGAGTGAACTTATGACCCATTCTCTAAGTTTCCAGTTCTATTAAGACTGAATGTCTCCTAAATGGAGAGCCTAGTACATTTTAATAGGGCTGTAATAGCAGGTGATTGCATGTTTATACATATATTTATACAAGGAGATTATCAGCTGCATGTCTGTCCAAATCATGACTTGGAAAAACAAAATGTATACCCTTAAAACTGCTTTTACAATTCCATTATCAAATCGCATCCTTCTTTACTTCCTACAGGCTTTTTTCAGGCTGAACTTAAGAAATCACAGGTGTTTTAATACAATTTATTTTGAACCCCCGGTATTTCATTACGTGAAAGTGGGTTTCTAGCTGCCTATCCTAATTAAAGAAATGACACTATCAAGTGGATGTCTTTTGAGCAAATCCAACTGCATTACCTGGTGGCTAACCCCACCTAAAAATAACCGAAATACGTTGTTCTATAGAAAAGTTGAGAATTCAGCATCATTCGGACGCCAATTATGCACCTGTTTGGCTCATTTCTAGTAATTTTACGTAGCATTAGATTTGCTGTTCTTAGTTTACCACCTATTAAACCTGATAAAATTGAGATATGAGCTCCCTGGGTCATAAATGAACACAAGCTGCTCTCAGACAAATGAAAGACTCACAGCGGAAATAGTTCCTGCACCTTAGTAAGAGGTTTTCATAAAGCTGCCCAAGCTGCCGTTGCTGTTTTTGCAGTGGAGCCACTGGAGCACCGAGTCAGCCGGGTGTTCTGGGAAAGACAGTGGTTCCTGACCGCAGGTAATGAACACGCAGCAGGCGACAGGGTGAGTGTGGGCTGCTCACCCCAAACTCTGAGAAGCTGCGACACCCAGAGACGACTCAGCATCATCAGGGTGGAGACAGAGTTGATCAAAGTCCTCTGAAAGGCAGGAAGAAAACTGCATTTGATGAAGCATCTCCCACCCGGAGGCTTCGGGACCCTGAGCACTGTTTCCCCTTTGGTACTTTGGGGAAATGGGGCGTTTCCCTTACAGAGAAGCTGCCAGGTGTGCTCGTAGGTGAGATCTTGTCTAAGAGTAGAGAGGTGGGGACCAGGGCAAGGAGTGTCCCACCCACCAGGGGAGGAAGGTAAAGACCCAGTGGAGAAGCAAGAAGGCGTCTTCATTTCCCTACACCCTATGGTAGCCCCACTATGTACAGAAGAATCCTGAAACCAGGAGGCCATGTGAGCTGCCCAGCAAGGCCACGTGAGCAGAAGGGGCAGCCCGTGAATGCCTGCAGGGAGGGAGAGCCCAGGTCCTGCAGGAGGCTGGGAGGAGGTACCGCCCACATGCTGGGGAACCCGGGGGGTTAATGGAGTTGACGAGGTGCGGGGGTCAGGGAAGGGGGCACCTGGGTTCGTCACAGAGGACAGCTTTGCCCCCCAGGCCTGATGAGGGGAGGAAGGGAAGTAAAAAGAAGAAGGTGAGTGTGGGGAAGGCTGCCTGGTGGGGCTGGACAGTGGGGAAGGGGCCCCTGGGAATGGGGAGGAGGGACAAGGGACCTGTCCCCTCCCTCCCTGTGATGGAGGTGACCAACTCTTCCTGATTTTCCGGGGACCCTCTGGTGCCAGCACTGAAAGTCCTGTGTCCCAGAGCCCCCTCAGTCACCAGGGAGGTTGGTCACCCACTCTGATCCCTACTCCCCATCCTCTGACCCCAGACGTCAGCAGAGGGTGTGGGGCCCGGGATGGGCTCAGGGCCCAGACCAGGCGGGAAAGGGGACAGAGACAAAGCAAAGGCATCCCCTGGAGTACTTTATTTTATGAGGAAACATTCCAAAGACACTGAAAAGAAAACAGAGATTAACTCAACACACACATACGTCTTCATCACCCAGATAAATAGACCTTAACATTCTGTCATACTGTGTTCAGATTATTTACCATAAAATGAAATATTACCTATATTTTTGAAGCCGCCTGTATACTCACCTTCTGTTCCCAGAAATAACACCTATGCTGAAATTAATATCATTCTTGACCTATTTGTTATAGTTTTATAACAGGTAATGTGTATTCATAAACCATAGAGTAGGTTGGGTTTTTTTAAACCCTATGTTTCACAATGTGTAGAACCTTCGGAAACCTTTTTCTACTCTGTATTATTCTGGAGAATTTGGCATTTTGGTACCCTTAGCTTGGAATCCTTCACTTAATCTGCTGTACACACACGTCCATTATGTGGCTATAACAAGGTGAATGCATCCTTTCCATGGTGTCGTTCACTCAACCAGTTCTTTCCTACAGTACAGGTCTGGCACTTGGGTCCATGTGTATCCGCCCTGGAGACTCCCCAGTAATTGTTAGAACTGAACTGACAGGTGGGGAGGGGTGCATCTCTGCCCGGAGATCACTCCCTTCAGTAACAGGAATGAGGTTCCTTCCGATATTGTCACACATTTCTCTCATTTTTCCAAATGATGAATATGAAATGATATCTCAGTATATTTTAATCTGCTACCATTTACTTGCATTTTATTTACATTTTATTATGAAACAGCTTCAGACAAAATAAAGTTGGCAAATCAAAGAATTCATGTTCATCTTTATTCAGATTCCAAAAAAGTGTTAAATTTTGTCATCTTGGCTTCATCATTCTTTCTCTCATCATAATTATTTTTTTCTGAACCATTTGAGAATAAGTTTTTGAATAATGCTCTTGTACCCATAAATGCTTCAGTACGTATTTCCTAAACTTGAAAGGCTTTGTCTTACCAGGACATCAATGCAGTACAATTTTCTAATTTACAGATCTTACTCAAAACCTGCCAATTGTCACACTAACGTCGTTTATAGAAAGAGAAAAAATGTCTGGAACGCAATCCTACACCACATGTTGCATTTTGTCAGCCTCTTTAGTCTTTCTTTGCTCTTCATAACCTTGCTTTATGTAATTGAAGTATAGTTGATTTACGATGTTGTGTTAATTTCAGATGTACAGCAAAGTGATTCAGTTAAACATATACACATATATTCTTTTTCAGATTCTTTTCCCTTATAGGTTATCACAAGATATTGAGCATAGTTCCCTGTGCTCTACAGCAGGTCCTTGCTGTTTATCTACTTTATATACAGTAGTGTGTGATCCCATACTCCTACTTTAATAATCTTAAAATTTTTGAGAAGCACAAGCCATTTATTTTGTAAGATGACCCTCACTTGACTTGGGGTTATCTACTCTTTCTTCATGATTAGATTCAGGTAATGTGTTTTTGTCAGAAATGCTACAAAAATGATGTGTGTCCACAGTACCTCATGTCAGAAGGCATATGACATCGATTTTTCCATGTGCTGGTGGATTGACCTTTGGTCACGTGGTAAAGGTGGTGTCCACCAGTTTCCTCCACTGTAAAGTTATTATTTTTCCTTTGTAATTATAGATATTCTGTGGGGAGACTGTAAATTCTGATTTTTCATCCAACTTTTACCCAATAGCTGTAGCATGCGTTGGTGACTTTTGCCTGAAACAATTACTAATGTGGTGGCTGATAAATGATGATTTTCCAATTCTATCCCTTCTTCTACCTCTATTAGTGGGATTCTGTGGGAAGGAAGGGAAGAGCTTTCTCTTCTCCCCGTGTGTGTGTGTGTGTGTGTGTCTGTGTCTGTGTGTGTGTTATCTATATAATTTCATGGATTCTTGTCTTTTCTATAGGTTATTACATATTATTGTCATTATTTATTCTGACGCTCAAATTGTTCCATATTTGGCCAGTGGGAGTCCCTTTGAACCGCCTCTCGTGTCTTTTTGCTGACCACTGTATCCTGACGTGTCCCATCACTCTGAGTATATTCTTGCTTTTCTGTCTCAGAAAGATATTCCAGGATGATCTTGTTCTTGCCCAGACCAGGTCTAATTACGAAAATTCTCCAGAAATTTTTTTTCCTGGCTCCTTCTGGTGGAGAACTGCACACACACACACACACACACACACACACACACACACACACACTGCATCTGACTGTACCCCTATCTGTAGATCACCGATCGCGTGAATTCACACTGACTCTTCCGATTCAAGCCCAAGCCCACAGGGTGAGTTCCAGCATCCCCTTTCTATTTCTCCAACAATAAGAAACCTCACTACCATCATCCACAATGTAGTTATTTATTTGTTCAGTTCCATAAAACACATTCAGTGCTTCCGGAATTGCTAACAACTACCACTGTGGATTTGTTTATAGTCCTTTTTGTCTTTAGCCAGAGGGTATAAAGTCAACACACCGCATTCAAGAGTCACTGGGGATGGGTCCCTCCCTTCCGTGTGGTTGGGTTGTAAAGCTGATGTACAGTTCAGTTCACTGTTTCTGTTTATCCATTTTAGTGGATGGGCAGTGGTATCATTAATTTGTGTTTGCTAAGAATTTGCCTTAATGTATACTTCCCTGATGGCACATTTCAAGTCTTTTGCCCAATTGTCATCAGATTTTTTCTATTTTAATTATTGTGTTGAAAGAGTTCTTTATAGATTCAGACAAGATCTTTATCAGACATATGTTTTGAAATATTTTCTCCTAGTTTGTGGCTTGCCTTATTCTTACTCTTACTAGAGCATTTTGAAGAGCAAAAGTTTTAATTTTGATGAATCCAATTTATCCATTTCTTTTGCATTTCTGGTTTATGCTTTTCGTAGCCAGTATCAGAACTTTCTGCCTAACCCCAAAGTCACAACTACTTTTCCTATATTAAAACTAAAACTTCAATTTTATATTAAAATATGAAAACTTCAAGAAGTTTTAAGTCTATGATCCATTTTGAGTTAAACGTTGCACATGGCATAAGGTAAGCATTGAGATTCCATTTTTTACATAGATATTCAATTTTTCAAAAGCATTTGTTGAAAAGAATATTCTTTCCCAATTGAATTGCCTTGACACCTTTGTTGAAAATCATTTAGCAGCTGTGTGAGTTTCTATTTCTGGACCCTCTAACCTGTTCTACTTCTCTATGTGTCTATTCTTATGCTAATACCACACTCCATTGATTATTCAAGCTTGATGGTATGTTTTTATTTCAGCTGCGGTAACTCCTCAAATTGCTTTGGCTCCTCTCTATCCGTTACATCCCCACATACGTTTCAGAATCAGCTTAGGGACCCAGTACTCAGGTATGACAATGTCTCCCCATCCTGGCTGGTGGGAACATGGCCTGTGTGCAGCCTGTGTCAGCCTCAGGAGCTGCCTTCTGGGGGCTCCTTCTCCAGCCTTGAGGACTCGGTCCAGGACAGGGCAGATCTCCCAGACGAAGCCTCCGAAGCTCTCCTTCCCTCGCAGGTCCCTCCTCTCCGACACTGTGACCACAATGTCCTCCTCCTGACCCAGTGGAACCACATGGGTCTCTCCAGATGCCCCTCCCCACCCTGCAGCTCAGAGACTCACCAGTCGCTGTCCTGCACCCCCTACCAGCCAATGTCTGGACACAGGTGTTTCACATATGTGTTCAGTTTCCTAGCGGATTAGAGGAAGAGGCAACGCCCCAAGTTCCATCCTCCCTGGTGGAAGGAGAGCCCCCTCCACTGTAGTTTTAATTGGCACTTTTTAATTGCTAGTGGGATGGAACATCTTTGTTCTTATTCATTGTCTTTTCCGGCTTCATCTGCTCTAAATTTTCTCTTTGCATTTTGCTCAATTATCTACTCAGCTACTTACATTTTTTCTCATTAATTTCTGGAAGTTCATTATCTATTTTAGTCTCAACTCTTTGTCAGCTATATGCATTGCAAACACCCTCCCCTATTGTGTGATTGTCTTACTAACTATGTTTAAGGTCCTTTTTGCTTCTTTTGAAAGGTTTTTGTTTCTTTGTATTTTGTTTTGTTTTAGAGGGGAGAGTGGCAGTGAGGAATGCAGTGAGAAGTACCGATCTTTCCTAGATTGTTTGTCATGATGTTATTATGACATTCTACCTTGTGGCCACCTAAACTTTTAGTATTTTATTTTACATTTAGAGCTTAATGCATTTTTTCTTCTATATCAGTGAAATAAGATCTACTTTAGTTATAGAGGTAACCAGTTTTCCCAGCCCCACTTATAAAATACCCCTTTTCTTTCCTGCACTGATTTTCTAATACCAAGTTCTCACATAAATATAAGCCAGTTTCTTGGCAATAAAATTTGCTTCATTAGTCTGTATGTCAGTATATTTGTTCTCATTCTGTTTATTCACGTAGCTTCATAATAAACCTTGATATCTTGTAGGGCAAGACAATCTATGCAATTCTTCAAAATCATCCTGGCCTTTTATCCTTTCATATTTTAACATGTTCAGAGGAGCAATAATGGCCCAAATGAAAAGAAAAGAAAATATGCCAGAGAAGTTTGAAAACGTCGCATGTGGAAAATCTAGACATGAAAACCAGTCATTGACTGAAAAAAGTCATTAGAGAGAGAAGCCAAGTCGTAAACCAGATACAGCTGAAGGAAGAACACTGCATTCGGTAAGCTACCACTGAGGAAATCACAAAGGATGGCACAGAGAGATACAGAGGTGGGAAATATGAAAGAAGTTAATAGACATTTGGTCAGGATAGGATAGGCTGAGCTCCATCCAATAGAAGTTCCAAAAGATGAAGAGAGAGAAAGAGAAAGAGCATCGCACAGGGCTTGGGGCAGAGCATCTCATCAGACTCCAACAACGGTTTATTCTTGTATGAAATACTTTATAATAAAAGACACAAAGCTTTCAGGAGATCGTCAATTTGAGTCAGCTGTTCCAGGTGTCATTATTTCCCCTGAGCCCATGTCCACTGTGGGTGAATCCTCCCACAGGGCCAGAGAGAGCACTCCACAGCACAGGACGTGCGGAGAATGGTGCTCCCCAAGCTGCCAGGGCCCTTCAAATTCCTTATCCCACTCCTCACCCCACCCCCACACGGAAGCAGCCCAATCCCCCACTGGACTCTGGACACAAAGGTACAGACACTCCCTGGAGACATGGGGTAGAACTGTCCAGGGCCTGCACCTGGGGACCTGCGCAAGTGGCTGGGCATGGGGGCCGGGACTAGGGCCAGCCTCACAATCCCACACCTGATGCCAGTGAGGTACTTAAGCTCAAGCATCTCTCCAAGCATCTCTCTCCTCCTCTAAAAACAGGAAAAGAACAGGATAAATGAAGGAAAAGAGAGAGAGAAGGGAAGCGGAGGGGAGGGGAGGGGAGGGGAAGGAGGGAAGGAGAGGATGAGCCCACATGAGTAGCCAGCACGGAGCCTGGCTCATAGCAAGCACTCAGCGTCAGCAGGAAGAAGCAAATGTAAGGAGAGTGAAGGTGTCCCCAGATCACAGCGGAGCCCTTCCTGCTATGCAGACGACGAGACTAGGCCTTTTCCAACACAGACGGGACAGTCTTCCACATCTAAGTGAGAGGACTGATATATTTTTAAATCAAAACATAATTTTTCAGTATTGCTACATTCATAATTAAAACTTTTATGTATGGATAAAGTTTAGATATTTTTTCTCCCTTCTAAAGATGAAAAAAATCTGCTTTCTAATTGCAGAATCCATGTGCCGTGCCAACCCCCCCGGCCCCCAGGTCCGACTGTACTGTGCATGTCGCTGTGCCAGTGGAGACAGAACCACCAGCACCACAAGCCCCTTTTCCTGCTGAGCCCTCTCTGTTGCCATGGAAACCAGCATCCACAGCCAGCACCAGAGGAGTCGGGCTCTTTTCATGCTGCCCACTGGGTCCTGATCCCATTCCTGTTTCCGTCTCCAGAGGGCTCTGCCTTGGCCATGGGGCTTCCTGGGATGGTGGGCAAGCCCCTCCTTGGTTGCCACAGCAACGTGCCTGTGGGTCCCACGGGGCAGGGGCAAGGGACAGTCTGGACTGTGGCTCAAGCCTTGGATTTGAGGGCAGCATCTGGGGCCCGG
Source organism: Phocoena sinus (assembly GCF_008692025.1). Classification (NCBI taxonomy): domain Eukaryota; kingdom Metazoa; phylum Chordata; class Mammalia; order Artiodactyla; family Phocoenidae; genus Phocoena; species Phocoena sinus. The sequence continues at coordinate 83,826,813 of NC_045778.1, forward strand.
GTCGAGCGTCTGGGGACTGCTCCAATGATGGGCCACATGGAACTCGAGTCTTCTTGTCCCTTGCAGCCTCTGCTCCAGCTGTCTGCCCACCGCACACGGCCACGGAACCCTGCCTGGGAAGCCCAGCCTTCTCCCAGACCCCACGCGGGTGCAGGCCCTCCCGTGACCACAGGAAGAATGCACTGTGGTAGCAGAGAGTAACCTAACTCCACTGCAGGCATGTCCACCAGCCCCAGCCTGCGGCCCCGGAACAGGGGGCCAGCGCCCGGCACTGCCGCCGGAGGGCGCCTCCCCAGCCAGTGTGGTGGGCCCCGCCCCAGGGATGGGGAAGGGCTCCTCCACATGCCTCAGGGGCCTGGAGCAGAAGGAAGCCGGCCCTGCAGAGGGTGTGGGCTGCCCACAGCCGCCGGGGCACCTGAGGGGCAGAGGCCTCGGCTCAGAGGGGCTGCCTCAGGGGAACGGGGGCCGGATGGAAACGAGCCCAGGGCCCCTGCGGAGCCTGAAACCCAGAGTCCAGGGGCGGACGGCGCGTCCCCCAAACAGCCTGGGAGGCCCTACCAGGCTGGATGCAGGAAGGAGGGCGGGACGGCCCAACCTGCCTGCGTGCGCCGGTGCGGCAGGGATGGCAGGGATGGACGGTTACCATGTGCGCGGGTCTCGGGAGGAGACAAGGAGGCATGAGCAGAAGGGGCCGCTGAGGCCTGGGGGCTGCGAGAGCGGCAGGCGACACACAGGAGTGCGGACCGTACAGAGGAGGGGGCCCAGCGTGTGCCGAGGGCGAGACGTGCCGGAAGAGGGCCCAGGGCCGGCGCCTTCCCCACTGCCACTGGGGCCAGTGCCCACGTCAAGGGCTGCCAGGTGGAGACCACCCAGAGCTGAGCCCAGGACCCCGACAGAGAAACCGGTGAACACTGCCCGGGGCCACCAGGGACACGTGGGCCACCTGACCAGCCTGACAAGTCGTCATTTTAGCATGTAACTGATGGCTTGATGGTACCTTTCTACCTGCGTCTCTGTACTTGCTCGGCTAGGTCTCTGACTGGTCAAGTAGAAGGAGGGGAATCGGTGCGGACACACCTTCTCCAGTCCCCACCCGAGGACACAGAAGTGTGTGACCAGGCGCTAACAGTCTCTGCTCACTCTGCTTGAGAAAAAACACGGGAGGCAAGGGTCGAATCATGTGTCCTGAGCTGATCAGGACCACGTGGTGACTGAGAGATGCACATCCTTTCTGTGACCCTCAAGGGCCGGGGGTCTGATCCTCACCTGTCACTCCCTGCCCACTCCTGAGGCCAGCAGCATTGTCCCCAGTTTCCAGGGGAGGAGGGTCTGCCTACAGCCACACAGCCAGTGGGCAATGGAGCAGAATTCAAACCCCCGCTCTATCCAACCCCAGTACCACAGGCGTCACCGCTCCACCACGTGGCCTTGCCTGAGCCCAGGAGGTGATGCACCTGGGAAGCCAGGACCCCGGGGACCACCCAGTTCCTGGGCTTCATCCTGGGGCTTTGTCTCACCCTGACCCCAGCCCCCCAGAAGCTGTTCTCGTATCTGCCTTTGAAAAGATGTGATATTTCAGGAGTGGGTTTTTTTCACAGACTCGGCCCATACAAATAACAAGTTCACGGGCACATCAAGGGCTCCCTTGCTCTCAGAAACAGAAAGCGGCACCTTGACAGCAAGTTGACAACAGAGCTGCTTCCATTACGCTCCTGATTAGCAATCAGGGCCTCCAACGTTGCCTTGATTAAAGGGACAAGCAGATGGGAACAGCTTCTGACTTTCCTGCAACTCAGGGTCAAACCTCCCCAGCAAAGGAAATCAGATTCGACTTTGCCCAGCAACACGGGCCATGCCGGGGAAGAGGAGGGGGTTCATGGGGCTGCATCCAATGGAACTGCCAGGATCGGTCACTGCCACCAGGGCCCGCTCAGCTACTTTTAGTGCTGAATGTCAGGCAGCTCACGCGTTGGAAGGGCCAAGGAAACAGCCAAGGTCAGGGCCAGGAACTGTGCCCAAGGCCACACGCAGAGTCCCCGGGAGGAAACCTGCTGCCCGCTGCTCCCAAAAGCCAAAGCCCAGCTCTCCTGTCCCAGCACCAGAGCCCCTCGGGTCAGCAACTTGACCTCGCTGCCCTCGGGAATGACCACGGCTGCTGCCACCAGCAAAATCCAGATGCCGCGGCAGCTACCCTGGCCGCCAAACGACTTCCTCCCCGTGGGGCTGTCCAGCGGGTGCCGCTGGTGGTGGAGGGATGTGTGTTCTAGGCACCGCCGGTGGGACTGCATTCAACACAAAGAAGCCTTCAGAGGACGGCGGAGCCCACGGTCTGACAGACGGGCATGGGCTCCGTCGGAAGTGACCGTCTGCTCCGCACAGGGGGGTGCCGCACACCCCGCGGGTGATGGGCCCGCAGGAAGGCCCCGTGCTTCAGCCTGGCCCCCGCTGCCCCCGCTCCCCCACCAGCTACAGCTCCCCAGCGGCTCTTTGGGCCTCATCCGCCTCTCTGGCCATCCACAGTGCCTGCCCCACCTCCCGGGCCCCCCAGGGCTGCAGCTTCTCCGAGGTCTCTCCCACGTGTCCCCTCCACACAGAGCCCCCAGACCACATTAGCCACAAACTACCCCCCCGCCCACCCCCCGCACAGGCACCCCTGGAGCAACTCTGGGACGCCAGGGGCATGGACCCTTCTCGCCCGCCCTCATGAGACCCCTAGCTCCAGAGGGCCACCGTCTCACCTGGCTCATCTCCACCCTCCGTGCCTCACACAGGGCTGTGCCCACCAGCAGCTTCGGGAAACACGCAGGACAAAGGGGAGGCTGCACCAGCGGCAGCTGCCGTGAAAACCCGGACAGCACCATGGTGAGGCCTCCTCCTAGCCAAGCCGTCCATGGTTCAGGACGGCTGGGCTTCCCTCATCCAACCGGGACACAGCCCAGCCATTGCCAGCCAGGCTCCCAGTGGGTGAGCGGTGGGTGACGCGGTATCCTGGGGCTACAGGGGCAGGCTCACTATCCTCCAGGCTGCCGGGCAAGCTGCAGGGACAGGGAGGCCCTCCCGGAGCTGCAGCTGGACCCCAGTGACCTGGGAGGGAGGGTCCAGGAATAAACGCCCAACGCACTGTGCTCCCTCCCTCCACCGGCCCGCCTGGGCTCCCCGATGGCCAAACCCAGCCAGAAGCCAGAGGATCAGGAGACCGTGGCTGCAGTCTGTGATATCCGGCCCCTGGGGGCCCAGGGCAGGGGAAGGCGTACAGCTCATGGCGTCCTGTCACTCTTGGTGAGCAAACCCCTGAGTGAACTCCTGGCTCCTGCCCCAGGCATTGGGACTCACTTCTTTAACTTGGGGTAGTATTTTCAATGTTCTAACAGCACTCGCTTGGCTGCCCTAAGCCTTTGACTATTTCCCAGAGTCTGACAATGTTTTCGCTCCAACCATTTTATCCTCTATCTCTCTCATTTTTTTTTTTTTTTGGATTGATTTTTTTAAAAAACTAGCATTGGATCGTGTTCGTGATATAGGAAAACAATTGATTCATATGCAAGGGTCCAAGAAGTCAAGAAAACATTATAAATGACCATACGAGTCAGGTGCAGGATCTTGGGCATACCGTTCTCTGTCATTTTTTGTTTTTGTTTCTTGGAGTTTTTGTGGAGGGACAGCCCTTGGAACTCCCTACATCACAATTCTTGCTGACCCAGCTCCCCAGCAACTGCAAGCTGCTCTGCAAAACTTCCTGCATAGAGATCCTAAGAGGAAGGAGGTAGGGTCACACTTCCTGCCAGGATGCTAAACCCTCACACTCACTAACTCACTTCTCCCATTTTAGAGACCATGACTTTGAAGCTTACCAGAGTCGCCGTGGCCCAAGGCCGTAGAGCTACTGAGCGGCAGAAGGAGGGTTGAAAGGCAGATCAACCCTCTGGCTCCAGACCCCATGCCTCAGGCAACGAGCTTCCAGATGCTGAAGTCTAGGAGCTGCCCTGGGACTGTCTTCTCCCTCCCTTCTCCTCCTCACTCTCCAGACCCTCCCTTTTGAAAGCTGAGAGCGCAACCGTGCCCCAGAGTCTGGGCAGGGGGAAGCCTCCATGGTTTCGATCAGGTCCAACTGAACTAGGTTTTCTGCTGGTATTTAAAAACCTAAAACCCAGGCAGTTTGATGTGTTAGAGCACCAACCATGGACAATTTTTTGAAAGTGGATGTGTTAATTCTTTGTAGTGTTTTTTTTTTTCATTTAGTTATGAAGCATTATATTTCTCTTAAGGAACCCAACAGTTGGTGTTTATCTTCTACCACTTATCACAAGTGTGATTTGAAAAACAAACTGATTTTCCAGCTGCTCAGTGATTTAAATGTTTGACAATTTATGTCTTCATGTTTGATCTGTGGTCCAGGAGGTGAGAAGTACAATAAACAACATGTCCTTCCATGTTACGAAGCTGAGATGAAGTCCTTCATGTCCTCGGGATATGGAGCCCTTCGTAAGAGACACCTGCTGGGATAATTTAAGGTGGAGCTGGAACAGCCCTGTAATTGAGTTAAGTTACAGCTCTTTGTAAGCCATTTACGCTGTAGTACTGAATTAGGAGGCCAGCATTCCTGGAATGAATTGTGTTCTGAGCTCCTGAGGCCTGATTTGCCCGTGATGAGCAAGCAGAAATTGCAGTTTGGAAAGAGGTATTTTGGACAGGCCTTGAGGATGTGTGGAAACCCTGCCTGGTTTTGATGCTTTTTCTCTTTGGTGTTTGTGTTGCTTTAGAATCACAGGGTATCAGAAAGTGAAAGAAAAGGTGACTGACAGGGAAAGGCGAGCGGGGATCTTAAACCCTGCACGTCTAACTCCAGGCGGGTGGAAACAGGCCCCAAAGGTGCACACAGCATCCCTTCCTAGAGGTGAAGAGTCTCTTACCTGTAGAAGTGAAGCTTGTCATTCGAAAGCAATGCGTCTGATAAGTCCTTCTGTGGCCCAATTACGAAGCAAATAGTTCCCTAATCAGGAAAATCCATACTCCTAAACGCAAGATTCCTTCAAGTGGGGATCAGCTAGGCACAGGGCGGGTCGGTGGTGCTGACTGTCTGCCCCAGGGGGAAGTCCAGTCCAGCCAAAAGCCAGACCCCGAAGCCAAGCAGTGGCGCAATTCCTGAGCAGATTTCAAGGAGTCAGCAAAAAGGGGGGTGGATAGGACACCGCCAACCCCATGGTGAGTGTCCAGGAGGTTAGAGAAGATGCAGCAGGTAATCCTGAGGGTGAATGTGGAAAGTTTGCATATCTGTGCTGCCCCAGGCCAGACAAGTCCCAGTCCCAGGTAACCCTGCCAACAAGAGCCCAGCGGATGGGATTCCAGTGATGCCTCAGGGCCTGAGACCTTCCAGCAACTTCCCAGGTCTTACCCAGGAGCAGGGCCGGGAGGACCTTGTGCGTGCAGGAGCCCAGCCAGTGAAGCAGCCCGTGGACTGCAGGACTCTTCAGACCCTGGCACCCACAGGCTCTGCAGTCCATGGGGTGGCCTTCCAGTTGCCATCCCGAGCTAAGGAGCATGGCTCCCAGCCCGAGTGTGACCGGCCTGCGGTCCAGAGTGTAGGAGTTCAGGGCAAGCCTGTGTCTTGGGGGTCCCCCTCCCTGGTGCCACTCACTTGTTCTCTCGTGGGTCTGCAGCCCAAACACGTGGGCGCCTTTGAGCCCACCTCAGAGCAGGGGTGGCATCTCCAGGCTCTGATGGTCTCACGCGTGGCCTTAGGCCTGATGAGTGACATTCCTCAGGCTTCTGTCCCTCCTCTGGACCCCACGTCCCCGAGCTCGTTTGCAAGGTAGAATCCTGTGTTACTAAATAAAATTTGACCTAGAGCTGTTTGCTGGGGGTTCCCCCGTCTGAGAAGCAAACCGGTGCGAAGGACCACACAGAGCAGAGGAGTGATGGAGCAAAGACCCCGGGGCCCTCTCTCCACTCCCTGGGGCCGTCGCTGAGCAGCAGTTACCTCCTCCCACGAACGCTCACATTCCTACCTTTGGACCCATTCAGGGAAGCAGACTCGCTAACGTGTGGCTCTTATACCCAGCTATGTTGCAGTAAAGGAAAATAATATTCCCCACAGCCAGCTTCCCCCATTAGAAAGCCTTTATGCCCAAATCAGTTTAAATTTACTTTTTCATTATGTACGTTGCTTTCTTATGTGAAGCTTCTGACGAGAATTATGTATCTCATTTTGTTTTATGTTATTCAATTGACCCAAACACAAAGGCATTTTTCTTAAGTACTGAACGCTCGTGTACCTTTCTAATTAAAGCTTAAAAAGCTCTTAATTAAAACCATAGATCACAGGTAGCAATTTCTACCTAAATCATCTCGCGGGCTTCCGCGTTTTCCCTTCTGTTTTCAGAGTGACCCGCGCGGCAACAGAGGGGTGAGGGTGAACTTCACGCTCAGTCGATTGCGAAGTGGCAAGAGTGGTGGGTGCGTAGGGGTCTCATGGCTGCGGTGCTGGGATGGCTCACAGGGGTGGGTCCGAGCTGTTACTCACAGACCCTCTTCCCTCTGCATCCTCAGGGTACTCCCTGTGTCCCTCTGCTGCTGTGACAGGAAACAGCACTGCTGGTTGCTTCACTCCTGGGAAGCGGAAGGTTTGTGTGTCAGAAAGAATTGGCCACTGATCAATATTTTGATGCATTAACAAGTGGCTCTTACAAGCTCTCACTATTGGCAGTTTTACCAAGGTATAGTTGGTATTTGGTAAACTTTCCATATTCGAAGGGTACAATTTGATAAATTTTGAAAAATGTGTGTATCCGGGACATCATTGCCACCCAATCGAGATAATGAACGTTTCCAAATCCTGCCTCCAAAGTAGTTCCCTGCCAACGCCTCCCTCCCACTGCTTTCTGTCACTCCAGTTTGCATCCTATGGAGTTTTCTGCAAATAGAATCATACAATATTTTTTTTTTTTTTACCGGTTTCTCTCACTCAGAATAATTGTTTTGAGGTTCCTCCATGTTGTTATATTATCAACAATAGTTTTCTCTCGTTTCTGAGTAATATCTATTGAATAGATACACTATAGGGTTTTTCTTTTCCTTCACCTGTTGATGAACTTTGAGTTGTTTCCAATTTGGAGATATTGCTAATAAAATGTCTATGAAACTTCATGTCCATGTTTTCATATGGACGTACACCTTCTTAGGTAAATACCTAGGAGTAGTGTGGCTGGGTCCTACGGTAGGTGTAGGTCTAACTTTTTAAGAAATTGCTAAGCTGTCTGCCACAGCGGTTGAACCATCTTACATCCCCACCACCGCGCATGAGAGCCCCAGGTCCTCCACATCCCGCCAGCACCTGTATGGTCAATCTTTTCATTGTAGGCGATCCAGCTGTGTGTAGTGGCGTCTCATGGTGGGTTTAATTTGCATTTCCCTAATCACTAACTATGCTGAGTGTCTTTCTGGTGCATATTTTCCACCTGCATATCTTCCTTGGTGAAGTATCCAAATAGCTTTGCCATTTTTTTAGTGGACTATTCACTTTCTTATTATTGAGTTTTTGGAGTTCTTTCCATATCCTGCATACAACTGCTTTATCAGAAATGTAGCTTACAAATAGTTTCTCCTAGTCTGTTGCTTGTCTTTTTGTCATCTTAACAGTGTCTTTCAAAAAGTTGTAATTCCTACTTTTTGAAGAAGCTCAGTTTATCATTTTTTTCTTCTATGGATCATGCATTTTTTTTTTTTTTTTGGCTGTGTTGGGTCTTCATTTCTGTGCGAGGGCTTTCTCTAGTTGCGGCAAGCGGGGGCCACTCTTCATCGCGGTGCGTGGGCCTCTCACTATCGCAGCCTCTCTTGTTGCGGAGCACAGGCTCCAGACGCGCAGGCTCAGTAGTTGTGGCTCACGGGCCTAGTTGCTCCGCGGCATGTGGGATCCTCCCAGACCAGGGCTCGAACCCGTGTCCCCTGCTTTGGCAGGCAGATTCTCAACCACTGCGTCACCAGATAAGCCCCCTGGCAGGAGTTCTTTAGACCCAACCAAGTTGTCAGTTACTTGCCGCGCCGTCTTAATTTGGATGTTTGGTGGTCGTCTGGGTGGATCTTTTCAAGCACGGAGATAGAGCAATAGGAGAATGAGAAAGACTGAGGGGGAAAAGCCTTGGCCTCAGTGCGCTTCTTCACGGCCAGAGAGCTGATCTCTGCCAGACCCTGCAGGCGACGTCAGCTGCCACTTAACGGGCTACTCGAATCTACGTGGCTCAGGAGAAGGCCCAGCCACCCTTCAGAGGGGAGCCATAGCCCAGTAGGCGGATCGAGATTATGGCCTTTGAGGCCCCGCGTTGGGTGCCAGAAAAGATGCTGCAGGAAAGAGAGTGGGGTGTGAGAAGACGGTCATATCCCAAGTCGTGTCTGCGTCCCTGGGATGGCCGCCCAGAGTGGGTTCTTGGCTTCGTGCAGGCAAGAATTCAAGAGCAAGACATAGTAAAGTGAAAGAAGGTTTATTCAGGGAGATACACGCTCCATAGACAGAGTGGGGGCCATCTTGGCAGGCAAGAGGCCTGGATCATGCTTTTGATGTCATGTGCAAGAAATGTTTGCCTAACCCAAGGACACAAAAATTATCTCCTATATTTTCTTATTTTATAGGTTGACATCTAGGTCTTTGATTTACTTTGAGCTAAATTTTGTGTATAGAAAGTTTTTCTTTGCAATTCTATCCCGGTTTGCCCTCTGTATTTTGAATCTCTGGTAACTAGGCACGCAAACCTTAGAATTGTTACATCTTCTTGATGAATTAACCCTTTAACGTTATGAAACGAACCCCTTTATCCCGGCAATATTTTTTTCTCAGAAATCTACTTTGATGTCAGTACAATCACTGCGGCTTTACGTTGAAGAGTATTAACATGGTATTGTTGTTTCTGTCTTATTTTTAACCCGTTTGTGTCTTTATATTTAAAGTATGTTTCTTATAGGTGGTCGATAGTCGGCTCTTTTTAAAATTCAGTCTAACAATCTCTGCCTTTTAACTAAGGCAGTGGAACATTTTCCATTTAATATAATTACTTGTATGGTTAACTTCGAGTCTGTATCTTCTATTTGTTTTCTACTTGTCCCATCTGTTCTTTGTTCCTTTTTTCTTCTTTTCTTTCAGTTTAAGTACTTATTGCAATTCCATTTTATCTCCTCCTTTAGTTTAGTAACTACAGCTCTTTACTTTGATATTTTAGTGATGGCTTTGGGATTTATAATATATATCTTTACTAATGACAGTCTAGTTCAGGTAATACTATGAAGACCTCACAATAGTATACTTTCATTTCTCCACTTTGGCCTTTCTTTCCATACATTTTTCTTCTGCATATGTTGCAAACTCTCAATACATCATTCTTATTTTTGCTTTAAACAATTATCTTTTTAAAATAATTACATGAAAAGAATAAAATGGTTTTATATGTATCCACGTAGTTAACATTTCTGGTACTTCATGTAAATGCATATTTCCATCTGGAAGTGTTTTCTTTCTGCCATAAGAACTTTCCTTAGTGTTTCTTGTAATTAGGGTCTGTTGGTGATGCTCTTTCAGCTTTCACATGTCTGGCAAAGTCTTTGAAAGATATTTTCATTGGTGGAGAATTCTAGGTTAGCAGATTTTTCTTTTCTCAGTACTTTAAAATTTTTTGCTCCACTGTCTTTTAGCTTGTATTGTTTACAATGAGAAATCTGCTGTGCTTCTTATATCTGTTCCTCTGTACGTATGTATCTTTTTTGCCTCCGGCTGCTTTTAAGATTTTCTATTTAACACTGCTTTTAAACAATTTTATTATGACATACCTACTGTAATTTTATTCGTGTTCCTTGTTCTTGGTGTTTGTTGAGGTTCTTGTGTCTTTGAGTTCACAGCTTTCAACAAATTGGAAAATTATCAGCCATAGTTCCTTTAAATATTTTTGACCCTTCCATCTTTCCTCGACTCTGATTACAAGTTTATTAGGTGGCTTAAGTTTTTACCATGGCTTTATTCACTTTTTTCTTTTTCACATTCTTTTTCATTTTGAATGGTTTCTATTGCTGTGACTTCAAGTTCACAAATGCAATATCTAAAGCAATGAGACATTAATATCAATTAATTAATTAATGTCTAATGCATAATGTCCCATGCAATGTCTATTGTGCCATTATCCTGCCCAGTTCATTGTTTTCACCTCAAACTCTGTAGTCTTGGCCTCTGCAAGTCTGAATCAGGTCTGTTCATTCCATGGCCCTACTTACCATGCTCAATATTTTCTCTAGCTTCTTGAGGGCATGAATATGATTACAATAACTGTTTCGTGTCTTTGTCTACCAATTCTATCATGTGTCATTTCTGAGTCGGTTTTTATTTATTTATTTTGCATGATGTTGGGCTATCTTTTTCCCCTCCTTCTTTGTTTGCACAGTAATTTCTTGTTGAGCGCCAGGCGTTGCACATTTACTCTGTAGGGTGCTGTACAGTTTTTGTTTTCCTATAAATAATCTTGCTCTTTGTTTAGGGATACAGTTGTGTTACTGAAAACAGTTTTGATCCTTCAAATTCTTTCTTTTAAGCTACATTAGGCAGCAACAACAGTGCTCTATCCGGGGTTGATTTTGCCAAATGACCGAGCCAAAAACCTTCTGAGTTCCCCCACCAGATGTCCCATGAATTATGGAGTGACCCATTCTGGCTGGTGAGGATGGGAAAAATTAGCAGTCTTTTGTGAGGTCTGGGGTCATTCTGTCTCTTCCTTTTGGGTCTTTCTCTGGCCTCCGGGAGTTTCCTGACATGTCTGCCTTGACTCAGCCGCAGACTCAAGGGCAGAGTCCTCTAAAAACCTCCAAAGTTCTCTATTTGTGCAGCTCTCTCCTCTCCAGCATCCTGCCCTCTGAACTCTGGCCGGCTTGGTCCTCCAGACCCCAGCTCTTTCTCTTCAGCACAGGGAGCCCCCAGGGCTCCACCCAGCTCTCCTTGCCCTCACCACAGGCTGGAGACTCCTTCCAGGCAGTGAGCTGGAGAAACTGTAGGCTCACCTTGTCAGCTCCCTCTTTCTTTGTTGATAATGTCAACCAAGGGATCGCTGTCCTTTATTGAAAATGTCAGATGTCTCCCAAACTGTTGTGTCATATGTTTTATCCAGTCTTACAGTGTTTCAGGAGGAAGGTCAGCATGGTCCTTGTTACTCCATCCTGGTCGGAAGCAGGACTGTCCAATGTCTCTTCTTTTCCTAGTCTTTCCTCAATTACCATCCCTGGAACACGGTTACAGGAGTGCAAAGCAAGAAAAGATCCAGATGTTTGTCAGCAGGAAATCACACAGATTTGTTTAAGGTTTTCAATGGATGGATTGTGGAATTCAGCCCAACTACTTTCAGGTAAGCTTTTACCTTAGAAGACTGGGAACATCATTTCAGCATAGAGCGTATGTGTTGTTGCCTTGTGTTAGACAAAGGTTCCTGTGTATTGGATCATTATATGCCATCTTTCAGGTGGCCTCTGTCAGCCCCGTACCTCCAGGGGCGTGGAATATCCTTCATCTCAGTGACCAGGCTCAGTCTTAAGCAGCAGAGACTCAGACAAAGGCTGGAATCTGCTGGTAAAACAGGCTGATTCTCTACATTCCTGACTCCCCACTCTATGCTCATGGCTGCCGTGTCCCTGTGTTTCCGCAGCCCCTCCCAGCCCTGAGGAGTCCACAGAGAGCCATGCTTTACACACACACAAGAGCAAAGCCAGACTATGTGGGGCAAGTGTCCTGCCTACAGCCTGGAGACCCTGCACTGAGCTGAGCTCTGGTGCTTTAATTTATGACTTACGTACAAAGACACCAATGAACATGAGAGGAGACAGCTGGGACAGCGTTCTGAGCATCAGCTTTGTAGGAAGGACAGTAGAGGCTGAGGAGAGCCAACAGAGAGAATTATAGGCAGAGACACAAAGACCGTGAGAGTGTGGGTCACTGAAGCCAGTGAGTGAGAGAGATTCTGGGGGAGCGGACGGCTTCCAGATTCTCATCCTCAGGAAGGCCTGTTGTCTTCAAAGATTCCACCAAGAGGGTTTATGCCACAGGGTCATTTATAGACGGTATTTTTTACATATACTGGAAATACCTTAAGTGTCCAACAGCAGGGGATGAAGTAATTGATGAACCAGTAAACTCAGGACAATGGACTCCAAGCAACCATCAAAAACGGTGCTGTACCTGAGGCACATACCTTACCTGCGTCACACTAGCCCTGTTCCCTGGTTCACAGGGACCAATGGCACCCCTGTCGTGAGGAAGAGAGGCTGTCACTGCACAGTGAGGTCCCTGGGCAGGCCTAAATGTAAATATCAGCGAAAGGGATTCTGTGGTTTTTGCTCAACGTAAGTTGGACAACAATGAAATGCTAGTTTACTTTATGAAATGATGCTTGCCCTGCCATGGTGAAAGTCCAACCCAGATTCCATGACTTCATACAAGAAGTCTAAGAGGGGTGAGTGTTTATGCACCGAGTGGGAGGTTTGGATGGAAAATCTTCACTTGTAATTGCATGAATTGAATCCATTATTTCATTCAGCAAATACCAGTTGGAGTGTCCAGCTCCATGCTAGACGCTGAATGTGAATGCAGATGTCAGGAGACCATGTGGCCATCCTTAGGGGTTCCCATTTCTCAGCTGTGAATGTGGCAAGGGTAGACAAAGAACGCCAGTAAAGTAACCAGCGTTCACCGAATGCTAGCTATGTCCAAGGCCCTGGGGCTGGGTGCTCTATGTGCATTATTTTATATTTTTATGTAAACAAAAGGTACATATAGTAAAATCCCTCCCTCAAAAAAACAAACAAACAAACAACAACAAAAAACGGTCCTGCAGAAGAATATTCGATCCTGCCGGAATGTTCGCTAAGTGTTATTAGGAGGAAAGAGTTCAAAATAATACGTGCGATGTGAGTCCTTTTTTGACACGTATACAAGTCAGAGAAAAAGGCTAAACGGGCACAAAGGAAAACAGGATCAACTCGGGCTCTGCAGGTGATTCTGTCTTCTTACTGTGACTTATCAATTTCTAAATTGTAGGCAATCCATGTGTCTTTCTTTAGTGAGGAAGGTAGAAGAAAAAAAATTTTTTTAATTGATCTTTCTTTAAATGAGGGAGGGGTGGATTTCCACAGTCCAGCAAGAGTCGGTCAGGTGGGCGGGATGGGGGCAAGGCTGGGTTCCAGCCCTTGATTACGGTACCGCTGGTGAAAGGAAGGCAGCAGGGGGTCGAGGAGGTAGTAGTACAGGCTGTTTATTCATCAGAATTGTTTGAAAATCTGCATTTTATCTGGACCGACACCCTGCTGTGAGGATCGTGCTCCATAATTCCTGACAAATGCCCCTGAATAACTCAGCAGCATCTCTATCTCAGTGACCAACGCGGATGGTGGGCAGCCTGCACTTCACAGCTGGCCTTCCGGCTGCTTTGGAACCAGCTGAACAAAATGCACTACTCCTGGTGGTCGTAGAAGGCGTTAAATGGTGCCCAACTTCAGCCGCACCGCTCTCCCCACCGTCCACTCTTTACAACAGACGTGGGTAGAAACAGAGAGAAGGGGAAGGCTCTGAGTGAGCTCCTCCCCCGGCCATATACATTCTGCGTCCTGACACCAGAGCTCAGGGTCGTTCCCTTGGCCTTCTCACAAGCAGCTGTGAATCGGAGGACCCACCATTTCAGTCAGCTCAGGCCGCTGTAACAGAACACAGACTGGGCGGCTTAAAGGACAGACATTTATGTCTCGCAGTCTGGAGGCTGAGTCTGCAATCAGGGTGCTGGCAGATCCGGTGTCTGGTGAGAGCCTTTCCTGGTGTGCAGAAGGCCATCTTCTCACTGTGAGCTCACGTGGTCAAGAGAGAGATCTCGGGTCTCTTCCTTTTCTTACAAAGACCCCAATCCCAGGGACTCCCCTGGCGGTCCAGTGGTTAAGACTCTGCACTCCCAAAGTAGGGGGCACGGTTCGACCCCTGGTCAGGAACTAAGATCCCGCATGCCGCATAGCGCAGCCAAAAACCCCCAAACAAACAAACAAAAAAACAGAGACCCCGATTCCATCATGGGGCCCCACGCTCATGACCTCAACCCATCCTAATGACCTCGCAAAGACCTCACCTCAATGCCATCACATCAGTTGGGATTTTAATACATGAATTTGGGGGAGACACCAACATTCAGTCATGACACCAGCATCCACGTCTGCCCATGGGGAAGCCTCCAGGCACGGCTCCACCCCTCCTGGAAGCTGTGCCCCCACGAAGGGCGTGGCCTCCCTCTGGCCCTCGCACCTCTGAGCTTGGTGTGGACCCAGCACAGCCCTTCTCGCTCCACCAGGAAGCCTACTGTCCTGGACTCCTGCCTCGGGAGCATCTAAGGGGCATGACAGGGCAGGTTTCTCTGGGAAGGTAATCCCTTCGGGAAGTGTCCTCAGTGCTGGCAGGAGGTGGGCATCCTCCAGGGGGTCTCACCACGAGCCACGGGCTGCTCCTCTCCTGCGGGAGGACGTCGGTCTGCCTTATTATTTGGACACACATCTGGACCATGGCCATTGCCTAGAGCAGAGGGAGGTTCTATGCACACTGCCCACACCCTGCTCTGTACTATCCCGTCCTCTCCCTCTCCCCCACCCCCGACCTTAAAGGGAAGCATGACCCCCTCCTTGAAAGTGTGTCTGGAAAGCTGGCCTCCTAACTTGACTTCCCTCCAGCGCTGTGTGTTTGAGGGCAAAATGGAGTGGGGGGCCCACTGCAGCTCCACCGGGAGGTTTCCAGCACCCGGGCTCGGGGTGCGGCTGGACAAGAGTGAGGCCGGGGCCAGGAGGAGAGGGCCCTGCAGCAGAGGCTCCGGAGGTCGGCATCTGCGGTTTCCCGGGGACCGGGTCATCCCAGCATGTGGAGCCTCACATTCCCAGGGACCAAGAAGGACGGGGAGGGCGTGACGGTGACGGACAGGACTTCAGTGCCATTTGCTGTGACAACCCCTGAGTGTTCAGCACTCCCCTCAGACACACAGGTTCTGCAAACACCGATGCGTCTGCCCCGCCCTGCCTGTCCCGCACGTTTGCAGAAACACCGGTTCCCACCGTGCTCTGGCCCGTAGCACAGAGGCCGGTGTTTGCACACTGCCTGCCCCTTGTCCCCAGAAGGCCAGGCCGCCATCCAGCAAATGGTCCCAGGGCCAGTTCCCATCTGCCTTCTCCAGCCGCCAAACGGAAAGGCCGTGGACCTTCTTTCTGGTCAATGCCCGTGACAAGCTGCATGTTCACAGCCCTGACACCAGCACTTGGATCTTCCACGAGGAAAGCCTCCAAACCCACATCTGGGAGCCCCCGGGGTCAGTGAGACGCAGTGTAAGGGCGGGTAGCCTGCAGTGACTATGGACTCACCCTCCACCCAGAGGAAATCATGTCAACCGAAGGGTCCCAGGAACTTGGCCTCTGGAAGGTGTCCAGGAGGCACAGTCCATGTTTCTGACCCTTCACACGAGGGGACTCAATATCGCCGGCTCTGGGCAGACGGCCTGGGGTGGCTGAGTGAGGGCGTTGGGGTGACCACAGGGCAGCAGCTGCCACGAGGAGCCTGGGACGAGTGGGGGTGGCCCCAAGATCCCCCAGGGGTGTCGCGGCTTCCCCAGTGAGCGCTCTCCCTGCACACACCTTGCTACGTGGCCGCCGCGGAACCGGATGAAAACTGAGATGGAGACAACGCTCACCAAGTACGCTCCGGCCGCTTCTCTGCTCCCACTAGACCTGGGAGCCTCAGGGGTCTCCTCGCCACGGTGGTGAGCGGGCCTGAGAGAAGAGATGCAGCCCAGGCTTTCACGTCCCGGGAAGCTGGCACCCAGGGGGCCTGGCCCACCCGAGGGCTTGCAAAGACCCGGATCCTCAGGACGGACCAGACCCTCCCGTGTGGATCTGCCGGGCCGTGTGGCGACCCCTGCTGGCTGCAGGGCGCACTGCATCCGACCGTGGGAGGCTGGCTCTCCTCCCCCTGGAGGGTGTTCCACGTAATAAATGACCACCAACTCGGCACCTGCATTGTCTCCCGGGCTTTGTGGGTCACAAATCTGGGCACGGCTCAGCTGCGTTCCCTGCTCAGGGTCCCAGGCTGAAGTTGAGGCGTCAGTGGGTGCATTCTCATCTAGGGGCTCAACTCGGGGGGACTGGCTTCCAGACTCATTCAGAGCCACTTCCTCGTGGTTGTAGGACTGAGGGCTCAGCTGCCGGCCAGCTGTTGGCCGGAGGCCACGTTTAGCTCCTGAATCTGTCCTCAGGCCCCAGAGGCTGCCCCAAGTTCCTGGAGGCCTCCCCCCACTCTCACGGGGGGACCACACAGAGGCGAGCACTGTGCCCCACTAGGGCCTGTCCCCTGGCTTTATAAAAGGTGAGAGACCCACAGATCCCTCAGCATGAGAGAGCCATCCAGAAGGTGCTCGCCTTATAAAAACAGTAGCCTCGCTCCTCCAGTAATATTGCTATATTGTCATTTGAATGTAACTTGTTAACGGTGCATTATCTTATTTTTAAACAGATGTTAACATTTTCATAAATGTTAATATTTAAAATATGTCAGTGTTCAAAATCGCAGAATTATTTTACTTTTAAACAATACCCGTAGTTTTTCTTAAAACAAAAATGCATCACCCACACACCTTGGCCATGTTCTCCTGGGAGCCTACAGGTTCTTTTCATGGTTACTAGGTAAAGAAGGAGCAAGTCATCCTGCGGGGCCTGTGGAGCAATCACGCCACGTTCCTCTCTCCACCAGCCTCTGCCCGTCCACCTCCTCGGGTGGGCTTGAGTGAGCAGTGCTGAGACTTTCCGTCCCCCTGCATCATTTCCAAACCAAACATGGGTGAAATCTGCTCCATCCCCACTCTGGTTTGCCTGTGAGACGGGCTAGCTTAGCACCGATCCAGGGAGGAGAGAGAATCCGGCAGGCTCGGGAAATCACCTGACGAGTGTCCGTGTACTTCTCTCAGGTGGCAGCTGGGAAATCTGTATGACTCGACACGTTTGGTTAACTTACTTGAACAGGGAGTTTCAATGGCATACAGCGTATTTCACAAAAGCAGACAGTTTCCAAAACATAACTCTGGTGTGTCATCTGACTTGTGTAACTTTGAGAAAGGGAGGCGTCAGAATTTCATTCAAACATGTTACCCCACCAAGAAATGGGGGCTGATGGAAAAGACAGGGCACTCCACGACCAGCCGGGGGTCCCGAATGGCCACGTTATTTCATGTCCTTCAAATACCTGGAAAGCGGGCAGTGCCACCTCCTGGCCGACCCTCGGGGCAGACCCTCTGCCGTGTCCACAGCACCACCGCCCTATCCACCACCGAGGTTTTCTCCCGGACCAGGGGGAAGCTTACCCGCGGAAACACAAATCCTAATTTCTAATGGATTTATGCTAAAGAAATTTGTTCTCTGGAAAATGCAAACACTCTTTCAGAAACATGAATTGTTTAGGTGATAACCTCTTTTTGTAAAGAACTATTTATAGAAACCATTAACAGCAAACCCAACACCTGGACAGTGTGTTTCATGACCAGATGGGGAGTGCAGCTCTCGTGTTCTTCCCCGTGGAAGCCTGAGAGATGTTTCCGAGCAAATACTACAGATGATTTCTCTGGAGGCAAAGCGTTTCCCTGAGAACATCTCTGCATCCTTCTCACCTGCTGGTGGAGAAGCCTCGACACTGAGGACCCATGAGGACAGACGCAGGAGGGACTTCCAGCAGGTAGGCCCCTCCCTCCACATGCCGGCCCAGGCCACGCGTGCACCCGCAGCACGTGGGCTGTGATCTCGCTGCGTGATGGACAGGGATAACTGGGTCTCCCGGAGGACTCGTCCAGAGGTGAGATGCGAGGTCTCCAGCCTCATCCAATGCTCCTGGGACGCGTGGTTCAGATGCCCCTCTCCGGGCTCAGGGGGAGACAAGGGTAAGGCCTGTGTGGGTCAGGCTGGCCCTCAAGTCAGCTCTCCACCCTCCCCTATGTTCACCAGCCTTCCAGCCTCCAGAAGATTCTCCTGGAACTCTGCTGGGGACTTGAGACCCATGGTTTGCAGCATCTACCTGCTTCCCATTTGGGGAAAATTGGCTTCAGAACTCATTCAAAGTTTATAGCCAAAGAGAAATCGAAACCTTTCCTTGCGGGCATTTTCTTGGTGTGGGCAGTATATAACACTCCTCTGTACACATCAAAGCGTGTGCACATTTAATCCTAGCAGAGCCTCACGTTCCCCCAAAATCAGGCGCCTCTGCACGTGAACCCACACGCCATCAGTGCCGTGTCTGAGCCTGGGACTTTTGTTTTCGTGAAGATGTAAATAGTTAAATAAAAATATATCAAAAGCTTAAGTACACCTAGGATAAAATAATTAAACTTGAAATTGTGGTGCCCTTAAATCTATAAAGCTCATGTGAAAGAAGTCTTGAGACGGTGAGCAGGTTACTCACAGTGAGCTTTGTGTCTGCTGCGTGCCCTGGGGTGACAGCTGGGTGTCCGGTCCCTCTGTGACACTGTCGCAAGGGAGAAGTTATCCAAGTCCTACAAACAGCCTTGCTCTGAAGCAGCCAGACCCTCCGAGGCATCCCCTGGCTGAGCCTGGGGACACTCTCCCAGAGGACACATGGCGTAGCTGTTTGGGGGACGTTTAGTTGGGGCTCTCTGGGGGAAGTGAGCGCCTCTAGGATAGGAGGATTGAGCCAGACTCAATCTAAACCTCAGACATGGAGTCAGTAAAAAGCCAACCCGTTGACATGCCAGAGGAATTCTATCTTGTGATGTAAAGTCGTCAAAGGTTTGGACCCTTACTGAGCCTTGGGTTAACAACTTTGCGCTGATTCCAGGGCCAGCTAAGGTTCAGTGTCAGCCCGGCGCTGGCCCATGGGGCTGGGATAGGGGGTGGTCTCCTCTCATGGGGGGGGTGTCGCTTTAAACACACTCCGGGAGGTAGAGAAGCAGCTACCCCTCCCGCACTCCCCACCCGCCTCCCTTTCGTGGCATCTCTGGGATCCGGCAGCGGTGGGACCGGCCCGCCGCCGGTGAGAGTTCTCACCATCCACTTGGGGGTGCATTCGGAGTCGAGTGGGCCTTCCCCAGTGTCGGGCCAGTGTGGGCAGTGCTCTGCACCGCTCAGCCCAAAGGGCCTGTGGTGTCTGGCTGTTTTGCCTAAAGTGGAGGCCAGGGGAACGGATCCTTTGGCTGCCCCCAGAAAAGAGGCGGTGCTTACGCACAGCTGCTGAGTGGACCCCCTCAGCTGGAGCCCTCTTACTGGCCAACGCCCTGAGAAACTGAGCCTGGTGATTGCACAGGAATCTGACATCGCCGTTTCGTTGTTCCGATGACCCCAAACAACGGGTCACCTGGTTTCCCGTAGACTGTATTAATAACTTTGGGCAAAGTCACATCCTGTGTGAAATCAACCAAATGACCTGAGGTTCTTCAATCAAGGCTATACCCAGAGGGCACAGCGTCCAGGACGAAAGGCTGTCCGTGAGCCTGGACCTGAAATCCCCGGGCCAAACCCTGGTTCTTGGCCCACGACTGGACCCAAACTGGGCACTTGGTGGAGAAAAAACTTTTCTGGAGCTTAGATAACAAATAGCAAAACAAAGATACGTTTTAATGAGTGCATGCCTAGATCACGTTTAATAAGTCCTCTAAGGAGTTAGGTAATAATTACGGCTGGGAACCCAGAGGAGAACGTTCGCTGCTCCCAGGTCTAGAGACCCGTCACCCCATCAGCATCTCCGCCCTTCACGTGCAAGGCAGGTGAAGAGAAGGTCTCTCTCTGTGTTAGGCTTGTGCAAACAGGCATATACCTTATTTCTCCAGAGGCCGACCCACTCCTTGGCCCGCCTCCACTGCTCAGGGTCCCTTCAAGTCAAATCAGAATGGGTTGGCGTGTTGGTTTTCAAAGGAAACTATTAACAGCTCAAATGTGAAAGTCCTGCCTGGGGTGCAGAAAACGCAGCCCACGGGAGCCCCCAGGAGTGACCGGGGGGCTGAGGGCAAGGCCCTCATGGGGACACGACCCTGCCAGCGTCTGCTGCTGGAATCACTGAAATCACCTTCCCCCTCCGGAGAGGGTGAGTCTGCATATTTCATAGATTTCCTCCAAAAGTCTATACCTATTTACGTCGGCCACAGAGGCTTAAATCCTTGTATAGACTAGAGCCATAAATTGCTAGGAATGCAATCCCCATGGAGGAAAATTATGTTCTCCCACATCATGCAAAACAAAAACATGGAATTTGCACCCACAGAACTGAAACATATGCAATATTCAAACTTCCTACCACCATTTATTAATAACAAGAATTGCATTTGCTGTTTTAAATTCAAGAGAACAGTAACCACAGACCTACCGTGTGGACCAGCCCACGGGAGAGCTTTGCAGACCTCTGGTCTCGGGCCCCAGCTCCCCGCCGTCCACATCCCCAAACAAGGGGATGTGCTGTTTCCACCAGGGTCCCTTTGATCCTACTTTCATAAGATGAGTGACTAAGAGCCCCGTGGCCCATCTGCAGATCAAGAGTCAACGAGAAGAAACTAGCAAAGAAGGAAGATTCACCACCATCCCCAGGCAGAAGAAACAACCTCTTACTCTTGCAATTTAGGGAGTCAGTGCTCATTAAGCCATTTGGAAATCAGAAAGGGCTAATAAGATATGTGAATTTAAAATAAAAATCTATCAGCTGGATAATTCCTGAAAATTATGTGGGCAGGTGGCAATACATGGATGCGCTTTCATTCAATGCAGTGAGCATTTAGCAAATATTCTGTGTGTGACATTGTGGGAAAACAGGATAAATAGGGTCTCTACTCTGCCTAGAAAGTTCAGCCCCAAAGGACATTTTAAATTTTAATAGGAAGATTGCAGAGGAATTTGCATAGTTAAAAGAGAATTGATGATTTCTCACCAAAGAATGTGTGTACAAATCACATGTTTGTAAGTATAGGGAAGCGTTAAGAAGCAAATAGAAACACTTCCTAATCCTACCACCAAAAAGAGAAACACTTTCAAAATGACACATGCACCCCAATGTTCATTGCAGCACTATTTACAACAGCCAGGTCATGGAAGCAACCTAAATGCTCATTGACAGACAAATGGATAAAGAAGATGTGGCACATATATACAATGGAATATTACTCAGCCATAAAAAGGAACGAAATTGGATCATTTGTAGAGATGTGGATGGACCTAGAGACTGTCGTACAGATTGAAGTAAGTCAGAAAGAGAAAAACAAATATCGTATATTAATGCATGTATGTGGAATCTAGAAAAATGGTACAGATGAACCAGTTTGCAAGGCAGAAATAGAGACACAGATGTAGAGAACAAACGTATGGATACCAAGTGGGTGGGTTGGAGCGGGGTGGGATGAACTGAGAGACTGGGACTGACATGTACACACTAATACATACAAAATAGATAACTAATAAGAACCTGCTGTATTAAATAAATAAAATTTTTAAAAAATAGAGAAACACTAATTGTGTATCATTCCGGCATTATATACAGATATAAATCCAGAGAATCATTCAGATACGTAAATAGCAGCTTTTCTTACAAATACAGGGTCATACGATGTAAACTGTCTCTTATTAGCCAGTTAGGACTACAGCAATGCTGGCTGGTGTACAATCCCAAAACATCACTGCCTTTATTCTCGTGCTCGTGGCTCTGCAGGTCTCCCATGCTCTAGCCGACCGGGATGGGTCCAGCTGGGCAGCTCTGCTTCCGCCGAGTCCATGTTTGTCCCACCATTTCTGTTTGGGGGCCAGACTTGCTGGTCTCGTGGCAGAGGGCCGGAGCATGCAGCCAGGCCCCTCAAGGCCTCTTCTTGTGTCACATCTGCCCACACTCCACTGGCCAAGCCCAGCGTCGGCGGGCGGGACGTGAGCTCACTCCCTCAAGGGCACTTCAAGGTCACATGCAGAAGGAGGGGGCAAAGAAGCAAAAACAGTACCACATATGGAGATGATCTTTCCAAGACAACGAAAATACGTCTGCATCATCTTTCTCGATGGCTACAAAGTATCCAGGGTTACTGACATATAATAATTTAGTTAATTGACCCCCTGTTATTGAACGTCTCGTTTGCCGGTCAGGCTGGGAAAGCAGGGTCAGCAACACTTTGCCCAACGTCCCTGAACAAGGTGCTCTCAGAGGCTCTGCAGGAGCTTCCTCTGGCGTGGCGTGGGCAATGGTGGCCTCAGCTCAGCTGGGCTCTGACAAGCTCACGGTGACAGAGCAGGTCCTGCCCTGCCCTGCCCGCTGTGCCTCTCACCGAGCCGTCTGAGGTCTGCCTGAGGGCACCTGCTGACCTTGTGCTCTGTTGGTCACTGTCAGCCACTCCCCAGCTGAGACACCTCATTCCACCTCTGCTCCCCTAAGTCCAGGGGGACTGACGATCAAAGGAACAAGGGCCATGAGTTCTTTGAAGCCTGGATTTGCTTCAAGGAGCATCTGAGTTCCCCAGAGCACTCCCCCACCTCCAGTCTCGTGTGTTATTTCCTGCCGTCCACCCCGCTTCCCTCTGGCCGGAGGACAGAGGAGAGGCTGGGGGGAAGGACCGTCAGCCTCAGGAACTGGGCCGAACGCCCTGTGCCCATCCCAGTACATTGCTGCGTGTCTCATCCTCTCGGTGACCCGGTTAGGAAAACGGGAGGGGTGGCGACCCCTGCCCTAGCTCTCCTCCACTCAGGGGTCCTGAGGATGAAAGACGTGTGTTTGTGGAATACATTTTGTTCTTGGGGGAAACACATGACATGTAGAAGGAGCATTAATTGTCATAAGATACAAATAAAGAGAAAATAGAAAGATTTTTTTTAAACTCTGAAGTTGAACTCAGCTGTAGTGCCCCATGTATGCCTAACTCACCCGTGGGGAAATTGGGTGTGTGCAGGGAGGTTTTCCCACTCGGTTCACACTCAGGGCTACAGCTGCCTTGCGCTGCCCGTGAACGATGCTTGTGGGCATTCCCGTTCCAGAGAAAAGCCCTCTGCCATGTCAGCTGCCTGATCCTTCGTGCCACGGGACACAGGGTCACCATCCGCCTCTGAGGCACTCAGTCGGGGAGGGGACGCTTCACCATCCCTGACCTAAGAGGCCTGAGGCGGCCACCTCATGGGGCAGTGTTTTCCTCTTGTTTCTTGTTTCCAAACTCCAGGGACCGACCTGGACCCACAAGAGCTGGGGCCTCTGAGCTGGTACAAGCGTCCCCTCCAAGGGACACGGCCTCCCACCGTCCTGCCTGCACCCGCAGTGACCCGGGACAAGGAGGGGACACCAGAGGGTCCGCAGAGGACATGGCAGCGTCTCCTCTACCTCTGCAGTTATTCCAGCCGGAGCATTCCAGCCATCTCACCCCCGCCCCACAGCGAAACCCAGGGTTGTATCTATTGTACGAGTCTGATTCTCACAAATCAGGAAAAGCACGATGTGGAAATGGGGGCGTGGCTGTCACTTGCTGGGATTTATGTGGTGAGCTGAATTGAGTGGGATGCTGTTGACCGTCTAGAATCTTCTCAGCTGACGCTCCCGCCATGGGGATGAGGGACTCCCGTTCCCAGCGTCTGCTGTTAGTTTAAGTCCAGTGTCCCCGCGTGGCCCTCTTCTGGTCAGACGATTTCACGCCTGGCTCCTCAGGCCTGTTAGATGTGCCGTGTGTGCGTGAACCTTCCAGCTCGTCCCTTATCCCTGAGCTTTGTGCATTACATTTAGCTCATTACTGAGTCCGTTGGGTCCTTTCTTTTTCTCCCCGTTACAGAGTAAGATTTGCATAAGTATGTCGGCATTTATATTCAGAATATTAATATAAGGCTAAGTAGTGGTAAACCGTAACTCGAGAGAGTAACACTCCACTGTGTGTCAAGTAGCCCAGATCTCAAATAGGCAAAGAACGCTGAGATACCTTTGAAATTTCTCAGCGAACGTTAATTATCAGCCACTTGTGTGAGAAATCAGAGGGGATTCGGATTCCCCTTGTACCACGTGTTAAGACCTGGAATATTGACGAAGATGCGCGGGGCGCCAAGTTTACTGGCTGTGCGATCCTGACCCCTTTACGGCCACTCCCTCCCGCGGGGCCCTGAGCAGGTCCCCGACCCCACAGACACCGGCCACCACACGGACGGCGTTTCCCCAGGCCTGTTTTCTCACATATCCCGTGGGAACATTTGGCTACTTTCCACTCTGTAAGTGTTTTTCGCTATTGACACAGATTAATTTGCCTTACAAGTGTAAAATATTCTACTTTCAAGTAAGTCCCTGTTGATTTATAGAATCACACTGAGTTTTGTCCACTAGCCGTATTGATCTTTCATTATTTCTCTATCTCAGAAGTTGCCTATAATGTCTTTATGGTTAGTAAAGGGCTTCCTGATTGCCCTTAATTAGCTTTTTTAGTTGTCATTGCGTATTTAGGATTGTTATTTACATATTGCTTTATGCGACGATTAACTCCAGGAAAAGATTAAAAAATCACTCCCTCGTGGCTCCACAGAGAATGAGGAATGAGAAAAAAACTAGGCAAGTGTGGGCCTTTCCCTCAACTTGGCCATGAGGGTCTTTGGGGGACTCTGCTTCCCAGCCCGAAGTCAGACAAAGCCGGGAGCCGGTGGCGTCTCCAGGGAGGGGCCGTGGGTTCACCGGTGCCCCGTCTTCTGTTCACCTCCCCTCTGTGTGAGAGCAAGAGTGAGCTGCAGCCCTGCAGCCCTGCCTGCCCACCAGCCTGCCCACCACAGGCAGCCCTGCCTGGTCCATCCTCAGGACGAGCCCCGACGAGCCCGGCTCCCAGGAGCAGCGGTGCGACCAGAGGTCGAGCAGATTCTTTGGACACGCTGCTGCATTTCATCCTCACCTGGCACAGGAGACACTAGCATGTCCCCGTTCATGGGCGAGGAAACAGCTGCCCCTGTGGAGTGGAGACACAGGGATTTCAGGTCCGTCTGCCTCTCGGGCCTGCACAGGGCACCCCAGCAAAGCCCAACTGCCAACCCCTCTCCCTTGGGGCCCCCAGGGGCCATCTCAGCACCTCCCCTTGTGGCCTTGCTGCTCCCCAGGGGCTAAGTGGCTCCTGCCCGGCTCTGCTGTCCCCACCGCCCTCAGAGACCCTCAAAGACCACCCTCTCTCCCTGTGCCTCCTTCAGATTCACAAGCCCCTAGAAACTTCTGCCCCAGCCAAGGCTTCTGCCCAGAGCCTTAGACCTGGGGGCACTTGGCCCGCTGGCCGTAGAGGAAGAGGCCTCCTGTCCAAGCAGAGGGAGCTCCTCTGAGCCCAGGGGCCCCAGGAAAGCAGAGGGAGGAGGCTGTCAGAGGCACATCAAACTGATGAACTAGTGGATGTTGGAAACCCCAGTCTGACCCAACAGCATCCCAGCACCCTCTCCTCTGTTCACCCGGGACCCTCACCCCTCCGTCGGGGCCCACGTCACATGCGGTGTGTTTCCTGGTTTGCACACCACTCCCTGGGGACACTTGAGGTCCCTGCATGCAGGGGACTGTGTACACACCATGCTGATAGACTCGGCCCTTAGCAGAGAGATTTGCTCACCAGAGAAGCTCACCCAATACTCGCATGAATGAATGAATGACCCACGTGGCCGTGATTGCCTTGGTGCCGCTGGGCCTTGGCGCCTTCCAGCCCTTGGCAAACTAGGCTTCCCAGGACCTCCACAGCCTCGGTGGTGCTGACGTATGCCCTGGGGCATCAGAGAAAGACAAGCTGTGCCACGCTCGGCTCCTGCCGAAAACAAAGCTCAGCGCTTGCTTTCACCTCCTTGTTCATAGATTTTTGCAGTTTGCTCACTTAAGACTGCAAGGAGAGCCCTGCCAAGTCCCTCCTTCTCTCCCCAATCAGGGGCATCAGAAAATCTGCATAGAAATGCCAATTCCACACCAGCTGTTCATCCTCCGGGCTTCACCAGAATTGCCTTCCATCCCTGTAGCTGTGCTGACATGATTTGCGCCGGCCTGTTACCAAATCAGACCCCAAATTGAGCTGCCAGCTGGCAGTGGGAGGGACAGGGCCGGCCACAGGCTCCTTGTCTGAGTCCCAGGGACCAGGACCCCGACAGTGAGGGAGCGGGAAAGCAGGCAGGGCCACCCCGCCAGAGCCCGGGCAGCGGGGAAGCCAGCATCACTAAGGGGCTGGGCCCCTGTGCACAGGGGGTGGAGCCGCCATCTCCCAGGCAACATGTCCCAAGGCATCAGGGGCTGTTCCCAGACCCGGCTTTGAATCTGCAACTTTGCAGAAGGCAAGTTCCCCCCATAGATTTTTTGTTTTGTTTTGTTTTGTTTTGTTGCGGTACGCGGGCCTCTCACTGTCGCGGCCTCTCCCATTACGGAGCACAGGCTCCGGACGCACAGTCTCAGCGTCCATGGCCCACGGGCCCAGCCACTCCACAGCATGTGGGATCCTCCCGGACCGGGGCACGAACCCGCATCCCCTGCGTCGGCAGGCGGACTCTCAACCATTGCGCCACCGGGGAAGCCCTCCCCATGGTTTTTATGGGGGGTACTTATCACATTTTCACAGACAACATAAACGTAATTTTAAGTATCAAACATCTTTAATGTCTTTATTTCACAGGAAGCGACAGTCAACGCTCCTCTGTTAAGGGCCGTTTCCTGTAAGGAGCAGATAAAATGTCCATTCTTCTCGGCTCTCCAATGAGTGCCCTTTACTTGCGAGGCACCGGCATCAATCAGCCGCCCTTCTTCCTTTAGAGCCGTTTAAAGCTCCGGCCTCTCTCGAGGTGCTGTTCAGATTGAGCCTAACCCGAACCCAGCTTTGAAAACAATGCCCACAGTTTCTTGCTGTTTCCTGATCGTTAGATGGGCCCTAACTTCTCTGCTTTTTTAGTTCCAAATCTTGAAAACTGACTTGGGAAAGCCTCTCTGTGAAGGCTGCTTTGTGGTGATCAGACCCCAGAAAGACAGGCCAGCAGAGGGGCCTGGAGTGGGACATCCCAGAGGCAAGTAATGCCCCCTGGAAATCAGTCCACAAATAAGGGGCGTGTGGTCAACTTATTTTCACAGTTGGAGCTGACTGCCCCAAAGTGAACAAGATCTCACCGCAATCACTGCACCAGCTTCCCTGGAGGACACGTGTTCTGGTTGCATCTCCCACTGTTCAGACTGCGCCCCTTCCCTCCACCGAAGGCCTTCCTCCCGGGCAGATAAATGCTTACTTGTTAGTGACACACCCACTTTCCTGCCCCAGCGTGGCTCTTCTTCCGCCCTGAAAACTGAACCAATCCACGCGGACCACAGAGCTCACTGCAGAGCATGTGCTAAAAGAATGGACTCAGCAATTCAAACCACCTCCAAACTGTGATCTCACGGGGAAGGAAAACGTCTCAGTGGCTCTACAAGCTGTTGTCTTAGGAAATAGATCGTTGCCAGAACCATAAATTGATCTCAGAGAGCTCTGAAGATTCATTGCTACCTACTTGTATTTACTGCTTGCAAGCAAGGCTTGGAGTTTCTTGGGTTCCTAAAAAGTAATTCTCAGAAATGCAATCTCTGGACTGAAATTATGATCCATGTAAAGGAATCATGGCTCCACGGCACAGGGTGGCTTCAAAGATAATTATAGACCCGAGGAAGCAAAGGAGGGGCCTCGTCAGGCTCTGGGACGGAGCGAGCCGTGAAATGCCACCCACCAGCAGGCCAACGGGACCAGAATTACTGGGATGCCCACAGTGATGGCAGAGCAGCCAGCGGGCACTGACGCTGACTCTGCCTCGGCTCCCGGAGAACTGGGCCTGGGGAGCGGGCCGCATCCGCTCAACACCCACAGCCAGTGGGTGTGCCGGATGAAAAGTCTCAGACGTGGGAGTCAGCCCGGTGGAGATTCAGATCCCAGCTCGGCCTTCTGCCAGCTGTGTCTCTGGGCAAAGCGTCCATTTCCTTATCTGCAGTTGAGGGTAGAAACACCTAGAGCACCTTCGGCCCCTGAGTCAAGGAGGACCTCGTGTGAAACGCCTGGAACACAGGAAGCATCCAGTGAGTTTCCTCTGCCTGCTGGAATTCACTGGTCTC
Organism: Phocoena sinus; assembly: GCF_008692025.1. Lineage (NCBI taxonomy): Eukaryota > Metazoa > Chordata > Mammalia > Artiodactyla > Phocoenidae > Phocoena > Phocoena sinus. The sequence goes on from NC_045778.1 coordinate 83,854,885, forward strand.
TCCAGGAGCCCCTGGCATCTTCACACGGAGGGACTCTGCATTCCGGGCTGGGGGAGGAGGAGGTAGTCCGTGCCACACTCTGGCTGGTGGAGGGCTGGGGACCGGCTGATGGCACCTCCCGGGGGCGGCACGGAGCCCTCCCCTGGCCTGGGCTTGTCCTCTGAGCCCCTGCAGCATCCTCGGCCCTCCTGCCAGTGAGCTGAAGGGCCATCCGTGCCCTGGTCCCTGAACAGGGAAGGCAGGGCCCACGGAGGGCGGCGTCTCCCGTTCGCCGTGCAGCTCCCCCTGTTCATCCATCGGGCCTTCTCACCTCTGGGCGTCCTGCGGCCTCAGCGGCAGACCCACCGATGTCGTGGACTTTGCTGCCGGTGGGCCCCCAGGAAACAGAAGCTGCCCTGAGCTCAGGGTTGGAGGGACAGTGACTGGCCCCACGGTAGGTCCTGTCCTCTCCGTCACGGGTGTCTCTTTACACGGCTTCCAGCTGAGGAGAAGGTGACATGGACAGCCCTTCTGTCCTGCTTTTCTGTTTGTCTTTGTCATTTCTGTTACCTCTGTCGTGTTTGTCCAGCTTCCTTAGGTAGTGGGAAAAGCCCTGAATAATTAAAGCCAGTTAAGTCCTTGCTCCTGTGATGGTGAACAAAGTCGCCCGCATTTGCCAAGCCACGTCTCGGCAGCCGCGGCAAAGCCTCACCCTTCTCGTGGCCGAACAGACAGCCAGGCCTGGAAGGATGCAGCCAAGTTTGGTTCTTACGTTGCTGCTCCCCTTCCCCTTCCCCTTCCCTTTACCCTTCCCCTTCCCCTTCCCCTCCCCCTCCTTCTCCTCCTTCTTTTCTTTCCCTCTCCCCCTCCTCCCTGCCCACCCAGCCAACAGCCCACTGTCGGCCGTTGGCAAGTTCTGAGAACAAGTAAACAAACAGGTGCATCAATGAGTGGATGGGAAATACCCACCTGCTCACACTAGCCCTTCACTGTCTCCATGGAAACCATGGAGGTGGACAGACAGTCTGGAAAAGTCAAGCACTAGGTGCATGTGACAATGTCCTGAGGCTGCTGTAACAAATTGTTACAAACTAGGTGCTTAAAAGAATAGAATGTATTCTCTCATGTTCTGGAGGCCAGAAGTCTGAAATCAAGGTATGGGCAGAGTCTCTCTCCCTCTGACAGTCCTAGAGGAGGATACTTCCTCTTCCAGCTTCTGGTGGCCCCTTGCATCCCTTGGCTGTGACCACATCACTCCCATCCCCACCTCCATCTTCACAGAGTTTCTCCTCTCTGTGCCCATGTATTCTCGTCACCTGAACCCCATGGGGCTCTGAACCAACTTCTCACAGGCCTCTGTCCTCATCTTGATGGTGAATCCCCCACCTTCCCGCCACGTGCCCAACCTATGCCCAGTCTGCTTATGGGCTCCTAGAAAGCTTGTTGAGGGGATTGTCAATCCAAGGGTGCTGGGAGTGAAGCTTGGGGTCTCAGCCATGGGGAAGCCGATGAGAGGAAATCTCAGTCTCCTTTGGATTAGTCAGGAAGTGTAGCTGACTTTACTTTCCACCAAACAGTGGTTTGAGCCCCCAGGCCACCACTGCTCAAGCCTCATTGGTTGTAACAAGATGCATGACATCCCAAATCACATGAATGGACACCGAAATTAAAAACAAAACACCACTGACAATCACTCAAAAAAATGAAATCCTTAGGTATAAATCCATCAAAACATGTACACACTTGTATGCTGAAAACACTTAAGAAATCAAAGTAGATCAAAATAAGAAAAGCATACCATGTTCGTGGATTGAAAGACGCAACGTAGTAAAGATGTCAATGCTCCCCAAATTGATATACAAATAATTCCCATCACAGTTACAGTAAGATTTCTGTGTAGAAATAAACAAGCTAATTCAAAAATATATCTGAAAAGGCAAAGGCACTAAAATAGCTAAAACAATTTTGGGGGGGGAAAACAGAAGAAGAATCAATCAGTCCATTTTAAGACTTATTATACAACTACACAATCAAGACTTTGAGGTATTGGCAGAGAGAGTATACACTGATCAATGAAACACAAGAGAAAACTCGGGAATGCACTGACAAAAATATATTCAGCTGATTTTTGATAGAAGTGCAAAAGCAATTCAGTGAAGGAAAGATAGCCTTTCAGTAAATGATGCTAGAATATTTGGACATCCATTGGGGGTAAAAAAGAAACCTTGACTTAAGTCTCATACCTTATACAAAATTTAACTAAAATGGATCATGGATTTAAATGTAAAATGTAAAACTATAAAACTTTTAGAATAAACATAGAGGAAATTCTTCAGGATCTAGATCTGGGCAGAGCTCTTAGACTTGACACCAAAGGCACAATCCATGAAAGGAAAAAATCAATAAATTTGACTGCATCAGAATTAAATTTTTTTACTCTGAGAATGATTCCATTAAGAGGACAAAAGAGAAGACTTCCCTGGTGGTCCAGTGGTTAAGACTCCATGCTTCCAACACAGGGAGCACGGGTTCAATCCCTGGTCAGGGAACTAAGATCCCACATACCATGCGGCAAGGCCAAAAAATAAAGAAGTATAAGACTGGGAGAAAATATCTGCAAACCACATATCTAACAAATGATGAGTATCTAAAATATACAAAGAGCTCTCATAACTTAATGGTAAAAAAACCCAAATAATCCAATTAGAAGATGAGCAACAGACGTGAAGAACCATTTTACCGAAGAGAGCACAACACATGAAAGCAAATAAGCTGTACAGCAAATAAGCACATGGCAAGATGTCAATATCAGTAGCTATTAGGAAAATGCAAATTAACAGCACAATGAGGTATCATCTGTCGGATAGCTAGAATAAATAGTGACACCACCAAATCCTGACAAGGGTACAAAGAAACTGGATCACTCATACATTGCTGGTAGGAATGTAAAAATGGTTGAGCCTCTCAGAAAACAGGCTATTACTTATGAAACAAAACTGCAATTACCATATGACCCAGCAATTACAATCTTGGACATTTATCCGGGGGAAATAAAAAATTATTTTCACACAAAATGAATGTTCACAGCAACTTTATTTGTATTCAAAACCGGAATCTGCTCAGAGGTCAGATTCTGGACGAGTAGATAAACAAACCATGGTATGATATACATGAAACACAACTGAGCTATAAAAAGGAGTACTATTCCTACACACAAAAATGAATTAATCTCCAGAAAAGTATGCTGAGTGAAAGAAGTCAGTTCCAAAAATTAATAAAACACGCAAAGCTGGTTTCACACACTTTCCATGGGTCAGGAGTTCGGGTGTGGGTTACCAGGGTCCTCTGCTCAGGCCCTCACCAGGCTGAACTCATGGTGTCAGTCTTGGATCTACTCTTGGTCTTGGCCTTTTGGCCCCTCCAGAGGCAGTCCACAACTTGGCTGTCATGTCTTCCAAAGGCCAGCTCCAAAATCTTAGTTTTAAGGCCTCACCTGATTAGATCAGTGCTACGCAGATGATTTCCCTCTTGATTAACTAAAGGACAACTGGTTAGGAACCTTAAAACATCTGAAAATTCCCTCCACCTTTGCCACTTACCGAACTTCATCATGGGAACGATATGCCATCAAGTTCACAGGTTCTCCCCACCCAAGGAGAGGGGCTGACAAGACATACATACCACAGAGGCAGGAGTCCCGGGGTCGTCTTGGACTCCTGCCCACCATGTGTGTGTACATATGACACACGGCTCACTCTTCTAACTTCATTTCCTGCAAAAATCCATCTCCGCTAAGTAGTACGTTTTCTAGCAGAGCCTCTGCTTCAGAGAAAGACGTGCCAGTCAGCAGAGCCTGGCACGTTCATCATCGTGCCAAATTTAGGAGCAGAAAAATGTTACAGGAGATTGTCAAGCTGAGCTTGAGATGCAGGAAACTTAGAGAGTCTTCTATGACCTCTTGAAATGGTTTCAGACAAGAGGGGAGAACAGAGGTATCTTTCCCCCCCACCCCCAGGGGGCCCACAGTCTACCCTCAGCCACAACTGCCTGTGGAGTCTACAGCAGAGTGTCATCCTCAAGACCCCCAGGGCGCTGCTTCCTCGTTGCAGCCAACGTCACAGAGGTGGCCCCTGGACGTGGGGTTGGGCGTGGTTCAGAAAAGATTGCAAGCAGATAGGCTGCTGACATGTATCTACTGACCCTGGTTCTTCCTGGAAGGAAACGTGGGCCTTCGCTTCTAGGGACAGAGACACGAACAACAGACCCACTTCCCCACCAAGGGTCTGAGTCTAGCACCGTGTCCCACCCAGTGCGGTTCCAGGAAGGACCAGAGACCCTTGGGAAACCCCTCCCTCTCCTCAAACCTTGCTTTTCTCATGGCTACACTGAGATATTGGACCAAATGACCTCTGGGGTCCTTTCCAGCCCCCTGGCCTCCAGATCTGAGGAGTAGATTTAAAGTTCTTTCCTGGAGATGTTCCCATGGAGTCAAGGAACTCCAGTGGGTCACCACTTTTACTCCAGAGTTTACTTGACCAAAGAGGTGTCAAAACTCAGCCCCTTTCTCTTCATTTATAAACCACTCCCCTCTGAAGCCATTAAACAAGAAAACATGCACTACTTTAAAGATGAATTGCAAAATAAATAAAAGGAATTCCCTAGCGGTCCAGTGGTTAGGACTCGGCGCTTTCACTGCCGGGGTCTGGGTTCAATCCCCGGTCAGAATTAAGATCCCTCTGGCCACGCGGCATGGAAAAAAAAAAAAGATGATGAGTGAAAGTCAGACAGGACCTGAAGTGAAGCCCAGGGACCTTCACAGCAGGATCAATGCCCACAAACACTGGGGACCATCGGAGCATCAGGCTATTTTGTGAAAAACATGGGCAGAGCTTCCGTGTAAGCAAACTACTTTTAAAATAACTTGTTAGCTAGATAAAAGCTATGGATTTATCTCTTTGATGCTTTCTGAAATCTGATTTAAAACTTAGATGCACATCCATCTATGTGAACAAAGGCTTTTCCTGGCCAACCAGTGTTTTTGCTCTAAGCAATGGAAATCCTTCACATGGTGTCCTACCTGCTGTTGGTGGTTGTCTTAGTCAGCTCAGGCTGCCATAACAAAACACCACAGACCACAGATGGGTGGCTTTAAACAATAAACTCTGAGTTTATTTTCTCACAGTTCTGGAGACTGCAAGACTGAGATCAGGGTCAGTTCTGATGGGAGATCTCTTCCTGGTGTTCAGAGGTCCCCTTCTTGCTGAGTTCTCCATGACAGAGAGAAAATCACCTCTTTTATGTCTTTTCTTATAAGGGCACTAATCCTATCATGAAGACCCCACCCTCATGACCTCATCTACCCAAATGACCTCCAAAGGCCCCACCTCCAAATACCATTACATTGAGGGTTAAGGCTTCATCATATGGATATGAGGGGAACCCATTCAGCCATAAAAGTGGTGGTAGTTGTCATTGCTTTGTTTGCTTTTCTTATAAGAAGGTAAAATTCACTAGAAGCTTGGAAGAGCAGGAAGCTTCTCTGTCTGGCTTATTTCCTATTGGATACATACCTGGTTCTGGAGCAGTACCTGGATATGGCAGGTGTTCAGTAAGTACTGTGAGGGAGAATGAATGGGTGGATGGATGTATGGATGGTTGGATGGATGGATGGATGGATGGATGATTGGATGAATGGATGATTGGATGGATGTGCTACCAAACCAAACTTGGGTCTACTCACCCATGCAAAGTAAAACCAACCTACCGAACCCACGTTGTGGTGAAGAAAAGTGCAGCATTTACTGCAGATGCCAAGCAAGGAGAACAGGCGGTTCATGCTCAAAAGACCCAAAATCCTGGGACGCTTTCAAGGAAGTGTTTTTAAAGACAAGGTGAGAGAGAGGGTCACGTGCATGCATGATCAGCCCATGGACATTCTTCTGCCTAGTTGGTGCTGAGGTAACAGGGTGGCATTTTGAGAGTGAACGTCATCAGCCTCTGGTTGCATCCAGCCTGGGGTCTGCGTGCTGGTGGTTAGCATGCAGTTAACCTCTTCCCCCCGGGGGGGGTTTAATATCTGAAAAGTAACTCAAGGATATTGTTCACAATATCATCTATAGCCCTTGAGAAGGGCCTAAAGGTCCTTGACTTTGTTTTATGGCTGAATTATTATTATTTTGTCTTGCTTGACTGTTTCCTTCATTTCTGCATTTTTTCCATTCTCTGATTAAATTTGGTCTGGTCTTCCTAGGGAAGACCTAGGAGGCCAAAGCTTTGCTATAAACAAGAGGCAGGGAAGATGGTGTGGGGAGTGTCTGTCCCTAGGGTGGCCCCACAAGGTCCTGCTCAGTTTCAGATGGATGGATGGGTGGATGATAGTCCTCATCTTCATTTTAATGCAGAGCATCAGTCTTTTGCCTGATGACCAGCCAGACCTCGACAGCCCCTTAAAATTCTTTCATTTCCTTCACCCAGGAACCCTGAGCCCAGCTGTGGATTCAGTGTCTCTCCTACAGGCTGTGGGCCTTGAGCAAATCATGTTCCCTCTCTGGGACTCAGGATCTCCCTCACTACCAGGGAGAGAGGCAGCTGATCGCGCAGGGTTCCAGGTGACTCCCTGTGAGCCAGCAGGGAATGACCTCTCCCAGGTGAGGATGAGCTCGCCTGGTGCCAAGGCGGCAGCCTTTCCAGAACACACCGGCACTCGTGTTAGCCGTCTGCTTTGCAAACACAGTCTCAGGGGGCGGGAGACCTGTCTCCCTTCAGGTGTGGTACACAGCAATGCTGTTATTTCATCGGCTGGCTGATTGAAAGAAGTACAAGCCTGCTTGCTCCTTCCGGCCCCACGTTAAGGATGCAGCCTGGAAACGCCTTCTGGAGATGTTGGTGTTTGGCCTCCTGCCAGAGGCCCTGGCAGCCTCAAACTTCGGTTCACACCCGTGAGCACCTTGGAGTAATAACAGGCTTAGGAGCTCACCGTGCAGACGGTCAAGGACCGAGGCCCCACCCTGCCACACTCTGCCTGCAGGGGGCGCTGTAGTCCAGGGTCCAAGTCCCACCTGTGAGCTTCCTCTGCCGGTTTTCACAGCCTCACGGGCAGCACGTGCCCAGCTGTGGGCCCAAGGCCGAGTCAAGCCCTGTCTTTCCTATGGAGTCACAACATCCCCACTAAACTTAACTTCCAGGCTTCCTGTGTTTCATGTATTTGAAGAAACAATGATGTCAGGAATGAAATAGCATCACTACAGGCCCTCAGACATTAAAAATAATAGCATTATGAAGAATTTTAGGCCAATATACTCAATGACTTAGATAAAATGAACAAATTTCTGAAAAGGCACCAACTACCAAAGCTCACTCAAGAATAAATAGGTAACATAAGTAGCCCTGCATCTTTTTTTTTTAACATCTTTATTGGAGTATAATTGCTTTACAATGGTGTTAGTTTCTGCTTTATAACAAAGTGAATCAATTATACACATACATATGTTCCCATATCTCTTCCCTCTCTCATCTCCCTCCCTCCCACCCTCCCTATCCCACTCCTCTAGGTGGACACAAAGCACCGAGCTGATCTCCCTGTGCTACCTGCATCTATTTTTAATTTGAATTCTTTGTTTGACTTCTTCCCACAAAGAAAACTCCAGGCCCAGATGGCTTTACTGGTGAATTCTACAAATAAGTGAGGGGAGAAATAGTCTTCTACACAAAGTCTCCTGAAAAGTAGACTAGGAGGAAACACTCCCATCCATTTTAAGAGGCCAACATTACCCTGACATCAAAACCAGGCAAAGACCTCACAAGAACAGTATACCTTCATGAACAGAGAGGCAAAATTCCTTAAAATTTTAGCAAACCAAGTCCAGAATACATAAAAAGAATTATACGTCATAGCCAAGTAGGGTTTATCTCAGGAATGAAAGGTCAGGTTAATATTTGAAAACCAATCAACATACTGCACTAAGACAGCAGACCAAAAAAAGCCCATAAAATCATCTCAATAGGTGCAGGAATCCCTCAGGAGACACAGGACACTGCGGCCGCCAGCCCACATGCTGGCCTCACTCAATGGCCTTTCAGGTCTCACGGCCTTGCAGAAGCATCACTAAGCCCAGCGGGTGAAGGACGGCTTGGGGGAAGGGTCCCCACCCCATTTGCTGGGGCTGGGGCTGGTCCCATGATGGGAAGGGTGTCGGTCCTCATCGAAGGCAGAGGGAAGTGTGTGGTCTCCTGTTCCAGCTCAGGCCACCCCCACCCTGAGCTGTTCCTGCTGCACACACAGACAGGCACACACACGCACACACACACGGGCGCACGCACGCACATCCTTGCCACACTGGCCTCCCCAGCCGGCTCTCATCCACTGACTGAGGAGGAGGGTCTGATGGACGTGGCCGGAGCTGAGTACGGCTGCCAGAGCTCCAGACCCCCCACCCTTCTCTGGTCTCTAAGAAGCTGGGTGGTGGGAGGATGCTGTGCTCTTGGGAGGGGCTTTGGGCCCTCCCCCCCAACTCAGCCTGCCTGGACCCAGGCATGGCTGGGACTGCCTGCATCGGCTTCCTTGGGGCATCCTGCCGGAAGGCAGCAAACAGATGCTGCGGTCCCTGAAGGGGAACCTGCTCTTCCAGAAGCTCAGCCCCCTGGCCCCAGGGGGCTTCCTCCCTGCCTGGCAGTAAAACGGGGCCCCTGGCTGGGGCAGCTCCATGGGAGGAAGAAAGAAGAGGTTACTGGAGAGTCTCTTCCAACCCTAAGAAAGAATTTGAATCATGGTGTAACTTGGCAACGGTGGCCCAAAACCTCCTGCTGCTACCGTCGCCCCAGGACAGCAGTTGGGGCAGGATGCTGTGCCCCTCCCTGCCTTGGCACCCACCTCAAAGCCCCTCGCACCCCGGCCATCACCACTGGTCTGCGTTTCTACAGGTGCGGCCTGGGCAACAGGAGAGCCGTGCCTACCCAGTGGCCGTGAACACCGTGTAACAACGCACGGCCCTCTGTGAGCCAAGAGGGAGGCTTTTATGTTGTAGACAAAGGACAGATTTGAATTGTGGAAAACACGAGCTTTTGGGTGAGAGTGAACAAAAAGGCGGGGCAGGAAGAAGCCCTTGTAAGGCCCTGTGGAGTTGGCACTTTTGGAGACCGCTCAGGCTAACAGAGACGTGGATTCTTTGCTCACCTTTTCTAGTATTTCCCCCGTCAGCTGCCCCACACCCCTGGCCTCTATGTCCAGCCAGCCTGGAAGTGTTGTGCTGGATGCAAAGACTAGATGAAAGAAACTTGAAGATTCAGAAGGGGGCGAGGAGGTCAAGGTAAAAGGAAGCAGAGTGGGCAGCCCGTGCACAGGGGGTGGGAGGGGAAGTGCTGGCCACACTGAGCTTCCCCAAACTGGACCCCTGAAAGAGATGTGGGCTGCATCACCGCATCTCCTATCACAGAGGAACATATTGGTCACAAATATGACACTTCTGTTTCCTCAGATGTAGAACCAGGGGGTGAATTCAATGGTCTCTAGGCCCCTTTATGGTTCAGAACTATGTCTGTGATCAGTGGTTTTTATGGACTGAGTGTGTCCCCCGCAGCATCAACATGTTGAAGCCCCAGCCTCCACTATGTCTGTATTTGGAGATGGGCCTCTAAGGAAGTGACTACAGTTAAATGAGGTCATAAGGGTGGGGCCCTGATCTTACAGGATTAGTGTCCTTATAAGGAGAGACTCCAGACGGCCATTCTCTATGTGCTCAGAGGAGAGGCCATGTGAGGACACAGCAAGGCAGCCATCTACAAGCCAGGGACAGAGCTCTCACCAGAAACCGAATTAGCTGGAATCTTGATCTTGGCCTTCCCATCCTCTAGAAATGTGAGAAAATTAATTTCTGTTATTTCATCCCTCTGTCTGTGGTATTTTGTGGCAGCCCAAGCAGACTAAGACAGCGAAGGTTAGGTGTGTCAGTCAGGAAAAACGGGGAGGCTGCATTAACAAACAGGCGCCAAGTCCTAGTGCCTGAAATGAAGGCAGCTTTACTTCCTAGTCACATAACCGGCTGTTGCTGGCTGTCTGGGGCTCTGCTACATGCTGTCCCCTCTCGGGACAACACTGAGGAAGACGCTGTCTCCAAATGCCATCACTGCCAAGCTGTGAGCAGGACGAGGAGAATCACACATCACTCCTTAGAGTTTCAGCCTGGACATGGTGCCGCTCTCACAAACTCCACCATCAAAGCAAGTCACAAGGCCCCACCTAATATTTTCAGGGGCAGGAAATGTAATTCCACCACATGCCAGGGAGACAGGGTACCAGGAGGAGTTGGTGAGTCACCCAAAGCCCACCCGACCATCCCCGCCAGTGACGGGCTGGGCTGGGTCCCAGCTCCACCACACCAGCCACTGGCTGTGAGCGCCACCCTCCTGCCCCGGGCCCCACTCCCCGCAGATTATGGGAGGCACCACAGAGCATGGAACAGCTCCTGGGATGAAGAAACACTTAGCAAACAGCCTCTTGCCATTCTTCCTCCCAGCCGGGCTGCCCCAAGCTCCATCTGGTCCAACTTTTTTCATTCACTAATTATTCAGGACAAAATGCTACGATGTCTCTAACAGCAGAGCTGCACATTCTGAGAAATGGTTTCCAAATGTCCCCGGCCATCTCTTGGCCTTCGTGTCCATCTCTCTGAGCTCAGCATCTCCGAGCCGCCTGGGAGGTGGTCTGGGCTGGTCTGGGGGGGTGTGCTTCTCCACGAAGCAGGTGGAACCTCCAGGTTGGGAGTCGGTCTACCTTCTCAAATAAGGTGCTCCTTCCAAATATCAATAGTTAAAAAGAAGGTGAAAGAAAGAGAGACAGGGGAGAGATGGAAAGAACCTAGAGACAAGTGCAGTGCAAGCCTGCAACTCAGGGGCCAGGCTCCAGCTGCCAGGCGGCATCTAGCAAACGCCCAGGGAAAGTCTCCCGGGAAGGCCCCAGATCCCTTGTAGCTCACTGCTGGCACATTGTCTATTTAAAGGAGCACAGGAAGGCTCCCTCCTCTTCTCTGCATTTTACATTTTCCTCTTTAAGATATCCCATAAGTGAGTCCCAACATCTATAAATATTCAAGGCTTTTCTCATTCCTTGACATTTCAAAATGGGCCCAAAAGCGATTATTTCACACAATAAATCCAGGCGATAGAATAGTGTCCAGAGGGACTGGCCGCTTGCATCCGGGTCTCCACGGGGCAGGTGGGAATGGGGAGGAGGGGACAGGCACTGGGAAGCCAGGTCCCCATGGAGCCCCAGGCCCTGGAAGCAGCCGGGTCCCCAGATCACACAGCAAGACGGCCATGAACCAGGCATGGGATTGTCCCCACTCAGGCTTCAGGGACCGTGGAAACCAAAATCAACCCTGATATCTGGTGTGCGTGGGCCTTTCGGATGCTCACTTCAGGTCACATGTTCCACATCATTCCTATGATTTCTGGTATGTGCACTTATTGCACGTTTTTAAAAATCCTTCTCCTGACAAAGGCGGTTTCTACTATTTTTTCTTTTTTTTCTTAGAGGCAAACGTGCTAATGCCTGTGGCTATAGTCATGGAATAAAGATCTGGAAGCCCAGTTTTCTGAGTCCTGACTCTCGAGCCTCTTGGGGAAGTTGGTTCGCGCCTGCATTTCACGGGGTGGGGCTGTCACCCAGCCATGATGGGAAGGGAGGGGGAGAATGGTGGTGCTTCCACAAGTATCCCAAGAAATTGAGGATGCCGAAAACAACCTCCTCGTGGCCATTTTTAAAAAGCAAAAGCTCTCGCTGCTATTTGAAAAAATGTGTGTTGTGGGTACTTTTAGGAAATTGTGCGTATGAGGTAACAGTAGACTCGTAGACCCCGTGAAATGTGCCTATTACTACGGAGATGGGAGTATTAACGAGGCCCGTGAGGAGGAGAGACCACAGACTTTAAAGACGGGGCAGGAAGTGGCTCATAGGCTGGATATTCCACAAGATGATGTCCTATCCTCGTAAGAATTCCATGACTTCGGAATGTGCCTGGCATCTCCTCGTTCACCAGCTTGGACCAGGGCTCCCCAAGGGCACTGGTGGTCCCAGAACTCCCGAGTCTGTGTGAGGCTCCCTACCCAGAGGCCTCCCTCCACTCTGGTCTGGAATCTGCTCAGTTCGGCTGAGGCTCTGGGTCTCAGCCAGCCCTGGTCTGTAGGCTCTGCCACAAAGCACAGACATTAAGTCATTAAAATGCAATAACCAACTTTCAAGAGTCATTTAGCTAACTCGTTGATTCAAGGACTCTAGGGCAGCAGCCACAGCCCGCCGTGAGCAAAAGCCAGCACCCCTGCCGGCGACCCCGCCACCAGGCCGCTGCTCCTCGGTCCCCGGATGTCCCTCTGGCCACCCAGAGACAGCGTGAAAAGGAGGACGTGACTTGTAGTGTGGGAGAAGCGGGGCATTTATAATGATGCTGGCAGGTTTGGAGGACACAAAGAATCCCTCCACAGCATAAATAGCTTTCAAAGAGCGAAGCGGTTAGCTGCACGATGCCTTAGTTTTCTAGCGCTTTACTTCCAGTGTCAGAAAGAAAGCATCCGGGCTGCACCGCGGGCCAGCGCCAGATCAGGAGAAGCAGCCGGTCCCGTTTGGAAGGTGTCTGCTCTCAACGTCTTCTCTCTAAAGTAAAAGCCGTGCTCATCTAAAATGTAAATGCAAAACACGTGTTACCTCCCAGAAACCATCGCTCGTCGTGTGGATCTGATGCCGCGGACAGGTCTCAGGCCCCAACAGGCACGTGTGTTTGTCCCTTCTCTGCATCGTCTTCATGGAGACAAGGCTGTTTGCGGCTTGGGCAGTGGCTACGTGTGCTTCCATGGGACGTGCTTATGTCCTGTTTCACTTTTCCGAGTTGGAAAGTGGGAGGGGGGGCCGTGTCTCCCACATCTCAGCCCTGTTCCCCCTCTTCACTGAGAAGTTCACACTGAGACCTGGGGCGCCCGGGGCCCCGAATCCCAGCAAGGTCACTCTTGTTCTAATGTCTCAGTGCTGTCTTCCCACGGGGAAGAGGCTGATTCCAGACCTGAGTGCGGAGACTTTGGAAAAAGCAGAGGAAGACACTCTGTGTTCTCCCCCAGCACTCGGCTCTGGAGGTGTCCCTAACTGCTGGCTCGCCTCCTGGTCTAATTACACTCCCTGCCCAGGGCACTGCCCTCATCTCATCCTGCCCAAGAAACTCCAAGGAATCAGATAAGAGTCAGGGCACCCGTATCAGGTCTCTCATCCTTCCCTGGGAAAGAGTGTCCCATCAGCGAGAGGTGACAGAACCAGGTCTCCAACAATCCCCAGCTCTGAGGGCTCCTGTCCGCTGACCTCAGAGTCCAGTGGCTTGGTCTCAGGCTATGTGAGGCACGTGTTGGCTGGGTCCAGGTTCCCCACCCCATTCACCGCTGTGTGACCTGACTCACCCTTAACAATCTAACTGCTCGCCTGTGAGAGGGGTGCGGGCCACGTGGGGACGGGCGGCAATGACCGACGGGCACGTGTCTGTGCCGAGGCCGTCCAGCTGGCCTGCGCTGCTGCGTGGGGCTTGGAAGCCGAAGCGGGTCGAGAAGGGCTCGTCTCGGGTCGGGTCGCCCCAGCAGCAGACCCCGAGACAAGGATTTGAGAACAAGTGAGTTACGCCACCTGGGGATGGAGAAGTCCCCCCGAGGCTGGGGAGGCCGGTCTCCCAGCTGCCAAATGGATCCTGCCTGCGCGGACCCCAGGCAGTTACTGTGATCAGTTCTCTGTCCTATCGCGACATTACAGGGAAATGATGCGCATTCAAAACAATCTGGCCAACTTGCTGAACGTGTGTGTGTGTGTGTGTGTGTGTCTTTAATAGATTCTGTGTGTGTGTGTGTGTGTGTTTAATAGATTCTCTGTGTGTGTGTGTGTGTGTGTGTGTGTGTGGCTTTAATAGATTCTCTGTGTGTGTGTGTGTGTGTGTGTGTGTGGCTTTAATAGATTCTCTGTGTGTGTGTGTGTGTGTGTGTGTGTGGCTTTAATAGATTCTCTGTGTGTGTGTGTGTGTGTGTGGCTTTAATAGATTCTCTCTGTGTGTGTGTGTGTGTGTGGCTTTAATAGATTCTCTGTGTGTGTGTGTGTGTGTGTGTGTGGCTTTAATAGATTCTCTGTGTGTGTGTGTGTGTGTGTGTGTGGCTTTAATAGATTCTCTGTGTGTGTGTGTGTGTGTGTGTGTGGCTTTAATAGATTCTGTGTGTGTGTGTGTGTGTGTGGCTTTAATAGATTCTCTGTGTGTGTGTGTGGCTTTAATAGATTCTCTGTGTGTGTGTGTGTGTGTGTGTGTGTGTGTGGCTTTAATAGATTCTCTGTGTGTGTGTGTGTGTGTGTGTGGCTTTAATAGATTCTGTGTGTGTGTGTGTGTGTGTGTGTGGCTTTAATAGATTCTGTGTGTGTGTGTGTGTGTGTGTGTGTGTGTGTGGCTTTAATAGATTCTGTGTGTGTGTGTGTGTGTGTGTGTGGCTTTAATAGATTCTCTGTGTGTGTGTGTGTGTGTGTGTGTGTGTGTGGCTTTAATAGATTCTCTGTGTGTGTGTGTATGTGTGTGTGTGTGGCTTTAATAGATTCTCTGTGTGTGTGTGTGTGTGTCTGTGTGTGTGTGGCTTTAATAGATTCTCTGTGTGTGTGTGTGTGTGTGTGTGTGTGTGGCTTTAATAGATTCTCTGTGTGTGTGTGTGTGTGTGTGTGTGGCTTTAATAGATTCTCTGTGTGTGTGTGTGTGTGTGTGTGTGTGGCTTTAATAGATTCTCTGTGTGTGTGTGTGTGTGGCTTTAATAGATTGTGTGTGTGTGTGTGTGTGTGTGTGTGTGGCTTTAATAGATTCTCTGTGTGTGTGTGTGTGTGTGTGGCTTTAATAGATTCTCTGTGTGTGTGTGTGTGTGTGTGTGTGGCTTTAATAGATTCTCTGTGTGTGGGGGGGGGGGGGGCTTTAATAGATTCTCTGTGTGTGTGTGTGTGTGTGTGTGGCTTTAATAGATTCTCTGTGTGTGTGTGTGTGTGTGTGTGTGTGTGTGTGGCTTTAATAGATCCTCACTAATTCCTCACGAGTTTGTCTCGGTGTTCAGTCATGTTACTTGCAAATATGTCGGTTTTCTCCTGTCCAACGTGACTCATTTTTCTGTTTCCTGCCTTATCACATTGGTCATAATGTACATTTTTAAGGTTAGCTTGATGGAGATCTTATTGATTTTTGAGCATTTACAGGGAGGGTGGATTTGAGAAGAGAGAAGTTGGGGAAGGTTTATCAGCCACAAAGTTTTGCAGCAGCTCAGGAGAGTCGGGCTTGGAGCAGGGTGACGGCGGGGGGTGAGGGAGAGAAGGGCCACACGTGAACAGGGGTTTACATGAAGCACTGCTGGACCTGGACAGGCAACGAGGACCCTGCCGGCTCCAAGCCGGAAGCACAGGATCTAACGGGCATTGACCAGGAAACGGCACCGCCTCTCGGTCGCTGTTAAACTGTAGTCAGTCTACTCACGTGAAAAATGTGAGGAATGAGATCAGTTTGAATTGCCAACTTACAGTCAGCTCTCTAGGAAGATGGACTCCGGTTAAATGAGCAGCTGTTTGAATTTTCTCCTGTAGCTCCTGGTCTGGCTCTTAGCCAACCTTCGTCCAGATACCCTTCTGATAATTGAATTACACAATGAACGGCCTTGCAGTTGACATGGCACCTCTGTCATCTCAGTCACCTCTTGCCGAGCCCAGGACCTGCACAGCCATCTCCAGGAGAACGTCCCCAGTGACGGGAACGCCCCTGCGCCGTCCAGTGTGACAGCTCCAGTCAGGGTGGCCAGGCTGCGGGACACGGAGGAACCAAGTTGTTGTTTTCATTTAATTCAATATAAAAGGTGGTTATCCTTAGGAATGCAAACTCTCTGGCTCCACTGCAGACCAGTCAGAATCTGCATCTCAACAGGCTCCCCCCACCTCCACCCCTCCCCACTCCTCCCCGGTGCACACGTTGGAGTTTGGAAAGCCTGGCTCCAGGCAATTGCAGGGGCTCCGTGGCCCTTCGGACCCTCAGTCCAGGATGCTGTACCAGCAGCTGTGCACCTGCCCTCGCACGTCTCCTGTCCTTACCTACGTGATTGCATGGGTTGTTAATGCCCTCCCCTGCCTCACCCACCTAGAGGATGCTACTGCATCCTTCACTCACCTTGTGCAGGTATGGACAGGTACGGACAACTGTGGCCCTGCCCCTGGGGGATGGCCCAGCTGAGCACACACCGGGAGCTGGGAGGTCTCTGCACGGTCAGCCAGCAAACCGGCAGGGCAGGGTCAACTCACTTCTCTGGAAATCCACTTAGCAGGGATCAGAATGAAGAAAGGACTCCACCGTGGGCGATGCGTCCTTTAAAAACCAAGACAGCGCTGGGCTCAGCCAGCCCTACCCCCTGGCTCAGTGACCAGGAGCTCTTGGCACAGTGTGGGGAGTGGACAGAGGGGAGCGGCAAGGGGAGCACCCCTGAACCAAGAGGAAGGGCCGTGTGAACACTGCTGGCGAGCAGGTTTTCCGGTGACTGTGTTTAACCAGAGTTCCTTGCTGACATTAGCCCTCGGGTCACATGGAACTAGCTGCATCCTGTAAGGCCCTCTGTGACTGCAGGGAATGTCGAGGAAAGCACTCTGACCATGGAACTCGCTGTAAGGGAGAAAGTGCCCCTGAAGCCGGGGTCTCCTCAAAACGTTATCTCAGATCATGAATTCGCGGTTACCGGCTGAAACAAGGGTGTTCGTATCCACTCATGGAACACTTGATTTAAGTCATTCTGCTTTAAGTGACACATCAGGTAAGGAAAGACTTTAGTCCAGACAGAATTGCCCGGCCGTTGGTAGAATTCCCAGGCTCGGCAATTCTCACCGGGGAAGGGTAGATTGTGGCAGACTCATGCAGACCTTGAACTTCACCTGTGTCCCATGTCCCTTGCTGGAGGGACGTGGACTGTGCTGGGACAGCCCTGCTTCGTCTGAGGCCCCAGGTGCGTACACTGGTGCCCTTACGAGGGACGGAGCTCGGGGTGCAGCCTGTCAAATCTCCCCATACAGAGGAAGAACCTGGTGCTCTGTCCTGCGTTCCACCACCCAGAGGCCCGGGTCCTTTCAGGGTGTCCAGATCGCGTCTGTCATACACGGTCATATGCAACTTCCAGGAAGGGAAATGATTTCTAGAACGAGTGAGTGAAGTCCTCGACATGCTGTCAACGGCAAGGTCTGCGTGAGAACCTGGCTCTGTCCCCGGACCCGGCACTGGTCGGCCACTTCTCAGACTGAACAGGTTTGCAAGGGCAGCTCCAGCTCCGTGGGGTGAAGGGCATTGTCCAGCTTGACCAAGATGAAATGTCTCTCTCTCCCTTGCAACGATTGTCCAGGAGGAGCCCCAAGGATGGAGACGTACAGGTGCCTGAAGATCTCACCGTGATCCCAACGAGATGCTTGTGAGTCTATCCAGGCTACAGTTAGGTGTGAATCCCATCCACTCTTAGGAAAGTGCAGGGGACACAAAGTTCTCCTTTTGCGTATGCGTTTGCCCTGACCCCAACGTCTACAATTTTCTCATTATGGGGGAAATGAACAACCTGACTCTATAGAGGATATTCCAGAAGGTTTTCCATAATTTCTGAAAATATCAAATCTTCCTCTTTCGCCATGGATGTGAGAGGCCCCCTAACTTTTTCAGTCAAGCAGACCCAAAACTGGAAAACCAGTCCTGGGCTACTGGGTGCTCCCCAAACTCCAGTGGAGAAGCAGGGAAGTGGCTGTGGTGTCTATGTCGTGAAGTTGGAAGGGCTAACCCCAGTACAGCGTACCCTGCCATGTCCCACCCACGTCCCCTCCACCCCCATCCCCTCAACCCATCCGTCAACGCCTACCCCCTCAACCTCTATACCCCCAACCCACATCCCTTCAACCCTTTAACTCTGGGGAGAGTCCGCACCCCTCGGCTGGCTAATTCCTATGAGAATAAACACCTCACTGGTGAACCCGCCCATCATATGCAAACCAGCCAATCCTGACTCCAAACACCAGCTACAGGCTTTGATTCTCCACACCAACCCCATATTTTCCCTGCCCTAAGTCACCCAGACAGCTAGAGACCACCCCTAAAGCCCACACCCTGCCAGTATTGTGTAAACTAACCTGTCCTCTGCTGTTCCCCTGCCCTGCCTTCACCTTAGAAACGGAGATGGGGAAACACATACATATGAGTATGCTAATGTTATATTGATGAATTTTGAAACATAAGTTGAACAAGTAATCAGACAAACGAAATGCAGATACATTATTTCAAAGTGCTGTACTTTATTTTTCGTGAAGGTCAAGGGTACAAATTTTTAGACATTATTTCATTGGCAAAAAAAAAAAGTGAAAAAATATCGGCCAAAAAAATGCAAATGCTAAAGATGTTGGAAGCAGCCTGGGAGCCAAGCCCACCATGGAAGCTCAGTGGCTCTGCATTTCTTGTAAGTGGCCATGATGTGGAGTCCTTTCTAGAAATAAAACGGCAAAGGGGGGGAACGTTTGGCCAAGGATTTTTCTGCCTCTGCCAGAACTGCGGTTCTAGCAATAATTCATACAGTGGCAGGGCTGCTGGTGCCGTGGATTGAGGACCAGCCAAGACTCTACACTTACAGCATAAATTCAACAAGGCAGAAGGGTATTGTTCCCTCTCTACAACGTAGATTGCGTATCTCTACACCTGCGCCCTGGACATGTGCCCTTATGGTACAAAGGCGAATTGCCTTCTGCTCGTCTGGGAAAACAGAGGTGCCCACGGACAAGCTAGCTGGGCAGTAAAAGCAGTGGCAGGAGAGTGATGGGCTGGGGACTCCCTGAGGAGGGAGAGACCCTTGCGTACTCAAGGGATCCGGTGGGAAGGAAGCGTCGCCCGTGAAGGAGAACGTAGGCTGGAGACGGTTGTGTTAAAGGACAATCACGTCGGAGGATGGGGGCAGCGTCCAGGGGCTGTTAGACAGAGCGAGGTTAGCCCACATGTGAGCTGAGGTTGGGATGGCAGGACGGCGGTGGCCTGACGTGTGCCGTCCTCTGGGGATAATCATTAACAGCATCTATTTTATGAGGGTTGCGGGGTTTAAATGGATAATGCATGGGTTTTGCACAGCGCCTGGCACACAATGAGTAACCAGTGAGAGTCGCTGTGATTCTCTCCAGCAGCTCAGGTCTTGGTCTGTACAAAGTCTTCCTTTGCTTGAGCAGAGAAATTTTGGATGGATGAAGAGCAAAGCACAGGTATTTCCCTGTCAAATGACTAAGCATATTTCATTGGTGAGTCCTTCAATCAGGGGTCAAAGCAGCAGCATTCATCCCTATTTTGAATATGAATAAAAGGGGAGCGATGTTCCTGAGGTCTCTGCATGGTCGGGAAGATGTCCCTGATTCCGCGTCCCCAGCTCTTTCCTCTGTCCCCAGCTCAGGGAGCGCTGGCGCTTCCTCAGGCTCCCTGCCCTGCTCAGTCTCCAAGGAAACCGCCTCTTTCCGTAGGCCTCTGCACACCACACCTTGCAGAGCTGCCCCTCGCTTCCCGGCACCGACTGAGCGTAGACTCAAGGCACAAGCTGGTCCTGATGCTCTGGGAAGCCTGGTGCCCCTGCTCTCCGCTCCCCCAGCTGTGGGCCAGGTTGGTCCAACCACAGAGCTAGTGATCAGGGGCTCCTTCCACAGTGATGGGGACGCCAGTGGAAGAGAGTGTCTGCAGCCGTCACAGACCTGTCTTCAGTGGACAGACTCCCACCGCCACAGCCTCGGCCTTTCTGCCTGAGGCCACCAGCTGCCAGCATCCAGGCCCCAGTGGGAAGAGGAGGCAGCCCGTTCTGCTGGGTTCTTAGTGGAAACTGGGTGGAACTAGGAGTTGAAGGATCGAGGAAGAACAGAGACTATCACGAGTTTCAAGCGCTTCTGTGTTTTGCGAGCCGCAGGCCGCTGTCAGGCAGGGTCACGGAGAGCGTGTGGGCAGCACACACAGCAGAGCAGGTGGGCCCACCCTCAGGGAGGGGAAAGCCCTGCGCCCCTCTCTGCAGGGGCAGGCGCTGCGCAAGACGCTGACTCAGGCGGGTTGCCGGTGGGGAGCCGAGCCCAGCGCCCCAGAAACAGCAACGGTGATCAGCTCCGAGTCCCCCATATAATGTGGGTGCCTCACGCCCCATCATTCCTGCTTGTACCTACCTATTTCTGCTTGTTTTCTTTAGAATTGTTTATCTTTTGTTTTTAAAGATCTACCACTCTAAATTTAAATTGGGGTCCTTTCGGGGCCTGAGGCGTGTATCGTCGGAGTCTCCAAAGTACCCAGTCATTACACTTAAATACCTGGCATCCAGAGGCACACGTGAGGCAGGAGACCCGACGTGCAGCAGAAGCACGAGAGCCAAGGGTCACCCCACGTGGCCGCCGAGCAGGCCGACGGCCACAGAGGCCCCTCACCGCGGGCAATGGAGGCTCTGACCGCCACCAGCTTTGACCGAGGTCTGCAGATCGAACTGAATTTCTCCCAATCCACTCCCACCAAGTCCACCTGCATAACTGGTTCTCACTGAAGACTAAATTTTTTCTCCAGCGATTTAGAATATCTTCCATGAGAAACCACCCAGCCATTATTCCCACAAGAATTAGAGTAATGTGATCGGGGACCCTTAGCCCGAATGAACACTAGACAGACACGGGTGCTTTTCAATCAGCAGAGACCGTGAAGGGCTGTCACCAGAGGTCAGTGGCAGGAGCCTGGCCGTGGAAGGGCCTCTTCCATCCAAGGCCACGTAAAGTCTCCCAAACCTACAGCTCAGACAGGTGCCGGGAGGCCCCGACCGGGACTCAGTCAGCTAAAACGGCCTTGAGAAGGGCTCCATCCCTGAGACCTGACGGGTGCAGCAGCTCCTGACTGCTTTTCTGTGCCCTTGGACATCCTGTGACCTTGCTTGTCTGTCACCATTTTCCAGGCAAAATTTCGGTTCTTAGATGTATGTCTGAGTAAGAATACGCTCAGAAGACGGGGATGCTCACCTGGGCGACCCCTCTTAGAAGGGCCCGAAGACTCCACATCACGGTGCATCACACCGGAGGGGACTTGGGGGTTGTAGGGCCAGACCCCGCCCCATGCCTGCCCTGGACACGCCCCCTGCTCCGAGCACCCGCACCTCTCCTTCTTTCCGAGTCTGGCTGACGCCCTGTGGACAGCAGCCCATCCCCCAGCAGCACAGACCTCCACTCCAAGGACTGTCCCCATGCCGCGTCAGCGCCCCCGGCCCGGGCAGGACGCTCCCTGCCATCTCCCCCTCCAATATGTCTCCAGGGACTGCCGCCTTCCCTCCCCCGACCGTGGCCCCCTTACTCCTGCCATGTGCATCCTCCAGCTTCACCCAGACGCCGTGCCTCTGCCCCCCTGCGCTCCCCACTCTGCCATCCCTCACCCCTGCCCGCTCTGTAGCTCCCACCGAGGGTGGGGTGCCGTGGGGCACAAGGGCGAGGTCGCTGCTTCATCAGAGAAGTGGGGTGACGTGGCCCCTGCTCTACAGACGATCAGCTGGACTAAGGCATGCAGCGCGTTGGCACAGGAATTGAGACCCACCGTCGTGCTGGGGAATCCAGGTCAATTTGGAAAAACAATAGTAGAAAAAATTGATTTGCTTAATGAGCAGTTCTCTAAATTAACCCAAGTACACACACTCCCTGAATATATCCAATAAATACACACCTCTTGTCAGAACTTTAAGAAAGGCTCCAATGTGTTGAAAACCACGTGTCATGAATTGGTTTAGCTCCTATGAACTTAGGCTATTCTCATCACCGTATTTATGAAGCACACGTACTTGAAGGTAAGTCATAGGAAAACTGCTTTACCCAGAAACACGCCTTTTGGACGGAGTCACAAGGAAGATGCTCTTCAAATGATCCTTCAAATT
The DNA here is from genome assembly GCF_008692025.1 of Phocoena sinus. Lineage (NCBI taxonomy): Eukaryota > Metazoa > Chordata > Mammalia > Artiodactyla > Phocoenidae > Phocoena > Phocoena sinus. The sequence continues at coordinate 83,876,806 of NC_045778.1, forward strand.
GTTTTTTGGTGCATTTGGAACGTTAGGCTGGATATTTTGGGCAATGTACTTCTCAGCGCCCTCTCTGCCTTCCTGGGAGCTGGTCCTCTCCCCTTGCTGACACGCTCAGCAGCCAGCCGTCCTGTCCTTCCCCGGCCTCGCCGGACAAAGCCCAGCCTCCAGTTGGTCCCCATCACCCTGTCTGGTCCCCTCGGGGGTGCCCCCATGCTGTCACCAGGTGGTCCTTGCCGCTCCCTCTCCTCTCCCGCCCGTCCATTCAGACTTTCTGCACCTGTCTCCCTGTCCCAGAGAGAAAGCTGAGGCCACCCGTCAGGTCCCCTCGTCCACCTGCCACTCCTCTCCCTCCTCCGGCCAGCTCCAGGCAGCCACGCCCACTCCCTCTGTAGAGACCCTTTCTCTTCTCGCGACTCAGGGGCCACGCTCTCTATGCAGGGGGATTTTTTACATCATCTGTATGAGTCTCTGAACTCTGTTGGGATTGAAACAAGAAAGGAGGTTTAGTAGGTTTGAGCCTGTATGGAGTCATTTTTATGCACGGACGATGTTTTTCTCCCTTCAGAAATAAAAATAGAATTCAAGGTCAGGCCACTAGGTGATGAGTGTGTTTTGGCTTAAGTGATTTTGAATTGGTGATCAGGTCTCAGTCAGAAGTGCTGAGCCAGTAGTTGAGGCGGTGATTTCAGACTCTGGGTCCTCAGCCCAGTCTGAGGAAAAAGCCAAGGAAATGGAGCCCCTCAGACCCCATCAACACACACACACACACACACACACACAGAGACACACGCATACAGACACACAGACGCACACACACGCACGCATAGACACACACAGTCGCACAGACACGCATACACACACGCGCACACACACACGCACAAACACACACAGACACACACACACACACACACACACACACACGCACGCACACAGCCCTTCCCACCGTCAGGCCTAGGCACCGAGCCCAGGAGGAGCTGCAGGAAGCAGAATGACAGGACTCCCCTGGGGTCGCAGCCATGAGCCCCAGGGTGATCCATCCCTGTTTTCTCCATGTTTCTCCTTTGGAAAGAGCTTCCTCTGAACTGGGGAGACCCGGGTTCACTCTCGGGCCGAGGGCCTCGGCTAACCCACCCCCTGTCTGTCACGGGCCCCTCCTTGCTGACCCGGCCCTGTTAACACGCCCCGAGGGGGTCCCAGTCCTCCAGCCACGGTCCACGCGGGGCCTCCCTGAAGGTGCCTCGCCACCCTCCTGTCACTCCCACAATGATCCGAGGAGCGGTTCGGACGCTCTCCAGACGGCCAGACGGCGCGGGGTCCGATGGCCTGAGGGAGCCTGTGCCTGGCCCCAGGGCTCAGCCCGTCCCCGATAAACCAGCACCCCTGCACCCCTCCCCGCAGGCTTGTCCTCTCGCGCACCCCACTTTCCAGCAACGATACCACCCAGCTCAGTTGACCACGCAGAAACCCTGAGCCATCCTGGTGCCCCTGCTGGCGACCAGATCTTACAGAGGCACCGGCCTCGATTTTCTCCATCTGGCTGCCCTCACCCCCCAGCCCTGGGCTCTGCGTGCGACGGCCCCTGGCCGGTCCCCTTGCTTGTGTACATGCTCCGCACCTCAGTCCCCAGCAGGAGCCGGCGGCATCGTTCTGCCGCCCACACCTGCCCACGCTACCCCAGGGAGGCCTCCCCGCCCCGCTCCATCGCCCACCTGCACGCACCCCACTGTTCCATGCCCCTGAGTCCCTGTGGAGGGCACAGGTGTGCCGGCCAGCCCGGGACAGCTCCTCTGCTGTCCTCACATGCCTGCTGATTCCCGCTCTCAGCTCGAAGCTATCCCGCTCCCTCCGGGAAATCTGCTCTGGGAGGCGGCCTTACATCAAACCCAGGTGTGGAGCTGCGGGTCTGAGCGGCCTCTCGCCACCCACGTGCTTGTGCAGAGGCCTTTGGCGTGCGGGTGTGGCTCTGCCGTCACGTGGCGAGGGTGCCCCTGCTCCCCGTGTCACCGAGGGGCCAGCACCACCTGATTAGGTCCTTCAGCTGCGGCCACCCCAGGCCCAGCGGGTCCTGGCTCAGACCACGTGAGGCGGCACGTCCACACGTGTATCTGCTCACGGCCACCACCAGAGCAGCCGTGAGGCCTGGCCTTCGAGCTTCTGCCCGGTGACAGCCGCTCTGCTGTGTCCTGAAGTGACTGAGGACTCAGTTTCCTGTGGAATGGCAAGGCCTGCTTCCCAATCACACACACGCACGCACACACACACACAAATACACACACACACGGGCTGGGTTGATTTTCCTATGAGGGTAGAATAAATACTGTGATTACAGCCGACCTCATACACAAGGGGGCTGTGGGAAGGGAGCCTTTAGCTGGTTCTGATGCAGACTCCGGGACACATGCGTCCACAGCCTTAGCTCTCTCATCTTCTTCCGACAATTCAGCTCTCTTCCAAAGAGGGCAAGAAATTTTAGAGGCATTTTCTCAAAAAAAGGACTTTTAAATTGTAAGTTTATTGCAGGTTCACTGGGGAATTGACAGATAATGTGAAGCCCTTCCTGGAAGCTGCTGCCCAGCCTGTCGATGACAAAGTCCAGAGGAGCTGGTGGGTGGTCCTGGCCCTACCTCAGACTTCCCTACACAACAGCCCTGGTCCATCCTGCGTCAGCATGTCACCCCCTCCTCTTCGGAGACGAATGCCAGTCTCACCCGCTGGGGACTCAGGCTCCAAAATCAAGTCCTGTCCTCCCGGGCGTCTCCAAGGGCCCAGTGGACAACAGTGTGGACACCCTACACCTAAGCTGATACAAGAAGTCAGTCCATTTTCTAAGCTCGACCATTAAGGGAGGAAAAATTGTTCCGATTTGCTGCCGAGGGTCCCAGAGCCCATGAAGAATGTTTTCTAATCTGGGAGAAGCCTGTGCAGTTGTACTTGTTAGCAGAAAGAACGAGGAGAGAAGAGGATAAAAGTACAGAATAAGCTGGGACTTGGGGCTTGCAAGGCCCCTCACTCAGGGCCCCCCAGCCAGCAGCCTCAGTGTCACCTGGGGACTTAGAAAGGCAGATTTTCAGCGAATCACTCCACGTGCGGGTAGGGGTGGAGGTAGGACCCATCCTCCAGGAGACACCGATGCCTGATGACATTTGAGACTTGTCTCTGCATGGCAGAGACTCACCTGAACTCCTCGAGGCCCCATCTCACCTGGGCGATGCTTCTTGGCCTTGGCCTGGCATTAAAGTCACCTGAGGAACTTTGAAAACACCCATGCTTAGGTGCCACCCTCAGCGGTCCTGACTTAACCGGTCTGGAACGGGCCCTGAATAGGACTTGTGCGGCCTGTTCTTGCGCACTCAGGGTGGAGAAGGCACTGCCCCAGGCTTGGAGCTCCGAGCAAAGGCGCCCTGCTGAAACCTTAACGCCAGCACACCCTCCGCCCCTGAGCCCCTGCTGGGCAGAACCCTAACACGGCTGCGTCTGCTGTTCCACCTCGGCCTCTGAGACCCCCAGCCTCCGGACCCCTCCCTACACCCCCCTCATCTGCCGGCCCCTTCCTCACCCCGCTCCTCCCAGGAAGACCTGGCAGCGCCTCTGAGGGTACTGGCACAGCTCTGTTTCAGGCTCTGCGTGGGGAGCAGTGGCTGCTTGGAGGGATCTTTTAATCAGTTGTTTTCTGGCCCCCTGGGTGCAGGCATCGCGTGCCCCACACCCGTTCCCACATACACCATCTCTGCGTGAAAGCAGCCACTTCCTCTTGTTCCAAAGCCCGCTGCCGAGGGCCACGTCTGCACCCGCTTCCTCTCAGCATCGTCCCGCACGTCTCCAGCACAGTGCTGAGTAATGACATCCTCGTGCCGGAGACATCACTTCATTTGCGAGGTGATGGCAAGCCCTCCCGTGCTCCAGAAAGAGAGCATAACTCAGCAGATTACCCGAAGGCCGGGCCTTTCGTGCCTGCTTGGAGAGGCTTCCAAGTAGGAGAAAATCAGATCTCACTCCTGAAGATGGAAATCTCCAGCAAACCATACTGTTGGCTTCAAAGACATCATCTGTTGCCTTTGGTTTGGGGAACAGCCAGAAGGGTGTGCCCGTGCCAGCTGGCCTGACTGAACCCTGGGCTCTGGGTCAGCGCGCACTGTTTATGGAGATGGCGCAGGCAGGTCTACACGGTCCTTCCCGCCTTCAGACACAGGTTCTGCATGCCTTTCCACCTGAAGCTGCTAGGTCAGCACTGATCTGATAGCAAGCCTGGTCAGGACCAGACCCCCGGGGAATATTAGCAAGAGATAAAACCGTTACATAGTCCTGAGGCAAATCTTAGTAAATGCAAATTTACCTGATGTAAAGAGAGAGCTGATAACTTGGGGAGAAATGCTTTGGCCCGGAACCGGGCCAGGTGCCCCCTCCCCGGTCCCTGCCCCAGCTGGCCCTCCAGCTTCCTGCGAGCACCTATGCAGCTGGTGCCCTAGGAGCAGAGTTTAGGATGTTTTCCAAGGACAGAAGCAAAGTGATGGCGGTTCTCCACCTGTATCTACACACAGTCACATGGGAGATTTTGACCTGAATCAACCAGGACGAACGTTTCAGCCGAACGGTCCGGCCTTGGGGTCGAGCCTTGACCGCTGGGTCTGGGCGGCGTGAGGGGCTCGGTGCAGCCTCTGTGCCCTCAGCGGGCTGTTTGCCAGAACACTCACCAAGCCTCTCCCACGCAGGGCCGATTCCCCTTCCCAAGGGGCCTGATTTCTGCCTTTCCCTGGGGGCTTCTGGTCCTGCTCTTGACTTTGCAAAAAGGCAAACCTAAGAGGCGATTACCCACCGAACCTCGGGAACAGTTGCAAACCTCTCAGGGAGGACTTGCCCGCACGCAGCGCGCTCACGGGCGCCCCCGCCCCTAGAATAACTTTCACCAGTTCCGGCCAGAAGGCTGCCCCAGGCCTTTGGAGGCCGCCCATGGGCACTGAGGCACCAGCCCCACCCCAGTCACACAGCTGGGAGTCTGGGGCTCCCCCAAGTTACACCCTTCCCCGCCGTCCCCGCCTTCCCCCTTCCAGTTCCCCGGAGCATGTCCTTAAGAAACGCCAGGCACCTGTACCCTAGGTTCGGAAGCCCACTGTGGTTAGCCCCGTCCCGATGTCCATGGGGGTAGATGTCGCGGTGGGTCTTCTGGGAGCAGAAGGGGGGACGGAGTTTCCACGCTGGGTGCTTCTCAGGGGCCAGCACTGTGGAAAGGAGGAGGGGGAACAGGCGGAGGACAAAGTGGGACAGGGTGCAGGGCTGGGACCTCACCGGGGGCTTGGAGCAGGGGTGGCCTGGCGGGGTGGCTGCAGCGGCCCAAATGGCCGCACAGTGAAGGCCACAGTCTTGGCCCTGGAGGGCGGCCCTGTGACGTGAGGGTCCCCGACCCGTCCCTGTTTACTCAGGCAGGTGCGCGCCAGGGAGAGGAGAACGCTGGGTGCCGCGTCTGAGTTTCCGCTGACACCCAGGGAGGCATGTGGAAAGTCATCGTCGGCCTCGAATTAGAGGGCGGCATATGGGAGTCCGGTAGTAAATGGGGTCCAAGCCCAGGCCTGGATTAGGTATGTCCAGGGGGCCCACAGGCCCACCCAGTGGGCACGCCCCAAGCCCCCAACAAACGAGGGGATTGACCCACTTATAGCAGGTGCAACGCCCTCGCTGGGTCCTTGGCCCATGGGTTAAGCGTGATCATAATGGGCGAGGCCAAGTGGAAACCTCTGAAACCCCCCCACCCCTTGGACAAGGCAGTACATTCAAATCCATCTCTTTTCACAGGGTGTGGTGTAGACATCATTATCACCCATAAGCATCTGAGGTGTTGATGGTAGCCATCTGAGGAAGGGACAGGTTGGCACCAGTACAGGGGGCAGGACATCCCTGGTGGAAAGATGGCATGACATGGTGTGGAGGTGGAAATGCTTGTGGGCTGGGGGGGCTCCCTGGGGTCTGCACAGCCACCAAGCCACCGTCTCAGGTCAGGGAGGCTCTCTGGAAGCCGGGGGTCCTGGGGACCACCCTTCTCTGGAAGTCTGCAGAGATCGTTGCTCCAGCCACACATTCCATTATGACTATGGATTAAAAATAATAATAGATACACAATAAATATATTTTGTGTAAAATAATAATAATAATAAACACAGCTGCTTTTAAAAATAACTCATGTGTTTGAAACTCACTGCATGCTTTGGGGACCTGTGTGGTTTTCACGTCTCTTTGTCACCTCTACAGGTATTTGGCTTTCTCATTAGATTCTTATTTGAATGAAATAGCAGAGCATTTTGATTTAAAGACCAGCACTGAGATACTTGAAAGCAGTTATCCTAAAACAATCCTAAGATCCCCTCGAGGGGGATGCCAACAGAAACTTCTCTGGGTCGTGCTTTTATGGAGAGATGGGTCTACACAACGTCAGCTATGTCCCTGTGTCCTTGCCACCTCCACTGGAACCACACAAGCAGCCAGGCTCTGGCTCTCTGGCTCTCTGTTTGTCTCTTTATGTCTCTGTCTCTCTCTGTCTCCGTTTTCCCTCCCCCCTCCTCCCCCGCCCCACCTTTCTCTCTGACCTCATCATATTTTTCCTTGTAAGAACCTTTGTGATTACATCAGACCCACCTGGATAATCTCCTTTCAAGTTGTTTTTTTTGCGGGGGGGAAGAGAATCTGGTGCTTTTACTGAGGTAATTTTGTGACAACATTTTACATTTCTTCCATGTTATTGTAGATTTTCTACTTCTCAAGTCAGTGTCAATAATTTTTGGTTTAAAATTTATTTATTTCCTTGGGAACTTTATACCTTTTAACACATTACGAGTAGTATTTCTTCCAGCTTTATTGAGCTATAACTGACATATAACACGGTGCAAGTTTAAAGTGTACATGGTAAGTGATATACATATATACTGTGAAATGATCACCACGATGAGGCCAGGAACACATCCATCACCTTCCATAATTACTTTGTATTGTGTGACAAGAACGTTTTAGACCTACTTTCTTAGCAGCTTTCAAGCATATAATAGAGTGTTGTTAACTATGATCGCCAGGCTGTACCTTAGATTCCCCAGAACTTATTCATCTTGCAGCTGGGAGTTTGTACCTTTGGTCCCCACTTCCCCATCCCCCCACCCCAGCCCCTGATAGCTACCAGGCTACTCTCCGTTTCTACAGGTTTGGCTTTTTTAGCTTTTCCACATGTAAGTGAGATCATACAGTACTTGTCTTTCTCTGTCAGACTTACTTCACTAAGTATGATATTCTCTAGGTCCATCCATGTTGCTGCCAATGGCAAGGTTTTATTCGTTTCTATGATTGAGTAAAATCCATTTCATACGTATATAACATCTTGCGTTCCCTGCCCTTTCCCAGCTTCTAGAGGCGCCAGCGTCCCTGGGCGCGGGGCCCCTCCTCCATCGCTAAAGGAGCTGCATCCCTGCAGCTCTGCCTTCCAGCTCCGTCTCCCGCTGGTAAGGACCCTTGTGATTACGCTCAGCCCGTCTGGGTGAGCTGGGGTCAGCTTCCTGTCGGCTGAGCAACCTCGCTCCATCCACAGCCTGAATCCCCCTTCGCCGCGTAACCTCACAAATTCAGAGGCTCCTGAGATTCCCACGCGGACATCTTTGCGAGCCATCGTCCTGCAACCCCAGGCACTGAGTTATTTCACATTAGAAGGACATCGGAGAGGAGACGGGACCCCGCAGATCTCAGCTCCGTGCGCCAGCCAGACCCGGAGGTACCGTGCAGAAAGCCCCACGCCGGAGCGCGTAGCACAGTCCTCCCAAGGACGCCGCTGGGCCATCACCACGCGGTAGAGGGGCGGCCATGCGGGCACCGGGTGGCGGTGGCGTCCTCCCCGTAGGGCCCCCGCACACCCACTGCCGTCCCTGCAGCTGGCCCGCCTGACCCCACACACCCGAGTGCGTCCCCGAAGATACACACACTCCACACCTCAGCACCCTGGCCACGGACCCACGGCACCTGCCCTCGCGAATGGGTGTTTTTCTTCATCTCTCCTACCATTTGTCCACTTAAATGAACTTCTCCGTGAACGTAGGAGCTCACAGCCCGAGTCCGGGATTTTCTCCTGACGAAACTGCCCTTGGCCGTGAGGTTAATGAAACTGAGGAGGACACCGCTTAGGAGACGGGCTTTGCCTACGCGAGTGTGGCTGTACTTCCCGCTCTTGCGGACAGCTCTGTGCGACGGAGGGGTGGCTGTCACAGAACAGAGGTCAGTTTTGGTCCCCTGTCACACAAAATGGAAAACTCGCATAGCACCATGAGGAAGCTTTTAAAACTTTTCTGAATTATTTCCTCAAGGAGTCATGAGCATTTTTCACTGCCGTCATTTCGGGCTCAGTGAAGTGACGAGGGGGCTGAGAGCTCCCTGGTTTGGTGACTAAAAGGGCAGGTTCAGTTGCCCCGTCACCAGGCTTGGGTGCAGAGTCAACAGTCCAGTCAGGAAATAGAAGACGCCCCTGGGGTCCAGGTGGTGAGCAGTCTCCCCGGCCAGAGCCGAGGCTGGCGCGGTGCCACCAGCCCCGAACAGCAGGGTGGGTGCAGCCCTGCCACCTGAGATGTGCCACGGGAGCTGCCACCCGCGGTGGCGGAACGACCACTGTCCTGGGGCACCGCTGGGGCCGGGCACATACACGCCACCCGCCCACTCTCCCTGGACCTGGAGGAGCCTCGAGAACCTGGGCACCCAAGCTCCACCTGCAAAACCCTGCCCCGTGGAACTTACCAGGGGCCGTCCTAACATGACATGGTCGGGTGTCAGCAAAATGCCGAGGACAGGATCACGTAAGAAATGCTCAGTGTCCGGGACCCAAGAGCCCGGAGCTTCAGCCAGCCCCCACTTTGGTTGTCTGACAGCTACACACAGGGGAAGCCAGGCAGCTCGGACACGCTCAGAGATCTCCAGGGCCACCTGCAAACAGCCTCTCTATGCGACAGTCCAAGAGGCCACTTAGGCGCGTCCGTGCTGTGGCGCCCACTGTCATTTGGCCTGTGTGTGTGTAATGTCTGTGTTTGTGGATATGTTTTTTCTTTTTTTTTTTTGGCAAGCCACTTGAGAGTTGGTTGCAGACATTATGACCCTCCATCCATAAATCCTTCAGCTTCTCTCCTCTCCCCCGAGAATAAGGACCTGCGTCACAATCACAGTGCAATTAAGTGTCTAAGGCACCGTCCTGACTTAAACTTCCCAAAGTATTTCAAGCCCATCCTTTAGAGTTGTTTGTTTGTTTGGGGACCCAGGTGACCCAGGGAATAGCTGCCTTGCATTTGGTCATCCCGTCCTGTAGTACAGAAGGTTCCTCCAGTTCCACTGGTGTTATTCCCTGTACCGACACTTCGAAGAGCCCAGGCAGCTCTTGTGCAGAGGCCCCTTGTTTGGAAATGTCCGGTTGTTTCCTCCCATGGAGGCCGCAGTGTAGGAGCTGCGTCCTCCACAGGGTACCACACAGGGCCGGTTCCCTGTAGGGGGGCCATCTGCCCACTTGGCTGGGGTGTTCTCTTAGTGAATCCACGTGCACACCTGTGCGTGTTCATACCTGTATGTGTTCACACCTGTGCATGTTCATACCTGTGCGTGTTCACACCTGTGTGTGTTCATACCTAGGCACGTTCTCTCACTAAGGGAGACTTCTCTGTTCTGAGGGACCCTCCCTCAGAAACCTGTGGCAATTCTGAGACCCTCACTCTGTCCCTCTTCTCAACGGTTGCCCTGGGCTTCTCTAACAGGCACCAGCGTTCCATCCAACCTGAGCCAGCCCTCCTGCGGGTGGTACCCACAGAGTTTTCTCCCCTTTGGGAGGCTCTCCCCAGCTCCCGAGACAGGTGGCCTTTTCCTGGAGGTCTCACCTGGCACCCACCTGCAAGTGCCTGGGTTGGGGGGAGGGACTGCTCCCCATTTCCAGACCCTTCCTGCCGGCCAGGTACGTCCTCCAGGAAGAGCAGCTTCCGCACCTTCTCTTCCCCGTGACGTTCTTCCACGCGGCCCGTCTCAGGAGCACACGGTGCGTGTTTGTGTGAGGGCACATTTATCAAGTCAGCGTAGGTTCAGCAAAGGCAGGCTCATCCCTTGCCCCACTCTCTCTTTGCATTTTTACCACGTGCATGCGTGTCTTTAAAATCCCATTTAAACAGCACAAAAGGGGATATAACAAAAATCAGGTCTCCCCCAGCCAGCCTCTGGCCCTTCTCAGGGGGTCACGGGGTCAAGGCAGACAACACCAGGGGCGTCTGGGGGTGCAGGGAAAGTCAGCGGAAAACCAGAGATGGAAGCAGACAGCAGAGGGGGGCACTGGGAGGGCCAGAGCCAGGGGCCTGCGGAGGGCACAGAGGAGGACACGTCCCTTTGCAGCCCGCCGTGCCTGAGGGAGGGGCCCTGGCTGCAGACCTGGACCCCTGCTGGCAGCGTCCCCAGCCCTCCATCCTCCAGCTGGGAGGAGGGGCTCCTCTCAGGAGCCCAGCTGCCCTTCGAGAGCCTCCCGAGCAGAAGAGATGAGAGTGAGTGGCTATATATAGCCGTGTGGATGCAGAATCAGTGCCCCCAAATCACAGTCGAAAAAGACATGCAGATGAGAGCCACAAAGGCATCTTTCCGCTTTGATTTCCACAGGCATCTGGCGGGGCCTCGTAATTTTACGCAGCTGCTCTAATAACATGGTGAGCTGATGCGTCCCGGAAACCGGTGGGAAATATTTCAGAGTCGGTACTGCCCTTCCATTTCCAAACACAATGGCATGCGTGGCAGGAAGCCGGCCTGTGACACAGCCTGTGATTAGAGCGTGACACCCTCCCATTAACTCAGGAATCTCTTTCTGTGTGGTTGGACCAGCTGGGGCCAAATATTAGGGGGAAATGTGTCTGGAATTGGTCCTGGCCTAGAAGGTAGAGAATAAAAATACACCCTCAAGACCAGCTGTCACTGCTGACGTGGGTCCACATCCTAGTTAATCATCGTAGACACATGACTGCCAAATTGAAAGTTATTTCTGAAAACATACACCTGATACGCAGCCCAAATATAAAAGCGCACCCTGCTCCACATTCATGCTGCTATTCTAGAAATGATGCATTCACGCTTCTCCCAAGAGTTAGCACTTGGGAAGGGCCACCCAGGCCCCCAGGCCCCCAGCCCCCAGGCCCACCGCGGACTCTGTTCCACAGCCTCCGTCCCGCACAAGTGACGGGACTGCTGGCTGCCGGGGGTGACAGGCCCTCAACTAAGAGAGTTCATCCTTACATCGGGGGCACCCTGCTGTGGGGACCCTGCCTCTTCCTTTGTCAGGAAATCGCTTGCAGCCACACGTGCCCCCGGGGTAACGTGTCCGTCCCCACTAGGGGCATATTCTCCAAAGGAGCTGCCGTCAGCTCAGAGCACGGGAGTGCGCACACCCACACATGCAGACACACACACACCAACCACACACACACACACACACCAACCACACACACACACACACACAGACCAACCTCACAGTTACACACCTATACATCACAGTACACACACACCAACCACACACACACACACACACACAGACCAACCACACAGTTACACACCTATACAACACAGTACACACACACCAACCACACACACACACACACACACACACACAGACCAACCACACAGTTACACACCTATACACCACAGTACACACACACCAACCACACACAGAGACCACAGTACACACACAGACCAACCACACACTTACACACCTATACCACACAGTACACACAGACCAACCACACACAGACCACTGTACACACACAGACCAACCACACACTTATACATCACAGTACACACACACCAACCACACACACATGCACACAGACACACCCCACATGCTATATACAACTACACATAAACACACACACACCCCACAGATAAGTTAGGCAAAGCTGATCCTTCGGAATCTTTTCCTGGAGGATCAATGCACTGATCACTCTCTGTTGGGAATAACTGGAAGTTGTGGACGTGTCAGGGGAGGGACAGATAGGGAGCAAAAGACCCCCAAGTAAGACGGCGCTGGAACCACTGGCGTACAAGGAAATTGGGGGCAATCCTGGGTGTGTGTGTGGCGTGTGTGTGGTGTATACGTGCCTGTGTTGCACGTGGGTGGAGGTGTATGTGTAGTGGGGAGCCAGTCTCTGCATCCTCGCCCACAGCTGGTGTCTCCTGTTTGAGTCTACCATCCTCACAGGATGTACTGACATGGCCATGTGCTTTCCACCTGCATTTCCCTCCTGACCCCTGACGTCGAGCCCCTTTTCCTGCTTCCGTGATTTGCATTGTCGGTGCTCTTTGGTGAAATGTCCTCTACCATCTTCCTGTAGGACTGCTTTTTACTGTGGAATTTTGAGTTTTAGCTCTTCTAGATACTAGGCCTTTGTCAGACATTGTAGTTCGCAAATATTTTCACCCAGTTTGTAGCTTATGTTTTATCTTTTTCACACGGGCTTTCACAGGGTGAAAGTTTGTAATTTTTGATTGGGTTCAATTTATCCATTTCTTCTTTTGTGGATTGTGCTTTTGTTGCCAAGTCTAGAGACTCTTTGCCTAACCCTAGATGCTAAAGATTTTCACATATGTTTCTTTTTTAAAGTTTTTGTTGTCTTACGTTTTACATTTAAGTCTGTGATCCATTTTGAATTTCTGTTTGCATAAAGGTGTGAGGTTCTTTTTCACCCATGGGTGTCTGATCTCTCCTTTTTCCATTGAATGGCTTTTTCACCTTTCTTTACTCAAAAATCAGTTGGGCCTATTTCTGTGGGTCTGTTTGTGGTTTTGTATTCCATTCCGTTGGTTTGTATGTCTATCACGCCACCAAGAGCACACTGTCTTGATTGCAGTGGCTACATAATAAGTCCTGAAATCGGTTAGACCGATTCCTTCACCTTATTCTTCTTTGGCAAAATTGTTTTAGCTATTTGACACACTGTACCTTTCCAAATAAATTTCATAATAAACTTCTTTATGTCTACAAAAACCTTTCTTGGATTTTGAATTGTATCAAACCTATAGATCAATTTGGGAAGAATTGACATCTTGCTATGTTGAGTCTTTCAACACATGAGCATGTCTTTCCATCAGCTCTTCTTTCATTTCTTTCATCAGCATTTTGTAACGTTCAACATACACGTCTTGGGCTTCCCTGGTGGCACAGTGGTTAAAAATCCGCCTGCCAATGCAGGGGACACGGGTTCGAACCCTGGTCCGGGAAGATCCCACGTGCCGCAGAGCAACTAAGCCCGTGAGCCACAACTACTGAGCCCGTGCGCCACAACTACTGAAGCCTACGTGCCTATAGCCCATGCTCCACAACAAGAGAAGCCAGCACAATGAGAAGCCTGTGCACCACAACAAAGAGCAGGCCCCTCTCATGGCAACTAGAAGAAAGCCTGCCCAGCAGCAAAGACCCAACACAGCCAAAAATAAATAAATAAATAAATGTACCTACGTATTTAATTTTTCTTGGCGCTATTATATTGGTATTGTACTTCTAAGTTCGGCCTCTGCATGTTTAATGTTAATATATAGAAGTGGGATTATTTTGTTTATTGTTTGTCTTGAGCTCACTTTTTAATTCTAAGAGTATTTTGTAGATTCCTTGGAATCATCTACATCATGTCATCCGCAAACAGAGACAGTTTTATTTCTTCATTTCCAAGACCTAATATCCCTTTTATCTTATTTTACTTCATTTTATTGTTTTGCCCTATTGGAATGGCTAAAACCTCCAGTGCTGAATGTTGAGTGAAAACAGACATTCTTACCTTGCTCCTGATCTTAGGGGGAAAACTTTCAGTGTTTCACTACTGACTATGACTTAGCTAGTGGGGTTTTTATAGGGGCTCTTTATCAAGGTGAGGTGATTTCCTTCTATCTTTAACTTGCTGAGACTTTTTATCATGAACGGGTGTGGTGTTTTTGAATGATTTTTCTGCATCAGTTGATGTGGTCATATGTTTTTCTTCTGAGCGCGTTGATAGGGTGGATTTCATTGACCAGCTTTAAAGGTTGAACCAGTCTTGCACGCCTGGAATAAATCCCTCTCAGTCGCGATGTATAATTCTTTTTCTACAACGTTGGATTCAACTTGCTAATATTTTGATGAAAATTTTTGTGTCTAAGTTGGTGAGAGAGATTGATTTATAGTTCTCTCCCGCTCTCTCTCTCTCTCTCTCTCTCTCTCTCTCTGTACAGTCCTTGTCTGGTTTTGGTATCAAGGTGCCATTGGCCTTGAGAAGTGCAACTGGCCATGGTCAAGAAGTGTTCCCTCCTTTTCTATTTTCTGGAAGGGGTTGTGCAAAATTGGTGGTAATTCTTTAAACATTTGGCAGAATTCTCCAGTGAAGACGTAAAGGCCTGAATATTTTATGCGGGGGGGGAGGATTTTAGTTACAGTCAGTTGAATTGTTGGGACATTCAGATTTGCCTGTTTCATCTTGGTTGAGTTTTGTTCATGTGTGATTTTCAAGGTACTGATCCATTTCTTCTAAGTTCTCAAATCTATGAACATCAAGTTGTGTGTGATATTTCCTCTTTATTCTTTTAATGAGTGTGGACTCTGTAGTAAAAACCCTTGTTTAACTCCTGGCACTGGTGATTTATGTCTTCCCTCTTTTTACTTTCACCATTCTAGCTAGAAACGTATCCATTTTCTTGACTTTTATTAAGAACCCGATGACTGTTTCACTGATTGTCTCTATAGTCTTCTTATTTTGAATATCATTTATTTCTTCTCCTCATTAGCTCATCCTCCTGCTTGTTTTGAGATTATTCTACTCTTCTTTATCTAGTTTCTTGAGTTACGGGCTCAGGACATTAACTGGAGACCTTTCCTTGTTCTGACGTAAAGCATTTAGTGCTATGAATTCCACTCCTGCGCTTGGTTGCATCCCACATATTTTTTATGCTGTGTTTTTGTTTCTACTCACCTCTGTTTTTCTTTGTAGTCTCCTTTGAAACGTCCCCTTTGACCTATGGATTACTTAGAAGTGTGTGTCAATTTCTGCATATTCTGAGATTTTCCTGTTGTCTTTCCGTGACTGACTTTTAGTTGATGTCATTACGGCCAGAAGCCCCTGGCCTGGGGCTCACGGAAGAGACCCCGCGTAAGGGGCAGGCTCTGCCCAGGAACCCAAGCACTGGGGGTCCTCCCGTCATGGCCACAGGTCCTGGGAGGAGGTCAGAAGGCTGGATTCTGGCGCTGGGCTCAGGAGAGCCGGAGGCAGCAGGCCCCCCAGCCTCGCCCCTGCTGACTCCTTGGGGCCGTCCTGCACCAGCAGCCCGGCCAGGCTTCTCCTCTTCAGAGCACAGATCTGGGTGCCTGACGCACGTTCCCCCGAGTGGAGGTCAGGGCCTTTCCCCCCTTTCCCGTCGGCCTCTGCACGAGCTAGGGAACCCCAGTCCTCTCTACGTCCCAGAGCACGTGAAGTCCCTGCTGTGTGCAGGCAGATGTGCCAGAGCAGGAGGTCGACGGATCGCCAGGTGCAGACTCAGTGAATCACTGCACTGTCCAGAGCCTCCCCCCAAGGAAAACGGGGCAGTGGTACCTCTCGGGACCCTGTGAGGAGTGTGTGGGATAAACCCCTTAGAGACAGCATTTCTGCTCTGCACAGTGGTCACTACAGGGCTGCGGGCAGTCCCGTGGGGCACAGCGCACCCCCGTCCACCTCACCTCCAGTGCCCAGACCATGCCCGGCCCGCTAGAGCCCCAGGGAAGCTCAGATGAACACGGGGTGGTCGGAAGAGTAAGACTGTCCTTCCATCAGCCGGAAATGGATGGCCCTCCAGAGGGGCAGCTGGAGGAATGTGGTGAGGAGCCCCTCTGAGAGTCTGGGCAGGTTTAGGAAAACCCTGGGGGCAGCGCAACACCTGGGCCCTGCAGTGGGTGGCCACTGACTGCACTGAGTCCCCGGGAAAAGAGGAGGGGGCTGTCCAAGGGGCCACCAGCTCCGCCCCTTGACAGTAAGGTCAGTTAACTCCACTGATCTCTGGAGGGAAGCATCCTCTGGCTTCCTCCTCTGTCTCCTGCCTGTGCCCCAGGACAGACCCCGCGGTGCACGGGAGGCCTGGAGCCCGCGGTGGACCACGTGATCAGGCCCCCTGCGTCCAGGACAGGCAGGCAGGTCGGAGGGACTCGGGACAAAGGAGACCCCAGCCAGACTCTCCACTCTGGGATTCTTCACAGTCTCTGAGCTCAGAAGATTCTCTTCTATCCACAAATAACATTTTAATTAGTGACCAGTGGCCTGTAGCTTTCTGCACTGTGGCTGTCACCCTTCTCCTACTCAGTCGCAGGACCAGAGGCTGTGGATGAGTGGACACCTGCATTTCACCCACCTGACGGCAGAGACCTCACGGCCAAGGGCGGGAACGTGGGCGCACTCCGCTCTCAGCAGATGACGTCTCCACAGCCTCTAGACCAGGGAGGAGGGCCTAGAAGGGTGTTCGCCCACCTGGTGGTGCCCCTGCTGGAATGAATGGCTCCCCTGGCCACCCTGTCCTTCTGCTGCACTGGGCCGGGGGCACCTGGGCACCCAGCCTCACTTCCAGAGCCCTGAGCCAATGTGCAGTAAGACGGAGAGCTCAGGCTGGCGGGAAAATCTGCTTTACAAGAAAAAACTCCCACGCGTCGGGGTGGGACACACACATAATACACAATGCCGCACACCACACACTCACATACACACGCACACACACCACATAGACACACCACACCACATAACACTAATACACACACGCACACACACACAGGTGCCCAGAGAGCTCCCTTGTGGACACGGCGTGACACCCCACACCTCGGACAGTCTCTCAGTCACCCCGTCATAGGCTCTCACCATCGGATCCTTTTCAAACAAGTGTAACATAAAGTTGTGTTTTCATACAAAAAGCAAAAGCAGAAGAAGTGAGTGTTTTCAGCTCATCCCAGGCCTGTGACGTGCAGGTTCGTTAGCGGCGCCTGCGTCAATTACCGAGGCTCCACCGGTGGGTCTGACATGAAAAATCACTGTTATTACGGCCACTACGGATGGTCAGCGATTAGCCAAGAAGCTAGCAGATTACCCTAATTTAATTATCCCACCACCTGATGTTTACGATGGTCACTAACAGTGCTTATTTCTGAAATGAAATGCGCTGTTCTCTAATTGTTCACAGTTCGAAAGGAACAGCTAGAACACACTTGCAACCATTAAGGAAATGATATTTTAAATGATGAACATACTGTATATGTTTGTACTTTAAGAAAACAGACTCTGGTAATGTTTGGGGAAATTAGTGAGAATTTACTAACTCCCAGAAGAAAAATCGTTGTGTCTGACGGTGCCAGGCGGAGTCTGCCGGACCTCCCGGCAAAGGCTTGCGCGCGGCTCCGAGGGACTCAAGCAGCCTGGGAGCGCAGACCCGGCCCAGTCCTGCTCTGCACCAGCTGGCGCCCACCTCCTCTGCCCCGATGCCTCCGTCCTGAGAGCCTGGCTGTGCGGCACAGGGAAGCAGTGGGTAAGCTCAGTGCAGGCTGGCTCCCCCCACCAAAAGCGCCCCTCCCTGCTGCCAGCTCCCCTGTGGAGCATGTGTCTTGAAGTGGCCTTCAAGACACTACTGACCTTCAAAGAAGGTGGGGATCCCTGGCCTGGTCTGAGAGAGAACCGGGGCCTGCTAGCCAAGCACAGTCGTGAGCTCCAGGCCTGGCCCTGCAGCCCTGGGGCCCCGGGAGACATCTCAGCCTTGGGCTTCTGTCCCTGTGTGACACGGGGCCACTGATGCCCTCGGCCAGGGTGTGGGGAGAGGGAGCCCCTGACACAGAATATTCTGCACGTAGCGCACCCAGCCACGGTCCTCTGGGCGCCAGCTCGGAGCCAGGCCCTGCACTACTCGGGGGAAAGCAGGGCAGGGCCAGGAAGAGCTGAGAAGGCCAAGCAGCTGGGCTGACTCCGGCTCCAGGCTCCGCAGGGCGTCATGCGAGAACTGGGGTCCAGAGGAGAATGAGTGTTCCAGCCCACGGGGACGGGGGTCCTGGGCCGAGGACAGAGGCCACACGAGCTCTAGGGGCCACGTGGATGAGAGGCCGTCAGGCAGAGCCGGGGAGGAAATCTAGGTCCCCAGGGAGACTGGAGATTACTGAGATGTGACCCCCGGGAGCTGCAGGCAGAGTGAGACATCCTGCCCGGGCCAGGCTGGCTCACCTGGCGGAGGCACAAACGGCAAAAAGGGAGGGAAACGGCATCCAGTTGTTCCCCCGACACACTGACGGGGCTCCCACCGCGTGTGCTCCTGCAACGTCACTGCCTGTCTGTCAACTGACTCTAAAGCTCGAAGGCGATTAAAGATCAATCCACGCAGTACGCGACGATGCCGCTGTTTCTCTCTGCACAGCCCAGCAGGCCGCTGCGGTTATAGTTTCTTCTTCACAAGTCTGTGGTCAGAAAGGAGCGGTGTCCTGGCATCAGGGACAAACGGATCCTCTTTTCTCCTGCCCCACCGGGAACTCACAGTCCCGCCACGTTGTCGACGGTGTCTAGCCACGATTCCCAGATCATTCTTGGTTTTCCTCGACCTTCCAGCTGCCTCTCCCTCTTTCCTACTGGGAGAAGAGCCTCTGCCTTCCTGAGCCCACCACCGCCATCACCAGCTCTCCTGTCCCCCCGCCTGTGGCTGGACTCCGCCTCTCCCTCCTTTGGGGCCCCGGACAGCTTGGCTGCGCTGGGAGCTGCTCCCGGGGCTGCTGCAGGCCGGCCTCCTGGCTCCCGTGCTGCCCCGTCTCTCGTCCCACGCACTGACGGCTCATACTTGGGTTTCACCTCCCTCACCTGGAGGAGGTCCCTCACAGCCTCAGGAAGGATGCACGAGGGGCATTTCCCAGAGCCCTCTGTGCGACAGAAAATGCCTTTATTTCGTCTCAACATGTATTTGGTCTTAATTCACCTGCTCCTGAGGTGGGGATTACATAATTTTGCTCAGATCTGCGAAGGCACCCTCCTTGTCTGCTGGCCCCAGGGTCAGCTAGAGCGCTGATGCCAGCCTGACTCTAGTCCCTTTGTGGATAATTGGTTTTCCCACTCTCTCTCTCTCTCTCTCTCTGTCTCTCTCTCTCTCTCTGTCTCTCTCTCTCTGTCCCTCTCTGTGTCTCTCTGTCTGTCTGTCTCTGTCTGTCTCTGTCTCTCTTGCTCTACAGTTTCCACGTCTGGATATGAATTTCATCTATTCCCTGGGGCTCCGTGGACCTCCCTTCAGCTCTGACAGCCATGCCCCCATTATTTCCGTCCCCTCTGTTTCTTGTTTTCTTTTCCATTTATTGCACTGATCCTCTAAACTCCCTCAAATCTTTGTCTTTTTCTGTGTTCCGAGAGAGTCCTTTCTTTACCTTCCAGTCTCCTTACCGAGTGGGCGAGTGAGGCCATGAATGTGCCCTGTGGGATGAATCACCGGAGGACAGGAACGGAGGAAGAGAGGCCTTTCGGCAGCCAGGTGAGGGTTGGGTGGTGCTGCTAGGAAGGTGGCCGTGGAAATAGAGAAAGGTGAGCAGAAACTGGGATACTTTTGAGAGTAGTACTTGCAGGTGGATTTTCTGGGAGGAGAGGAAGATAAGCAGAAAATCAAAACATACTCCAAGCTTTCAGCTAAATGAATAATTTGCTCTTTTCTGGCTGAGAAGGGCTGGGAAAGATGGGCTTTGGGGTAGGGGTGGGACTGGCGTGGGGAGGAGAATCAAGATGCCCTCTGGGGACACATTAAGTTTGAGATGCGTGTCAGCCATAACGGTGAAGTTCGCCCAGGCATACGGAACCGGAATTTAAGGGGAAGGCCTGGGACAGCAAACATGGGGAGACGGCAGTGTATAGAGTGGTGTAAGGCCAAAAGTTCAGGTTCAATATTACACGCTGCCTTGATATCTGGGGGGAACCACGGGGGTTTTGAGTAGCTTACCCACAAGTCCCCTCCCCACTCTGCACCTGCAGAGAAGCCCCCACACAGCCTCCGTACAGAGGGCCAGGTGCCTGCTTACCTCTGAGCAGTGAACTTCAGTCTCCTGCCAGCCTGTGGGAGAGTCAAATGAGCCCACCACATCCTCCCATGGGAGCCAGGAGTCACCACCCCCCTTGATGCTATGAGGCCTCCCAGCTGTCCCCTCTGTCCCCAAGTGCACCGCATCCTCCCCCAGGGCCGTGAGTCTGGGTGACCTCAGTGTCATGTGTCCTGTACTCAGCCATCCCATGACCCTAGGGCAGGGCCCCTCCCTCACCCAGTAGGGGCCATACTTAAAGTGGTGGGGGGGTCAGTACTCACCCAGGAAGGGCGTAGTCAGGAGACCTGAGGCCCAGAAACAGTCCCTGCAGCCCCCAAACTTCACACAGAGGACGAGGAGCCTGGGGGCTGCTGGAGGGGCACCTTGGAAAGAAGGAAGGAAACAGAGAAAAGGGGACATAGAAAAGGAGGTGTGTGGGCTTGCTGTCCATGCCCCCACCGTCCAGCACTGATTTCCTGAGAGCCCAGGAGGCCAGAGGGGCTCGTCTCAGGAAGAGAACACGTGCTGGTCAGGCTGCCACAGGGGCAAGGCCAGGCGAGGGCGCGGGAGAGGAGAGGGGTCACGGCTCTGGGAGCTGCTGGGCCACGTGGACGAGGTGATGTGTCGGCCACATGTCTGTCTCCACGGGACTGAGTTCACCGCCGGCTGAGGCTGCTTCTCCTTTGCACCCAGACCTCCGCATGCACCCTCTTGCCAGCCCTCACCAGGGGGGTCACAGTCGCTCCAGGTGGGCTGTTCACCCGCGGCCTTCCCAACCCACCTCCGATCGTCCCAGAAAGCGTGTTACGTGTCCACCTGTGTGTCCCACAGCCAAGGGCTCCGTGACCGTCAGACACCAGCGGCTCCCGGGAAGGAGCTCAGAGGCGGGGCCGACTCGTCACCGGGGAGGAAGCTTCAGAAGCCTGCAGTCACGCTCTCAGAAAATCAGTTCCCTCCCAGAGCTGAGGCTGTGTGTGACGCTTCTCCATCCCGCCCTCAATGGTCAGAGCAGGTGCGTAAACTGCTGACTCTCCAGCTCCTAAAACACCGATGGGCTTGCTCTATCTGATGGTGATGCGTCCCCAAGTGCCCAGGCGGCCCCCACGGGACACCGGCCATCACCGCGGAGTCCGGCGCCTGGATCGGCTGGGCCTCACCCCGCGGGGCCCCTGAGAGGCTGAACGCAGCTCCCTTGGGGCTACCAGGCCAGCAGCACGACTGGCCCAGCCGCCCTGCAAAGTCCCAGGAGCAGAGGCCGCCGGGGGCTGCACCCCTGCCCAGCATCCACAGGGAGGCCGCTGTGCAGCCAGCGATGGGGACGTGCTCGAGGCCTTCTCCACGGGGTCGGGGCAGCTGTGAAAATTCCCTGTGGCTCCGGGCAAAATACCGAGAAGCAGCAAGAAGCCAGATCACCCGCTGGCGGGACCTCATCAGCCTGGGCAGAGTCAACTTGTGTGTTTCCTTTAAACCAATCTTGGTTCGAAACAAGTATCTCTCGTCGGGCAGGACATGCGTCTCTACCACTTGGCCGGGACGCCGGTGGGACCACAAGCCAGGGTTGCCGGGGCACCTGGGGGACCCGCCTCCCGGGAGGAACATCTGTCAGCCGGGGTCAGGGAGGCTCTGGGCTCTGAAACGCTTGCGTTTGGATTTCCCACCATGCTGTCTGTCACCGATCCAGGCGTGTCCCGTGAGCGAGACACAAGGCTCTGCAGGTCTGCCCGCCGTGTCTCCTCCCGTGGCACCCAGCGAGGACTCTGGGGCTATGGTTCCCTGGAGCCCACGGGCCCAGTCCAGGGACATGTTTCTTGCCCCCATGGGGTTAGTCTCAGCCTCTGGAGCCCAAGGACGTGACTTCTGGGGGCTCCGTCCTGGGCCGCCTCCCTTCCCGCTGTTCCCCGAGCCTGCCCGCCTGCAGCCGTGGAACCTCCTTTTACCAGCTGACTGATGGCCCCACCAATATCTGGTTGCACTCTCTTCCCATGGTTGACATAAGTAGCTCTGCTCTGGCAGCCATCACACCTGTCTCGATGGTGGATGGTGGCAGGAAGGGCCCAGTCGTCGCTCTCCTGAACCACAGCCATCCTTCCCAGGGGCCTCGACCCTGCTTCCTGCTCCATCGTCCCGTCTCCTCTGATGCCATCACCATTCCCATCTCTCAGGTTTGCTGCGTCCATGGCAAAACCCTCCGAGGGCCTAGAGAGTCGAACCTGCCTCCCGGGCCATTGCGAGCGCAGGCACGAGCAGCCCGGGGCCACTCACGGGCCGGGCCAGGCCCCTGGTCTCTGCTTTGTGTCCAGGTACAATGTAAATAAAAGCATCTGTTGTTCAAAGAAAAACGTATTCATCCTACCAAATACTTCTTGCTTTCTTGGGACGCACCTTTTTCTATGTCAGAAACAAACACCTTATTTATCTTCATCCTCAGATGTCCTGACAATGTCTAATTAAACTGTCACTTATGGGAGGAAATGTTTTAAACACATTTCCTTGTGACTCGGGGAGTTGTTGATTATATAAATGTGTTAGGGAATAAAGTGATGAGTCTGTAATTTAAACAAATCACACGAGGGCAAAGCCGGCCTCTCGGAGGAGCAGAGTGGACCCAGGCAGCAGAAGGACAAAGGTGGCTCTGAGACAGGGTCTCGTGGTACAGTTACAGGTGAGGGGCTGGGCGGCTCCCCTCTGTGGTCAGTGCCGTTGCTGGCAATGTCCCCTGACAGCCGAGGGTGTCCCCCCCGGGCCCCCGGAGGGACCAGAGCAGAGTGGGAACCAGTGGAGCTTGTGGAGACCCCACTGCTTACCGTCCGCCTTACCCTGAGCCACAATGCAAGCCCAGGAACCAGGTTTGTATTTTTCTGGTTTTGAGT
Source organism: Phocoena sinus (assembly GCF_008692025.1). NCBI lineage: Eukaryota > Metazoa > Chordata > Mammalia > Artiodactyla > Phocoenidae > Phocoena > Phocoena sinus. The sequence goes on from NC_045778.1 coordinate 83,899,693, forward strand.
TGCACTGGCGGATTCCGCTATCCAGCAGCTTCAGAAAACCAGCTGTTGACGGTGGGCTCCTTTCTCCTAAGGACCAGACACTAAATATTTTTGGCTTAGCTGATCACACAGTCTCTTGCAAGGTGGCTGAGTCTCGGCGAGACTATTGACAAAAGAAGCAGCGGCCTTGGGGTCGGCTCGCTGAGCCCTCGCCTCTGGAAGGTGCTTTAAGATGCAGACAGAGGACAGTGGGGAGAAAGCAGAGGACATGGGACGCACACTCTCCGTCCCCAGTATTGACGTCAGTAGTCTTATTATAACTTTATAATCCTATTTTCATGTGTACAAATAGTCAACGATGTGACTGTAAAAACAAAACATTTTTGTAAATTAAACACAAACCGAATACAACAGCAACAAAATTCAAATTAAAAATGTAAATCCGCTGTAGCAGACGATGGTGTTATGCTGACACTTAGCTGCCTTGTGGGAACTCAGTCCCATCACTTTCCTCCCGCCACCCTCCTCCGTGTGGGTGCCTTTGACAGCACACGGCTTCCATTCGGCACACACGTCACGAACACGTCAAACATGTGTGTGTTCTGAGCACACGGGGCTGTGGTTACGAGAAGAGAGCAGAGCTCAGGCACTGCGTTCACCTGGCGGAGATTGGAGTGGGCGTGCGTGTATGTGGTGTGTGCATGCTGTGTGTTTGTGTTTGCCTGTGTAGTATATGCATGTTGTGGGGTGTGTGTGTGTTGTATGTGTGTATTGTGTGGTGTATGCATGTCCATTTGCATTAACATCAACATGAAAACAAAACTGCTTTAGTTTCCACAGAGAACCGTGCCCAGCCCTGACTACAGCCCGCGGCCCGGTGTTGGGACACCTGCAGAGATTCACTCATTCAAGCCCCGGAACTGGCGAGTGCTCTGGGGAGGGGCCGTGGGGAAGGTCTGGGTGGGGGTGATGGCCAGGGGCTCCAATCCGCGTGACAGGGCCACAGGCTGGAAGGACTGCTGGGGCCTTGGGGGCACCCGGACACAGCAGCCACTTCCCCAGGCCGCAGGTCCCCGGCGCTCACTTCACTGATTCCCGCCTCGGCTCCCATCGGCAGCCGCGGTGGCAAAGCCATATTCTACTCTCAAAAAATAGAAACCGTGATAGGTCACACGCAGAGCGAGACTGGCAGCCCTCATCCCTCCCTGGGACCCTGGTTTCCCGTTTCAATGCCATCAGCCGCCAGGGTGGCAGCTGAGCCCGGCAGGAGAGCCCCCTCCTCCCTGGGAACTGGGGGCTGAGGTCACAATGGGGCCGCCCCTCCTTGCAGCTGCTCCATGACTTCGGGAAGATGTCAGAAGCCCCTTGCTTCTCATCTGCAAAGTGGGGACAGCGCTGCGTCACCCAGGCGGGTCACACCACCTGCCAGGCCGCCGTGCGCCCTGAGCGAACGCATGGCGCACGCGGGATCGGGAGGCCCCTGGGTCCCCCGGTGGGTCCTCAGCTCTGAGCTGTGATGTGCGGGGCTGAGAGGGAGTCTGAAGTTCTGAGGTCATCCGACCCTCTCACCTCCACAGCTGTGGGTCCTCAGAGTAAGGGGCACTCCTGTCCTTCTCTCCACCTGAAACCAGCTCACAGCAGCTTGGAAAATACTGCAGTGAAAGAGGGAAGGGATTTCCCAGGAAAGAGGATTTCCGTGTGGGTTCATGAGACACGCCTGTCTGGGGTGCCCAGGCTGCGCTGTGCACACACGCGCGCGCACACACACACGCGCGCGCACACTTGGTCCAGCCAGGGGGGACGCTGGGTGGGGCATCAGAGAGGGGACCATGGTGCAGGAGCCCCAAGGGACAAGGGGGAGTGGGGAGAAGAGCAGTGTCTGCTGGAATGTGAAACCCGTTGCCGTTGCCGTCACGATGGGTATAAATCCCCCAGCCCCTCCCACCAGGCCCATCAGGGCGTCTCAAGTTGCACACGGTGCCTCCCTGGTCCCTGGGCTCCCAGGACACAGGCAGCCGGACCACAAGCAGAGGTGGTGCTGCTGCAGGGGGAGAGGCTGAGATGGGGCTGAGGGTGGACTCAGCGGAACAGGGTCCCCGGGGGCCCGGGGACCTCTCAGAGCGGCGTCCTCCCTCCCTGGTTCTCCTCTGGGTCACGCACAGCAGCAGGTGGTGAGAAGCCTTGGAACAAGGGACAAGGGACAAGGGAGAGGAAGGCTCAGGACGGTGTCCAAGCTCTGAAGGGGCTACAGGGACCGAGCCGCTCATCCCACGTGACTCCCCCCACAAGAAGGGAGTCCTCCTATAAATAAGGGCAGGCGCTGGTCTCCAGACTGTTTTTATTATTGGTTTAATTTGTCTTCTCTGATATTGATGTAAATATTTTTTGTCTATCACCTAGAGACTCAATTATGACAATCACGCCCGGCTTACTGGTTGTCAACAGAAGCACCTGAGCCGGGGGGACTGCCCCCCCATCACCCTGGACTACTGGCCACCCTGCAGGGTGAGGGACATTCCCATCAGGGGAGAGCTGTGAGATCACTAGGGAATATCAATGCACCTGTTCCTCAACGTCGGGTGATTCAGTCTCCGAGTCAGCCCCCCATGGAGATGGAAACTGAGAAGGGGGACGTCACACAGACCGGCCCGGACGCCTGTCCCTCAGGGCATTGCCCGCTGCCCCACTGACCTTCCTGTTTAGGCACCTTCCATGGAGGTTACTCTTACAAAGGAATTAATATCACATCAATTAAAACCCAGAAGAAAACCCCAGATGCCCTGTCACCATTGTAGAAGTTCTAGCAGTACCATAAAGTATCCTAGACGTGTAGTGTCTAATTATTGCAGAGAAGTTAAAATTAACATGATTTGTCGATGCAATGATGGTATGCCCAGAAGATTCAAGAAAATCAGAGGAAAACCTATGAGAATTCATAAAAGAGTTCTGTAAAGCTGTTGAAAGTATGACCATGTAAATAAATCAACAGTTTTTCTACATAGTAGCAATAATCAGGTAGGAGGGGAAAATCCCAATACCTTTCAATATAGAGGCAGAAAATATGCATTTTTGATAGGATTGTTTCTATAAAATTGAGAGATTTGTTTGTAAGAAAATTATACGAGTTTACTGAGACACATGAAAGAAAAATAATAGAGGCATGCCATGGGTGGTAGAATAACGCCCCCCCCAAAATCCACCTCTTGACCCCCAGAACCCGTGAGTACATGACCTTACGTGGCAAAAGGGATTCTTCAGCTGTGATGAAGTGAAGGATCTTGAGATGTGAGGCTGTCCTGGGTTACCTGGGTGGGCGTGGTGCCATCACAAGAGTCCTTATAAGAGGGAGGCAGGAGACTGGAGTCAGAAAAAGGAACTGAGAGGACAGAGCAGGGGTCAGAGAGATGGTGAGCTTGGAAAACATACACTTGGGGCTTTGAAGTTGGAGGAGGGGCTGCAAGCCAAGGGATGCAGGGCCTCCAGGTGCTGGAAAAGGGGAGGGAACCGATTCTCCCCCAGAGCCTCTGGGAGGAAGCAGCCCTGCCACCCACTTCAGACTTCTACCTCCGGAGCTGTAAAATAATACATGTGTGCTGTTTTAAGGCACCGAGTTTGTGGTAATTTATTACAGTAGCAACAGGAGAAAAATACATGATTTTTAAGGAAAAGAGATGAAAGGAAAAATGTATAAAACTGAACTCTTTCCAAAGTTATTTATAGGTTTACCATATTTGAATTAAAATCCAAGCAAGTTTTTGATTAATATGACATGATTATAAAATAATCTTGAATAAATAAGTAGAAAGTTGAGCAGACTTTGAAAAGTAAAAAAGCAATAGCGGGGGCTTCCCTGGTGGCGCAGTGGTTGAGAGTCCGCCTGCCGATGCAGGGGACACGGGTTCGTGCCCCGATCCGGGAGGATCCCACATGCTGCGGAGCGGCTGGGCCCGTGAGCCATGGCCCCTGAGCCTGCGTGTCCGGAGCCTGCGCTCCGCAACGGGAGAGGCCACAACAGTGAGAGGCTCGCGTACCGCAAAAATAAATAAATAAAATTAAAAAAAAAAAAAAAGCAATAGCGGGGTGCCAGGCCTCCCATTTTAAAGCATATTCTGAAACCCGGATGCTGTACCCAGATGGTGCTGCTGCAGGGGGGAGGGGGCGAGGGCGACGGGGAGGGGAGGGGAGGGGAGGGAAGGGGGGAGGGAAGGGAAGGGGAGGGGGGAGGGGGAGGAGAGGGGAGGGGGGGAGGGGGAGGGGACGGAGGGGAGGGGAAGGGGACAGAGGGGAGGGGAAGGGGAGGGGACACCCTGCAAGGCTCTCCCCTCTGGTGACTGCACAGCGAAAAGAAAGTGCATCTGGTTGTCACTGATCAGGAAACAAAATGCCATCTTTCCTGCCACATCAGTGAAAATGTAAAAATAAAAAAAAAAAGGAAAAGGAAAAACGTGCCCCTACTGCTGTACGGGGTTCCACAAGGAGCCAGCTGTCTGAGGTGCCTGGTGGGGGGAGGGGGAGGGGGAGGTGCGGGGGGAGGGAGGGCAGCACGGGCTCAGTGGGGCAGGAGGGGCGGCTGTGTCTCAGGAGCCCTCTCTGGGGTGAATGGGGGTTGGAAGTGGGGGGTCCAGGCCAGGGTCCTCGCAGGCCTTGGAGAAGGACCTGTGAGGCTGCAGGACCCTGGGGGGCAGCCCTGGGGTCTGAGGGGAGTGAGGTCACGATGATGTTGGCCGCCCACCTGTGTGTCTGGTAGTCGGGGCATTTGGAATCCAGCTCAGGGTCAGCCAGAGGCTGGGCGGAGCCCGTGGCCACCCCGGGGGACATGTCCAGGGGGCGGTGGGCTCTGCTGGGAGGAGAGGTGGTGGGTCTGGCGGTAGGGGTGGTCTGTGAACACGACAAGCCTTGGCCATGAGTGGGAGGGCAGAGGGGAGCAAGGCCTGACCTTCCAGGGCGGGCGGGCGAGGACCCAGCTTGCAGCAGCCAGGAAAGGGGAGGGGCGCCCACCCGGGGCACGTGAGGCCCTTGGGGAGAAACATGACGCCTCTGCTCCTTGCCCCTCAGGTAGTTCAGCCGAAATAAAAGAAGCTTAATTACTTTTAAAACTTTGGCTGATGCTTTTATATTAAATGTTAACCAGGAAGAAAGCCAGATCCTTGACATTAAAATGAGCTGTGCCCTCCGAGCAGGGAAACGTCCAAGGTCACCCAGGACCTGAAGGGCTCTGCGTCATCAGGGCCCCAGCACCCTCCTCCCTGCTCACCTGTCTCCACTGGTTTTCACGGTTTCAGGGCTTTTAGATCAAAACTGTGGAAAGATTGTCGAGAGCCGTGAAGTTCTGGGGTTTGGTTTGAGATCACAGGTAGGAAACGAGGGAGGGGAGGCTGCAGTACCTGGAAAGAGGGCAGCCCTGCACGGTCCCCAGCTGCTCCCTATTCCCAGCACTCCTGTGATGCTAACGCAGACCGAGCCGCCAGCGCAGAGACAGAAACCACTCCCATCCGCGGAGGCTGCGCTGCCCGCCAGGCCCTGTTCTCAGAGCTGGTCCACCACCCTCCCGGCAGCCCTCAGAGGCAGGGAGTCCCAGCACCCGCACTGCACCGAGAGTCAGGAAGGTGCAGTACAGCTGAGGTCAACTGCAGGTGCCTGCGCAGGCGTGGACACCGCGGCCGGGCCAGCGCCTGAGTCCTTGGCCGCTATTCCAGGAAGGAGACCAGTAGGGCCTGAGTCCCTGCCGGACGCCCCACAGCAGGATCGCACCTGTCCATAGCAGGTACCTGACGCATTTTCTTGGTCATCAGGGGCACGGACACCTGGAGAGACACGAGATGGCCTGGGGGTGAGGGGTGCTCTGCTAGCATGTGGGCCTCCTGGCTCCTGCGTGGGGACGGGGTGCAGAGAAGCCTCCTCTTTGTAAAGTAGGGAAAGGACTCCCAGTCAGCTCGCACTCGTGGGAAGGACCCCAGGGGAAGTCCAGATTCCTTGGCACATGGGTGTGGGTGCCCAAGGGCGAGGAGGGAGCGGAGCCGTCCTGCCGCTGGGTCGGGGTGTAAGCCCTGTGCTGGCCGTGGACCAAGTTACCGCCGGGCTGAGGCCACGGGAGTAAATGCCGTTTCCCTCCCTCTGAAAGCTGGGTGGGCTCCACTCAGAGCGCTGAGGGAAAGGCTCAGCTCCTCGACTTTGACAGGATGGAACCCTTGGTCCAGGGCTGGGAGGAGAGGCTGAGAGGGCGGGGCTGCAGCCTCAGCATCCAGCGTGAGGGCACATGCGTTCATGCATCCATTCAACAAACGTCTACTCCTACCTAGGGCCGTGCACGTGGCCGTGACCAAGACACGGCCCCTCCCCGAGGATCTCACAGGCCAGGACCCCGATGGCAGCCTTGGCATCCCCCAAGCACCAAGGAAGGCCTTTAGCAGCCCCAGGGACCCGGGAAGACGCCCCATAGGGGGCGACCTTGAGCAAAGGGTGAGGGAGAAGTGAAGCCTAAACAACCTCGCCCACCCCCAGGCTCCCCATCGCCACGTCGTCCACAAGCACACCGCCCACCCGCCAGGCGCACGCATGGCTGGGACCTGGGACTCCCGGGCACACCAGGGCTCCCGCCTCACTGCCTTCGCACACTGTTTCCTCTGCCAGGAGAGGCCTCCTGCCCCCCCCCGCACCTGTCAGCTGGGACAGGACGTGAAGGCAACATTTATTTTCATTTCTTTTTAAAACTCTGTATTGGAGTGTAATGTCCATTTATCATAAGCGAGCAACTCAGTGAATTTTCACAAAGCAAACGCTCCCATGTAACAAGCACCCAGATCAAGAGACAGGACCTGCCACCACCCATTCCCCCCCGAGGCCCCTTCCAGCCACTACCCGCTCCCCACCAGGCCCCTTCCAGCCACCACCCACACCCCCCCGCCAGGCCCCTTCCAGCCACTACCCGCGCCCTTCAGGATGGCCACCATCCTCAGTTCTAACATCAGAGTGTGGCTTGTTTGCGTTTCTTTTAGAACGACTTTATTGAGATATAATTAATATACTACGAAATTCACTTTTTTAAGTGTACAATTCAAGGGGGTTGAGTACATTCACAGAGTGGTACAATCACCAGAACTATGTAATTTTAGAACAATTTATCACTCCAAAAAGAAACTTCACACCTTTATCAGTGACTCCCCGTTCTCTTCTTACCCAGCCCCAGCCCCTGGCGACAATCTACTTTCTCTATGGATTTGCCTGTTCTGGACATTTCCTGTAAATAGCATCACTTTTGTCTTCTTCCTGATTTTAAAGGTAAATTACTGACTCTTTCACCGTTAGGTATGATACGTTAGCTGTGGGTTTTCCATAAATGGCCTTTATCAGGTGAGAATTTCTGTCCCACTTATAATTTGTTGAATAATTTCATTATTAAAGGGTATTGGATTTTGTCACATGATTTTTCTGCATCTATTGAGATAATCACACGGTTTTTGTCCTTTATTCTATTAACATGGCGTATTGCACTGACTGTCAGATGTTAAACAAGCCTTGCATTTCTGAAATAAACTCACTTGGCCATGGAGTACAACCCTTCTTATACGTTTCTAGATTCCACTTGCTACTGTTCTGCAGATGCGTTTTGTGTCTAAATTCATAAGGGATATAGATCTTTAGTTTTCTTTTCTTGTGATGTCCTTGTCTTGTTACGGTGTCTTGGTAATAGCATCAGAATGAGTTGTGACGAGTTTCCTCTCCTATATTTTTGAAAGAGTTTGTGGAGAATTTGCACTAATACTTCTTTAAATATTTTGTAGAATTTCCCAGAGAACCCAGCTTTTCATTTGGGGAAGTATTTTAATTACCCAATCAATATATTTCCTATAGGCTATAGGTCTTTTTTTATCTTCTATTTCTTCTTGAGTCAATTTTGGTAATTTGTGTCTTTCTAGGAATTTGTCCATTTCATCTCATTTATGTAATTAACTGGCACACAAGTGTTCCTATTATTCTCTTATAATCCTTTTATTTCTGCAATGTTAATAGTAATGTCCCTTCTTTGATCCCTGATCTCAGTAATTTGAGTCTTCTTTCTCTTTTTTCTTTTGTTAGTCTAACTAAAGGTTTGTCAACTTTGTTGATCTTTTCAAACAACCAATTTTTGGTTGTGTTGATGTTGTCTATTCTGTATTTTACTTATTTCCATTCTAATTATTATCTCCTCCAATCTGCTTGCATTGGATCTAGTTTGCTCTCCTGATTCTACTTTCTGAAGGTGGAAGGTTAGGTTATTGATTAGAAATCTTTCTTCTTTTCTGACATATGTGTTTACAGCTATAAATTTATCTCTAAGCACTGTTTTAGCTGTATCTAATAAGTTTTTGTATGTTTTGTTTTCATTTTCATTCATCTCAAAGTATTTTCTGATTTTCCTTGTGATCTCTTCTCTGACCCAGGGGTTACTTAAAAGGGTTTTGTTTAATTTGCATGTATTTGTGAATTTCAAAAAAAAAATTTCATTCTCTTACTGATTTCTAGTTTTATTCCATTACGATCAGAGAAGGTACTTTTGTACGATTTCAATCTTTCAAACTTTAGTGAGGCTGGTTTTGTGGCCTTAACATATAGTCTGTCCCGGAGAAGCTTCCACGTGCACCTGAGAATATGTGTGTGCTGCTGTTTTTTTTTTGGGGGGTGGTGGGGATGTCTTATAGACGCCTGGGAGGACTAGTTTATGTATAGAATTGCTTGTGTCTTCTGTTTCTTATTTATCTTCTGTCTGGTTTTATATCCAATAGTGAAAGTGTGGTAGTCAAGTCTCCAAATATTACTGTTGAATTGTCTATTTCTCCCTTCAGTTATAAATCCGGGATGATCTCAAGATCCTTAATTTAATTACATCTGCAACGATCCAAATAAGGTCACATTCTCGGGTACCAGGTGGTGTTGTGGAGGGCAGGGGCCCACCGTTAACCCACTCCAGGAGGGCACTGAGCTACACGCACAGACAATAAGGACCTTGCCCGTCATGGAGCTGTACGAGGTCATGGGAGCCCCACTACTGGGCCCACCAGAGCCTTGGGAACAGGCTTCCTCCGGTGTCCTACACATGGACCCTTGCTCTCACCTGCAGGGTGGCACAGGCACAAGACTTGGCCGAGTGGCTTAGGTCCCTGCCTCCCCTTCAATAGTCCCACCTGTTGAGCACGGTGAGGCACTTTGGCAATTTTTTCCTCCCCTTTCTGGTCCCTTCCAAAGGCTTAAAGCCATCACGACTCTAGGCAGAGGAGTCACCAAAGATCAAGGGCTCGCCTCTGAGCACCGCCCCCCCCAGTGTGGTGGAAACTGCATCTACCCAGGAGTCCAGCCCAAGGGTGGGGTCCCCTACTCCCCTAGGCCTTCCTGCCCACCCTCCCGGGCCCAAGCAGACAGCATGGGAAACAGCCCAATTTGACTTCCTTCCTACTGGCAGTTTCTAGTCCAGTTTCCATGGAAACATATCTGAATGCGAGCAAGGAAGCGGGCAGCAAGGTTCTTGAAAATAATGATGGTTGAAAAACTTTCATGGGCCTGTGCTTCCTGCAACAGGGGTTTCCATGGAAACTCAAGCCAAAGACAGACTAAAACGAGAAGGTGTTTGGTGTTCCCCCACCACGGGTAACTGCTCTCGGGGTCAGGCGGCCTCGACCACAGCCCTCCGCGCGAAGGGGATGCCCGCCACTCCCCAGCTAGGACGCAGGAACATCCCTCCCAGATCACTGATGGGGCCATGTTCCTCCAAAGCTCACGGGGGAATGGACATGCCCTGAGGGAGGAAAGGAGAGGGGGCGGGGCAACCGCTTCCCATCCCGAACTAGGACCTGAGGCACCATTCTCCGCCACCCAGGACCGCAAGGCCTGCGGCCCGCGCTGCACGCAAGCAGGGAGGAGAAGCAACTTCGAGACACAGGAGGCCTCCTCCCTGATGTGCATCACACACACACACCACGCACACACATATACACACACCCTGGCATCCACCTGCTTGCAGGCTGGCTCACTGACGGGTTGGGGGCCCACCTCACCTTCTCTGGCAGCTGCCATGGGTGGACCTGCGGCTTGGAGGATGGGAAGCGCTGGTCAAGGGGCAGGTAAAGCCAGGCAGCTGAGGACGCGGAGGCAGCCATGCCCATCTCATGGTCTCACTCTGAGATGGACGCTTGCTGCTGCCCCAAGACCTTGTCCAGAAGCGCGTCCACTGCGGGGCTGTGGCCAGGCAACTGCAGCAGCAGAGGGCAGCCACAGCACGTGGCCCGAGGTCGCAGCCGCCCGTGGATGCCTGTGGCCTGATGGCAGTGATTCCCAGTAGGAAGCGGTCACCCTGGGCTCGCCACACGCCCTCAGCATCCTGCCACAAGACTGCGCAGAATGGACGCAGCCTGGGCCTAGCGGCCCTGCCCTGGCCTAAAAGTGAAGTGTCCGAAGTTCTCTCCACATCCTCTGGTCTCCCCTTCCGTTAAACAAAACACCTACGAGGTCTTCCTCCTTCTAACAAGGTCTCAAGTCGTTAAAGTAGCCCCTTGATTTCAAAGCAGTCGAACACTTGGTTTTGTGGCTCTCCACTTCCCACCATGAAAGTCACACTGGAAGAGGCAACACTACCATCAAGAAGCAGTGAGCCCGCGTGCTGCGTCCCCGGGGGGGTTCTGGGCTGTCACTCACTGGGGGTCACGTCTGTGCCCTTCACACGTGCCCCCTCTCAGACTCTCAGAATCCAGAGGCCTCCTGCTGCATCCCCTTGGGACAGAGGAGGACACCAGGGTCTGCGCTCACTACGTCCACCCAACCCGCCGCGTGGGAGCTACCGCAGAACCGGCGCTTTGTACCAGCCCCGCCAGACACGCAGCCCCGCCAGAACGCTTTTCCTAAAGAAAACATGCCTCGCGCTTTCCCTCTTTCATTAGCATTTGAAGTAAACATCTGTACTTCGTGCATCAGGCCTCATCTCAGACGCTTCACCTTGAGATTTCCAGGAAGACCATTTCCAGGTTATAATGTGTGCGCTGCCCGTGGGTGATTTTGTGATTCCCGTAACTGAGAACCTCGGGATGGCGGCAGGTGTTTGACAGACGCACTGAGGCCACCGCGAGCTGAGCCTGGAGAGGGTCCCACGTTCTGCACGGAGACGTCTCCCAGCTCCTCTCAGCCCCTGAGAGAAGACAGAAGAGACAAAGGCTTCCTTGTTCCGACACACGGAATGTTAATGGGAATTTAGAAGGAATCTACATTTATCTTAAAGGACAGACAAATGTCACTGAGCAGCAAAGTTTACGACTAACTGCGAGACAGAGGAGATGCTCAACCAGGCAGCATGGAGACGCTCATCACTCACCTTGCATCCACACACCCGGACCAGGTGCTGGTGGCGCAGATGCTTCCTGAGGGTCAACAGGCAGACAGGAGAGGGCCTCTGTGCCCACGGCCGGGGTGGACGGCTGGGAGGGCAGGACCACTCGGACGGCCACTCTGCAGAGGGAGAGCTGACAAAGTCCAGGGTCTGAGGACGCTTGAGGGAGGGGTTGGTAACCCAGACCAGAGGTCTGAGAAGACTCCCTGGAAGAGGTTACCACAAAGGTGAGACTGAGAGATGAGACGCTAAGCCCAGGAGAAGCGGTGGCATCCTGGGCAGGTCACAGCCTGGAGGGAAGGTAGGGGAGGAGGGCAAGGGGGCCACGAGCCATCCAGCCCCTGAGAGCAGAGGCAGCAGGTGGCCACACAGGCAGGAGCCGGACCACAGGTCTCACGGGGCCGCCGAGGTGTCCTCACGTGTCCTCAGGGCGGAGGAGGGGCCTCTGGCAGTGGGGACACCAGGACCCGTGCTCTCAGGTCACTCCAGGTGCCGTCTGAAGGGCCCTGGAGGACAGGTAGCCATGTGGCTGGGCTTTGGGGGGCTTTGCTCGCCCTGAAGCCACAGGGGGCTCCACCGGGCCTTGCTCCCGCTCGGATCCCCTCAGCCCTCCCTTCGCCAGAGCTGCTGCAGGGCAGAGACAGGGAGGCCAGCCGGTGCCGGATCCCCTGGGACAGTCCTGGCGTTCACACGGAAAGACCCTCGTCCCGGGAAACCTCCACTCGGGAGGGCGCTGGCCCAGCAGAGATGGTGGAAGTTAAAGCCCCTTCCCCAAGGACAGGTGAGGAAGGGGTGAAGAAGACGGAACAGCAGGGATATGGGGATGGCTGTGCCCCCCGGGCTGCGCACGGCACTCCATGGGTGCACAGCTGGCCATCCTTGCAGCTGCCCTTTTGACCCCAAAGCCCACGCTCTTGACCTCTGAACTTGGACCTGAAGCGGGGAGAGGGAAGAGGAAAACACAGAGGGAGAGCGGTCCTGGAGCTGACGTGAGGGGAGCGGGGGGCACCCCCACCCCAGCCCGGGGCTCCTGGGCCGGGAGGGAAGGTGGGGAGTGAATGTTTATCGAGCGACGCCCTGGGATAAAGACAGGCTCCATGGGTATCACTCCCCACTCCCCCAGGAGGTAGTTTGGTGGACGTTTCACAGCGAAGGAAACAGGCACAGAGTTCCCCGTGTGTCCAGTGTGTGATTTGGATTCAGGTGTGTGCTCGGCCCTCCTCCCGCGTATGCTGCGGTCACACAGGCACGAGCCGGGGCCACATCCCGCTCTGTGGGCTTCGCTCTCCAGCCCCCAGTGCTGCCAGGACAGTGGGCGGACCCCCAGAAGGGCTGAAGGTCCCATCAGGGATGGAGGTGTGTTTGGGGCTGAAGAATAGAGTCAAGGGAAGCCTCCCCACAGACCAGCGCAGTTAAAACGTTCTCACGGCCAGACTGCTGCTGGGGGTTCAGCCCCGCTGGATGTAAAAGCACAGCCTTCTGAAGGCGCCTTATTCCTTTCAGAGAGCCACAGCTTGGCAAGGGTTTTCACTCTGATTGTGCAGACAGCCCACAAGGAGGCCCCTTGGGCGGTGAGTGTTGCACACACGTATATGCGCGCGCACACACACACACACACACACACACACACGCGTCCGTCCCAGGCTGGGTCCTAGGCCAGGACAGCCACCCAGCTGGGCAGCGACCCCTCAGGAGGACGGCCCTACTGAGTCACTGCACTTAACTTCTATCAGAGATCTGAGCACCCTCCCCAGAGGACAAGAGAAGATGGGCGGACACGGCTCCCTGTGGGTCAGGAACGAGCCGCTTGACACCCAGATGGGCAGACTTAGCCGGCAGGATGGGAATCCTGGGAGAGATGTTCGCTGACCTGCTGTGGTGGGGTCTGCAGGTCAGCGGGGAGGGCGCTGGCCAGGCCCTGGGTGCGTATGGGCTGCACACGAGGACGGGATCAGAGCAGACTGGGGATCAGGGGGTCGACACACGAGGCCGTCTGCCACAACCTCTGCCAGGTCTAAGGGCCAACGACTCACCTGGGAGACCTGCTCCCCTTTCGTGCCGACACCACCCAGAAGGTGGTGCCAAGCGTCTGCCCCCCAAGCCAAAGCCATGGAGACCCGGGGACAGATCGGGGCCTCCACGGGTGAGGCCAGCAGCACAGGGGCGAAAAGGAAGAAACCCACACTCAGAGGGGCAGGAAGAACACCTGCTGGTCTCAACCCCGGTATTACGGAGAGGGATAAAGCAGTCTCCCCTTGAAGGCCGAACGGCAAATGGGCCCTCCCGAAGGTCTGTAGTCCAAATACATCCGCCCCAGTGGCCCTGGAAACCTAGGGGCACACGATAACTTAAAGTAGCTGCACGTATAGACCCTCCAAGGAACTGACGAAGCTCACAAATAAATAAATCAATGAATAAATAAGAGAGAGAGGGAAGGGGGAAGGAGGATGCCCTTCAGCGGCCGCGGAGAGCCCCCAGCCCGCGGGAAGACGATTCCCTCACACAAGGCACACAAGGAACAAAGCTCGCACGAGTGAGAGAAAATGCAAAAATAGACTCAGTGAGACGTGAGATGTTAGAAACACTAGAGACTATAACACTCTTCACAGTTTTTCTATGTTTTAAAAATTCAAAGGAAGCTTAAAAATACCAGCAGGAAGTGAGACGATTTGAGGAACAATAAAAGTGCTAGCAGAGCAGGAGTGAAACGGCAGCAGGCTAGACAGTGCTCTAGGGGTCCGGGACCCTCCCCGGCCTCTGACCGTCCAGGCTCCCATGCAGAGCGGCTCCAGTGGCCGAGGGCAGCCCTCCAGCAAAGACACGGGGCCGCCTGTTGAGGGGGGAAGGACCCCCAGCTCGGGTGCCCGAGTGGGTAAAGGCTCAGGATGGGGACGGCGGCGGAAGAGGAAAGACAGGCCACACCCGTGGGGGAACCGCGCGGCCGCCGCCACCTCCCGACAGAGCTTCCCACACGCCCTGGGGGTCTCATCCCACTGGGACAGAGGGGAGGACCCCAACCAATGGTCTTCCCACAGGCCCTTGCCAAGAGGACCACACAAGGATGCACTCCAACAGGAAGAAACAGAAGCGGGTAACCAGAGCCTCGTCAGGCCACGTGCATGGCCACTGGAGGAGCCGGTTTTCCAAATCAGCCTTCTCGGGGTCCTTGGACCGCCTTCCCACCACCAGGGGTGGCGGGGGGGGACAGGGTTTACCATCCCTTCTGGAGGAGGAAGGGCTGACGGTCAAGTTGTAAAGCCTCAGGTAAGGATTCTCACCCATGATTCTAGTCTAAATTACGTTAATATTATCCACACAATATTTTGACTTTGTACACACCCCTCTTACCTGCTGAGACCCTTCAGGTGGTGGCAGCACGGAGAAGGTAGAGCCCTTGGTCAGCAGGCTGCCACTTGGGTGCCCGGTGTCATGACGGGGACCTCGTTTCCTCTCTCAGCTCTGCCTCTCACGGGCTGTGTGACCTTGGACCAGCTACTTAACCTCTCTGCACCTGTTTTTTAATCTATTAACAGCAGTGCAACTATCCAGGCCCCGTGGGCTGGGGGGGAGGGTTCAGGTAATTAACATGTGGAAAGCCCTTACAACACTGCCCCGAAGCACTCAGGAAGCTATTACCCATTTGCACCAACAGTGTTGTTAACTGTGTGACTGCCAGAATATCCTAAACGTAAGTAGGTTTTCCCACGACCAGCGGAGCTGGAAACGGAGCTTCCGTCCACTCCCGCGAGACTGTTGTCCCCCCAGCCAGACTCCAGACACGCTCTCAGCTGACGTCATTCTTGGAGTCACCAGTGGGTAAAAGCAATTCGCATTGCTGCCTCTTTACCTCGTTTCTGCCGCCAAATATCCAGCCCTTGCCCTCCATCCGGGTGGGAGCTGCCCGGCACTTCAACTGCGCTGGAGCTCGCCTGCCTGCGTGCCTTCCGCAAACGCATCGCTGTTTACGCTGGAGCCGGACGTCTCTTCTGGCGTAACTGTTACTGATCTTGTCACCACAAACTCTGCTTCGCTTTATCAGGTCTGTGCGTCAATAATATATTGCCTTTAAAAACTCAAACCTCCACATCAGGAAGCCGTCATCTGAAAGTCAGTCATTTAAATCACCTGATTCCATTCACATTCATGCCTCAGTCCTCCGGACCAACACTCTTATGTCGACGGAAACAAGGTCACCCCGTGAATTATGGACCTTCCCCCTCCGGCCCTCTGTCTGCTCTGCCGATGGCTTTCCTTCCAAAGAAACTGCCAACTCCTTTGAGCCCAGAGAAAAATAAAACAAACGCACATGCACTTAGCCCTTCCACGCGCCAAGTGTTCGATGACCACTGAAAGCCACTGTGTCCTAGGGCCTGCGCTGGACACCCTGGCCAAGAACCTTCTCTCTCCCACCACCAGTCAGAGAGGGTGCCTGCTTACTTTTCGGTAAATATAAGAAACAGTAAGAGAGACATCCAAGGCCCAAGGCAGACGATCACAAAAGGCAATGCTTGATATTGAAACCATCCTCTTTTTTTAAGCCGTATTTGTTTTTTTCTAAGAAACGTTCTGCAATGAACCAATGTTGCATCTGTTCAGAACGTGCAGGACGACAGCCTTCTGTTCCAGCCCCGCCGACCCCTCGGCCTACTGACCACTGACCGTGGGCACTGCCCCTGCAGAGGCCCAAGGCGAGGCTGGCCCTCCACAGTGGCCGTGAGAGTCCCTTCCTTCTAACTGGCTGTGGCCCCCAATTCCTTGATCATTCTTGGAAATTCATCCTAGTCCTGGGATGAGGCTGATTTGCTTTTGTTTTAGGGTCAGTTCCATTTAACATGCACTTATCAGGTGGTTACTGTGTCTCTCCCACACTAATGTTTCTGGAAAGGGCAGGGTCCAAGAATCAGGTCTCTCTAGAGAGGGGAGCAAGCAGAAGGTGCTGTGGGCCAAGAATGCCCCCCACAGGGTAATAATACTGAGGTGAGCGCCTACAAATAGCTCCTTCCTTCTTAATGCCCCCCGCAGCTGCGTCCCCACCCAGAGCCCAGCTTTGCCTGGGAGCTCTGCATATGTAATGATCTGTACATATGTAATGAGCTATGTGTATGTGTGTAATGAGCTATGCATACAGAAAGTGAGTTGTGCATATGTGATAAGATTTGCATATATAATGAGTTGCACCTATGTGATAAGGTTAGCATATGTAACGAGCGGGTTTTGCATATGCGATAAGGTTTGCATATATAATGAGTGAGTTTTGCATATGCGATGAGGTTTGCATGTGTGCTGAGTGGGCTGTGTGTATGTAATGAGCGCTGCATATGTAATGACATGTGCATATGTAACAAGTGAGTTGTGCATATGTGATAAGATTTGCATATGTAACAAGTGGGCTGTGCGTATTTGATGAGCTCTGCATCTGTAAGCAGACCGCACAGCATACATAAATGAGCTCGAGCTCCACCCACACCCCTGCACTAGAGGCCATCATCAAGGGTCTCAGTCTACAGTCTATTCGTATAAACATTTATTCGAGTAATATCACCTGACGCTAGAGGTGGCCTCCATACTGCAAATGTGAAGACTTCTGAAGGCTGGTTTGTAACCTGTTTCAAGTTGTTTACTGCCTTCTAACACAGGGGGTCTATCAGACACACTTCAGTTCTCTAAGCTAAATGCAAATCAGCAGCTCTCGCGCTGGTGAAAACGCACCGAAGGCCTGGAAAGCCAGCACCCGCTGCAGCTCTGCCCTGGTTTCCAAAGAACACCCGCCCGGGGAGCCGTGCGTCTTTCTGTGAGCTGACCAGCGGGCTTAAAGAGATCCTGGGGCCTGGTCCAAACCTCTGCAAATTGGTTCATTTTCATGCTCAAAAAATAGAAAAGAGGTGCTTTAATATTAATGAAGCTGCTGCTATAAAATCTACAAGGCACTAGCGTGAGTATCGTGACTGAAGTCGACTTCGCTCAGAGCAGCCTCAGAGCCTCGCTGGGTGCTGACGTGGTGTTGACCGAAGCAGAGCCTCGCTCTGGCCTCCTCTCCACAATCCACGGAGCTGACCGGGTGTCAGGCCGCCTCCAGCGCACTCCCTAAATCAGCAGGTCTGTACCCGCAAGCTGTGGGCCCGCCGCTTCTCTGTGATTTGCTGAAATGAATGATTTCTGGCTGTAAAAACCCAAATTACCGTTTCACTCAAAGGAACGCTTGTCATTTTTGTCCCCCAGATCGTGTTAAGGTCATCCTCAGTAGCCCCTCGTGGGACACAACCGGCCGGGGATGCCAGGGACGCTGGGGACAGCCTGCCTATGGGCAGCCTGAGGTAGGGGGAGGGGTGGGTGCTCAGGACCCAAGGGTAACAGGCTGGGGGCTTGGCACCAGCATCCGTGCTTCCAGAGGCCACCATTTCCCCCCTTCCTCCATTACTGCCGGTACCTATTTGAACCGGACGATTCCATCCTTCATAGAAGCCTGGGCTCTGCGTCGCTTTGGGCCTTAATGCTGGAATTTGGTTCATGTAAACATTGTTTGCTCTTTCCTTCCTTCTGATGGGATCCAGCTATGTTGGGGGCTGGGCTACGGGGCTGGAGGCCCGTCCCTGTCCCCGGAGCTCACCGAGTGAGGGGATCGTGGGGATACAACCAGAGCCCGGAGGAGGCTCGCTGCACAGAGCTGGGGGCGCCCGGCGAGAGGCTTGGGGAATCGGAGACACGGAGCTGGCCAGGCTGAGGACAGACGTGCCATCGAAAAGGCACAGTGGGAGGAAAGGCAAGTGTTTCTGGAAAGCGGCAAATACCCAAATACTCAACGAGGCGGGTGGTGAAAGGGGCAGGTGGGAAGCAGCGGACAGTCTGGCTGGAAAGATGCTTTGGGCTCCTGGGGGCCTGAGCCTGGACCCAACCCCTGCCCTGCAGAGGAGGGGGCCACAGAGGGGCCCGGGCAGGGCTGGGGGCTGCCAGGCAACTGGGGCAGTATGCCGGCCAGGGCAGGGGGGTGGCAGTGCAGCTGGCAGGGGGCCCAGCGGGCCGGCGGCAGGGCCTCGGGGCACGCACCCTGGCTGGTCCGAGCCCCAGCTGCAGAGTTGCCCAAGGCAGTGCTCCAGAGTGGCCACTGGCATGGGGGCCACAGTGCAGGGCAGGAGGCTGGGGCCTCTCCGGTTCCAAGGCCGCAGGGCATGCCGGGAGCCGGCTCAGGAGCTGCAGGGCGTGGGAACCAGGGGGAGGGGAGATTCCCAGGCTTAAGCCGCGGAGGGGCAGGCAGGCCCAGTGCTACCCCTGGAGCCTGCGTGGGGCTTCTGGAAGGTGCAAGCTCCCTCCGCCCTGCGAGCCGGGCGCTGTCTACAGATAAACAGATGGTAGTCGCCTCCCGGCTCCCAGGAGTCAGGCAAAGCTCGCCAGCTCTGACAGTCAGATCACGGAAATTCTACTTGAAACATCACGAGGACTGGGCGGTAAGGAGCGGAGAGCTCTGGCCCCGAGCAGGAGGAGGTCCGCTTGCCGTCCTGCCCCCCCACGCCTCCTCCTTGGGGCTGCAAGGACTGCTGCTTCTTCCCCCTCTTAGAGAAAACTCACACACATCTCTCCTGAATGAAAGTGTTCCTTCTAACCCTGAAGAATGTCTGCTCACGCACACCCATGCGCACGCGTGCACACACAGACATCGCTCACGACCATATCCTGACCTCCTCACGCACGCCCATGCTTTGGTCCCTGAAGCTGTCAAGCAGGCAGCTGTCTTCACTGGATTCACCACATCCATCCGCTGGGCTTCATACAATCTCACGTATGTAACCTCAACCCCATCTGGGCAGCACTTCTTGGAAGATGCCAGTTTCATATACAGCCCCCCTGACCTCCGCCCAGAAGCATCTGAGACATTATTTGGAAAATATTAAACCAGAAGGAAAGACAACCGCCCAGGCTGCCTTGGGCTCCCACGGGGAAGCACCGCTTTCCCGGTTTCTGAGGAGAGAATACGAGCGTGTGACCCAGACGTCCAACTCCATTTGTTCTGAGAGTTAAAACTCAGAAGTCCATTGGGGGGCTTCCCTGGTGGCGCAGTGGTTGAGAGTCCGCCTGCCGATGCAGGGGACACGGGTTCGTGCCCCGGTTCGGGAAGATCCCACATGCCGCGGAGCGGCTGGGCCCGTGAGCCATGGCCGCTGAGCCTGCGCGTCCGGAGCCTGTGCTCCGCGACGGGAGATGCCACAACAGTGAGAGGCCCGCGTACCGCAAAAAAAAAAAAAAAAAAAAAAAAAAAAGTCCATTGGGAGTTTGAGATAAACCTCCAGCAGAGCCTCCAGAACGAAGAAGCCTGTGCTTCTGGAAGAGCCAGGCGGTGGAGCGTGTGCGGGGGCAGTGTCATTAAATTAGCCCATCTGCGGATTAAGTGTCAATATTTTCCTAACTTTCCTGGAGAAAATACTGCCATCTTCTCTTCCGGTTCACTGTCAGCCTCGGTTCCGTCCCTCTGGGTGGTTTGGCTGAAGGAGTCTGGTTGCAGCCACTGATTCCCCTCCCGCCACCCCCGCCTCTCCCAGCCCCGCTGCGAGGTCGGATTAGAAATCAAGTTAACCAGGCTCAGACCATGAAGGTGCCTCAAAGGCCACTTGGAGCCCTGGGTTTGTATTTTCATCGCAGTGACGAGAAAATGAGACCACTTTTGCAGTTCAGTTTGCTTTTAAATAGCTGTAGCAGCAAAAGCACACTTTCCTCACACAGGGAAATGAGAACACACACGTACACGCACGCGTACACACACACGCACACGCATACACACCCTTGCACATGTACACACGTGTGTATGCGCGCACACGGACACACACGCACGTACTTCCCGGACCTGCAGTGAACCTTCCTCCCCGCAGGGAACCCGGGCAGGGGCCCCGTGCCCACAGCCAGACACTGCTCTGGGGCCCGCAGCCCGGTCACCAGCTATAGATCAGACATGCAGGGGCCGATGGAGGGAGCAGGGAGGGCCTCCCTGGGCCGGGAGATGGAAACCTTCCCTCTGGAAGGGAGGGACACCGACACCCCCCCCTCCGCCCCGACTCCCTAAGGTGGGGGGCCTGGGAAGACAAGATGATTCTCAGGCATCGCTTTTGCACCCATGAGCAACTGCACACCTACGTGCCCACCCCCCATGCAGAAGCAGGGCGGGGATTTTACAAGCCAAACTTCAGACGTCAGAGGCCACGGAGTAGACCCCACAGGTGCCCCTCAACCCTTGCAGCACTCACTGCCTGGGACCTGGCAGCCTCGCCAGAGCCACCCACCCCCAGGTCCTCTCCAGGGACACGCAGGGCAGGACACAGCGCGGGGAGTGATGTCCCAGCTGTAAGCAGATGGGAAAGGGGGAACAGCCCACAGCCCCTCGCGCTCCGTGGGCCTCTGGGGATGCCCACTGCCTCCCCACCCCCAGGCCATTGAGCTTGGGGCCCCGGCGATATCTGCTCACCTTACCAGCTCCTTTCCGTTCCGTGTCACCCCCCCACACCTGGGGTTCCAGAGATCCCCCCCGGCAACAAACACACATCCTGCTCTGGGGTCTGCTTGTGGGGGGCCAGGCCATGACACCCCGGGACGGGCACTTGGCTGGAGAGAGCCAACCACGTCATTAGCAGCTTGAGGACTGTGGTGCCCACAGCCCAGCTTCCGCCTCTGAAGTGACTGCAGGACTAGATGGTGGATAAACCACTGCGTCTGGCCCTTCAGCTCAGATTCCAAAAGCAAGATCCCTCAGAGACTGGGTGAACAGAGAGCGGCTAAGTGCCCTTTGCCCCCAGAAAGACAAATACTGCACGATGCCACTCACAGGAGGTAT
Organism: Phocoena sinus; assembly: GCF_008692025.1. Lineage (NCBI taxonomy): Eukaryota > Metazoa > Chordata > Mammalia > Artiodactyla > Phocoenidae > Phocoena > Phocoena sinus. The sequence goes on from NC_045778.1 coordinate 83,920,836, forward strand.
TTAAAATCGCCACATTCCAAAACCAAAAACTGGGGTGGTGGCAGCCAGTGGGGGAGGGGAGGGGGGCACGGTAGAAAGTATCAGTGAAGGAAGACGGAGAAGCTCCGAGATCTGCGGTAGGACCTCGTGCTGCCCTGTGCACTCGAAGACGAGGGTAGATCTCGTGCCTCAGTATATAATAAAATTCTTTAGGAAAGAATGAAATCAAGAAATATAAACTATAAAACTAGCCTTCTTCAAAATGGGTAAAAACGAAGGAAAGGGGCACATGCCACCTTCCCGCATACGTGGTGGGGGGCAAGGCATCTGCAGATGGAGAGGGCAGGGCTGGAACAGCATTCACCCCCAGGGAACAGAAATGGTAAACAGACGGCGGCCTCTGCAGTTCTGGCTGGGGAGTGAGCTGTCTGCTCCTGGGTGTGGAGACGGGGTAAGAGCGAGGGCTGGAGAAAACGAGATGGGGGTGGTAAAAGCAGGAGGAGGGAGAGCACCCCTGGAGGGATGCCGGCGGGCCGGCCACCGGCCCTGGGCAGAATGTGGCCAGGACCCCAAGAGCGGAGTTGGGACCCTCCTCCAAAGACCTCGCTGCCCATCTTGCACACGGGTCAGGTCGGCTCCTGGGTGACGGATGATGCGCGACTCGGGACCCGTCCCGGGCAGCCCCTGTGCTCAGCGGTTCAAGCGAGCCTCAGCTGCGGCCTCTTTTTAAGGATGACGCTATTAGAAGGAGCCGTTCTCCATAGGAAGGCTTTATGGAGATTTCCATTCTCTGATTTCCTTCAGGGCCGTCAGATCCAATATTTCAGAATTATCATGTTGGTACTGTCATAGTTGTTTGGATTGTTCCATGACAATAATGCAAAAACCAAAAAGAAATTCATAACAGGACTTGCAGGAAACTAAAAATAACCAAGAACACATATGCCAGCCTTGTCTGAGGCAGAGATAAGGGCTCCAGTGATAATATTTCCTCTACATTTTATTGATTGATTTGTCTCAAAAACAAAGTCATAAACATAGAAAATAACTGACATTATACCCTTAGAGAGGGAAGGAGAAGTACAACCAGAATCAGGGTCATAATGGACACAGACCTGCACGTGTCTCTCCACGACTCCTGACCACACACCTGCCCTGGGGGCTGAGAGGGCAAGAGCTCACCTCCCTGGTTCTCAGGTTGCTCCGTTCCAGGCTGCACTTCTCTGCATCCGTGCCAGGTGGGTGAGTGGGGGGGGACAGACACAGGGCCCCCAGCCCTGACGCCCTCTGGTTCTGAGACCACTGCTCCAGCAACAAAACTTCGCAAACAAGACCTGAGAGGGGCCTGGACGCGAGGGGCTGGGGGGGGGGGGGGGGGGGGGCGAGGGGATCACCCAGGTCTTGGGACTTGTCAGCTTCTGTAATGCAGGAGCCAATCCCTAATCATGAATCCCCCTATGTCTCCTCTTGGTCTTGTTTCTCTGGAGAACCCTGACTAAAACAGACACCAAGAAAGCAATGCGCACAGCAGTGCATCTTATCAAAGTCCTCAAAAAGTTGGCGCTCACAGAGAACACCTCTCTCTCCTGCTCACAGCCCCGGAACACACAGACCTTCACTGTCTGAGGACCTTTTGCCTGATTTCAGGATCCAGAGGAGGACAAGAAACCAGATGTAGCGATGTTTGGAGGACGATAGAGGAGGCCCCAGGACTTGCAGGTTAAAGTTTTCGACTGCATGGTCTCAGCCTGGGCGTGGTCTCAGCCTGGGCGTGGTCTCAGCCTGGGCGTGGCCCCCTGCTCCTGCAGGCCGGACCCTCGCAGTCACCCCTGGCTCTCCCCGGCCAGCACTCAGCAAATCGGTCCCGTCCAATTTGCTGGGTGAGGACTCCCAGCCGCCCGGCCCCACGTGTGCTCCACGTCGCCATTTGCTCCTCACAAACCCTTGAGGAGGCAATCTCCACGCGAGCCCCTTTACAGAGGCAGCAACTGAGCCCTGCAGGGGCTCATCCACGTCACACCCCAAGCACGTGTGAGCCACGTGCTCCCCAGCCTTCCTTCGTCCTCTGCTGGGACGTCTCCCACGGCTCTCCGGCTTCACCGCAGAAGCTGGGCGGGACCAGCTTCCGGAAGTGTCACTCTCTGGTCACACTCTGAGCTGCTGCTCCTTCAGTGGCACCTTATGGCCCATTGAATTAAGCCAAAATCATACCCAAGATCACATAGAAAATTGATAACCCAAGTCATCTACTGGCTCCTATTCAAAACCAATATTGGAATGAACAACTCTAGGGTTTAATATTTACCATGGCTTTTCTTGTTCAATCCTCGCACCAGTCCGTGAGGCAGACACTGTTATTATCCCCATCTAACAGCTGAAAAAACGAGATGCAAAAGTAACCTGCCTGAAGTTACCCAGCTAACAAGTGTCAGAGCCAGCTCTCCACACGGTGAGCGTAACTGCAGGGTACATCGTCCTAATTCCCAAACGGCTGATGGGAAGGTTAGTGAGTATGGGAAAAGCCAGGGAGCGCCCCGGTCCCTGTGTGACCCACAGAGACAGAGAGCGGCTGTCTCTGCTCCACACACCGGCCACAGGGCACACCCGCCACATGGCACCTTGCCCTCCCACCCTGCCACGTTCACAGCCCACGGCTGTGCCCTCACTTTTCATGTTGAGTCTGTACTTCCCAGAGGGCACCAACGTTTAGCCCCTTTCCCCTTCCCCTGAGGTCTCACATTTAAGGATAAATTCTGGGCAAGAGGCACCTTGTTAAGAGGGAATCGTAGGGCTCTACGGCTCCATCGCGGCCTACACAGCCCGACCTTAGCGTCCAGCACGTGATGTGGCTGGAACCAGGCCGTGCCCCGCACCAGGCCTGCTCTACCCACCAGAGGGCTTCTGTGCTTATGTTGATAATTCACTCACAAAATCTTTATCAAGCTCTTCCTGCCACATGGTCCCAGGTAGGAACTCATGGGTACGAATGTGTACTTGACAAGGAAACATGAATCTACAAGTGGCTGTAAATGTGGTTTTTAAGGCCAATGATTCAATGCTTTAAGGACAGCACTGAGTGTGTTTTTTCAAAAGAATAGGATTTTTTTTCCAACAGAAAATATGCAGACTTGCGTTAAGTCTGAACATGTTAGATAACCGATCACCAAGGAACTGGTTACCTGTAAGGTGAGTTTCTAGCCTGCAGCCAATTGCTCTGCTCTGAGCGTCTTGGTCCCGAGCTGAGCCCCCGCCTGCAGGGAACTTGGCCATTCGGGAACAGCAATGCATCCCATGCCCCCCTGGGGATCAGGGCTCTGCCTTGCCCTGGGCCTTGCCCAGCAGCTGTGCCAATTCAGTGCAAAAGAAAAATCAGCCAAGCCCATAGTTGCCAAGTGACATCCACCAATGGCATTGTACCTATCACAGTTCACAGGCGCCATTCTTTATTCTCAAATCTACTCACCACTCAGAAGACCAAATCGGCCATTAAATGTGCTGCCACCATGGGTTGCATGTTCCAAAACGTGAAGTTTACGCCGTAGACCACCGCTGGTGAAATCAGTAAACACACTCTTCCCAGTGTTTTAGAAGAAAATAGTAAAATGGGTGAATTTATTCAATGTTAATCCTTCAGGTAACAAGTATAATCTAATGGATTATATAGGTCATGGATACTTTGAAGAATCCAATAAAATTTAGGAGTTTCTCTCCAAGGAAACGTACACACGCACCTTCAAGAAATTTCTCATGCAGCTTGGAAGGACTGTGATGCAGAATGAAAAATACTTGTTTTAAGGAAAATATCTAGAAATTGACCTTATCAGATGACTGCAAATCAAAAGATCCTGATAGCAGTGAAAAAAGAACTAGTGGCTATGATCCCCTGTGAGTTTTCTAAGTCACACCAAATGCATCTTTGTTCTATTTTGTTGTTAATAGATAAAGGTATATATAGGAGATGTAGATATAGGTATACACAGAGAGAGAATAAACCCATAAGTATTTGTATGTTATGTATATTTATTCCTATAAAACATATCTTTTATATAATTATTGAACACAACAATAAATTTAATCCCATGTAATAGTTATCACATAGTGGGCTGGCCACTGGGCCAGGTGTGGGATGCTCAGAGAATTAAGATCCAGTTTCTGCCCACAAGAGACGCACAGCCTGGCAAGGAAAATGGATGTATCTGTAATGACTATAATCTGATACTATGAGTGTTTATGCAAAAAGCGCTGCGGGAGCAGAGGACAGAACCATTTTTTCTATCTGGTTTGAGGAGGTAGGAATGAGGGAAAGGTAGAGAGAAAAGTTTCCACCAAAGCTGGGGAAAGAGGAGGCGGGGACGCGGTCTGGGTGAGAGGCCGTTGTTCTGAGCAGAGGGACTGCACGAGGGAAAGCTCAGGGGCACCAATGCCCAGCTGTAAAGACCAAATAGTGTCCCCTTGGGTGTGGACTGGGTTCTCGGTCACTTATCTAACCACCTGGTGTCATTAGACCCTTAGGATCATTCCACTTTTTTATTTTTGAAATGCTGTGATTAATATCATTTCTTACAATTTTCCCCAAATTCTTTGTGAGGAGATGATTCATAAAGTATAAGTGTAAGAATTCCTTGCCCTAAAACCATTCACAAGCATAATTGCAATCTTATTGGCCATTGAGTTGTTCAAAGTCCCATAAAATGACACTGGGTGGTTCTAGAAGAAAGAAAAGTCCCTTGAAATAGCTCGAACGTATCCGGATCAGAATAATTTTCACAATGAAATAAAATTTAATTTTTCATTCATGTGATAAAAGATTGTATCAGATGTCTCATTTCTTGGAAAATCAGAGAGAAGTTAATAACAAATACCATAATTATCCGCAAAGACCAAACCATGATTAAATTATCAGAAGGCAGTTCCTACTAAAACTGTTTCTTTAATTAGCTAAAGCTGGCGGTATATATGAATATTTCCAAAGATATCTGCATACACTCACAACAGGCTAACCAGACATTAGCTGAAATATCATTTTTCTAATAGTATATTAGAAATACTTTCACGATTAAATTATATCATCATGTTTCTTCTATGATTATTAGGGTAGACACTCTTGATTTATTACCATAAATTCTCTAATTTAGAAGCTGAAAAAGCTTCTCCTTTTCCTTGATGATTTTTCCAATTCCATTTACAAATAGAGGGAGGCTCTCTTGACTGCCGAGATCTGCTCCGTAGAATGTGACGGACAGTCCTCGTGCCCGAGCTGCTCACACGCGGTCGGAGGAAAGTCCGCGCAGACTTGCGGCCGGCAGAGCTGCTCCTCAGAGCCGTCTGGGCAGGAGCAGGACGGCCGCGGGCACCTTGGCGCCGGGTCCCCACCTGAGGAAGAGGGCCCGCCCACAGGGATGGAGCCACAGTGAACCCGAGCCCCCCCCCCCCCCCGGCAGCTGCGCGGAATGCTCGGAGCAGAGGGCACCCTCGAATTCGGACAACCCCCAGTCTCAGGAAGGGCTCGCCGGCTCCCCACGCACGGCCCAGCGCCACCGCCAGAGGGCGCCACCGAGCAGGCAGGGCTCGGCGCCCGCGCGCCGTGGGGGGCTGGGGGGTGGACCCTGCCCTCAAGGCCTCCCCCTGCCCCCGCTCCCGCCTGGCCCCTCCGAGCAGACCCAGCACAAGCCAGCGGCCCACGGGTGTGGCCCCCCAGAGGCCGGCATCCAGGCCCGAAAGGGGAGCTACCAGTGAGGCCCACGGAGGCACTGGACGCGCAGTGACTGCGTCTCGGCGTGGAGACCGGGGGCCCCACCTGGGGTGACCCACGCGCAGGGACCCGAGGCCGGGTGCTCCGTCCAGCGGCACCGGCCACCTGCTCCCGGGCGGACTTTCTCCTTTGGGTGGGGGAGGCGGGGGGAGGGGTGCCAGCAGGAAGACGTCGGGGCGTGCCTCCACCCCCAGAGGCCGGCGCTCGGCTGGGTCCTTAGCTCCAGGCCGGCTCCAGCCGGATGCTGGGTTCAGTTCTGTGAGTTTACCTGGTGGACCCCTGGGACCAGCTGTGGCGGGAAGAGGAAAGCAGGGATGAAGCTCATCTTGTTGGCCCCCCAGAAGCGTAAGGAGGAAACACTTTTACTGTAGCTTCTCGTCCGATGGTTGCCTTCAAATGGCATTTGGATGACCTGTGTGAGCCAGCAGCCCCTGACTCAGGCAGGGGTGGCCGCAGGGCAAGGGCGCCGCTGGGACCCCCACCAGGCGAAGCCTGCACCAGGAGGGAGGAAGGGACACCATCTCCGGAGGTGCTCCCTGCCCAGGACGACGAGGAGGCTTGGTCTCTAAAGCTCGTCCCCCTCCCACCTCCTCTTCCCGACAAACCACAGGGGAACGTCGTGGCCTTAACTCCTCGCTGGAGAGGATCAATTTCTGTGGCCTTTGCCACAACGTCACGAAGATGCTCAGCGCCCCGTGGAGGCCCCGGGCTGAGGCTCAGGTTTGTGTCCGGCTCAGGGGCTGACCGTCCGGCACATCCTTTTCCTGTAGGAGGACGTGTCTGAGCCCAGGGCCCGGTGGAGTGGAGGCACCGCTGCCCACGGGGTGCAGGGGCCGGCGGGCCTGCAGGGCCACCCAGAGTGCCCTGGCCCACAGGGTGCTGTAGAGCCCCTTCGAGGCAGGCACACCCACAGCAGAACGTCTGCTGGCTCAGAACAAAAATGTGTCCCTGAAAAGGTACGTTTCCCCTCTCCGAAGACTGAAAAAAAGATTTTAGGAATTAAAATGCAGTAAACTCAAATTAAAATCTATCCAAATCACGATACTAAAAAGGAAATGTAATATTCATACTCAACTTGTCATCTTAATTAATTTGTCTGTATTATTTCAGAAGTTCTAAAAAAGCAGGGTTGCCATCAAGAGCAAACAGCAGTATAAATAAAGCAATTCAATTAATTCACTGTCCGTCTAAGCAGATTCATGGAAGGAAAACCTTTCCACTAGGAGCAAAAGCGGGCTAGGCAAAACACGCCCAGAGAAAGACGTTTGAGAACAATTGCTTTATCATGTGTGACTTTTTAAAGTTATATACGATATTATCCAATCTGAAATTTCAGCGTGCTTTTTCCTCTGGGATTTTTTATCAATAAACTTTATTTTTTAAGAGGAGTTTTCACAGCAAAACTGAGTGGAAGGTACTGAAATTTCCTATATACCCCCTACCCCTCCACAAACACACAGCCTCCTTCACTATCAGAACCCCCCACCAGAATGGTCATTTGTTTCAATTAATGTGTCTACATGACAGGTCATAATCACCCAAAGTCCACAGTACACATTGGGCTTCACTCCTGGTGGTGTACATGCCGTGGGTTTGGACAAACGTAAAATGACACGTCTCCATCGGTAGAGTATACAATCCTATGGAGTATTATCACTGCCCTGAAAATCCTCCGTGCTGCACCTGTTCACCGCCCCTCCCAACCCTGGCAACCACTGATCATCTTACCGTCTCCGTAGTTTCGCCTTTTCCAGAATGTCATAGAGTTGGAACCGTACCTACGCAGTCTTTTCAGGCTGGCTTCTTTCATTTAGCGATACGAGTTTATGGCTCCTCCATGCCTCTTCATGGTCCGGTAGCTCATTTCTTTGTAACATTGAACAATATTCCATTGTCTGGAGGCACCACCGTTTATTCATCTGTTCACCTACTCGAAGACATCTTGGTTGCTTCCAAGTCTGGGCAGTTATGAATAAAGATGCTATAAACATCTGTGTGCAGGTTTTTGCATGAAAGTAAGGTTTTTAATTCATTTGGGTAAAATACCAGGGAATGTGACCGATGGATCACAGTATTGTAAGAAACCACCAAACTGTCTTCCCAAATGGCTCCAGCGTTTCGAACTCTCAGAAGCAAAAGCTGACAGTTCCTGTTGCTCCACATCGTCACCAGCATGTGCTATCGTCAGTGTTTTGGATTTTGCCAATTCTGATGTGTACGTAGTGGTATCACATTGTTATTTTAATTTGCAATTCTGTATCACAGATGATGTTGAGAATCTTTCCATGTGCTTACTTGCCATCCATATAAGTTATCTGACGAGGTGTCTGTTCAAATCTCTTGGCCAATTTTAAATCATCTTGCTCGTTTTCTTATTGTTGGGTGTTAAGAGCTCTTTGTATACCTTGGATAACAGTCCTTTATCAGATGTGTTTCTGGCAAATGTTTTTCCAAATCTGTGGCTTCTCACTCTCTTCACACTGTCTTTCACAGAGCATAAGTCTTTAATTTTGATTAAGTTAAGCTTATCAATTATTTCTTTCATGGTGTCTGTCTTCGGTGTTGTATATAAAAAGTCATTGCCATATCCAAGGTTATTTAGGTTTTCTCTTATGTTATCTTCTACGAGTTTTATAGTTTTGCATTTTATATTTAGATCTGTGATCAATTTTGAGTTAATTTTTGTGATAGGTGTAAGGTCTGTGTCTAGCATTTGTTGAAAAGACTATCTTTGCTCCATTGTGTTGCCTCTGCTCCTTTGTCAAAAATCAATTGACTATATTTATGTGGGTGTATTTCTGGACTCTCTATTCTCTTCCATTGATTTGTCAGTATGGCACTGTCTTTATTACTGTAGCTGTGTAGTAAGTCTTGAAGTTGAATAGTGTCAGTCCTCCAACTTTGTCCTTCTTCGATATTGTGTTGGCTATTCTGAGTTTTGTGCCTTTCCATATAAACTTTAGAATCAGTTTGTCAACACCTACAAAATAACTTGCTGGGACTTTGCAAAATTGCAAAAATGGGAGCCGATACAAGTTCTACAAAGTTAGAAATTAAACGATGTTCTTTTCCTGAGACATATGTTAAGCTAGTAGCTCATTAATCTTCTTTCTGCTCTAAGCCTGTAACAACCTGGCTACCAAATCTTTAAGTCACTGAATCATTGCTCTTCTATAATCCCCAGCGCAGGGGCTCGGAGGGAAGTTCATCTTTCTTAAAGCATTCCAAGAGAAGCCGGTTCAGACGGGGCGGAGCGGGATACAGCCGGATAAGTTGTCTCTGATGGCTGTCAGGGAGACAGGCGCATCGCAGGGGCTGTGGGCCGAGGCCAGAGCAGAACCGTGGACCAGCAGCACCTGACCTGGTGAACAGAGATGGGGCAGGAGAACAACGCACAAGGGAGGAAGATAGAATCTTTACACACTCAGTGGGGGTTACGCAGAAACTCCCACAGAAAAAGCAAAAGCCCCCCTCAATCAAAGCTTTTAGAAAGAAAGCTGGTTTCTCTACTCCAGGGGTTAAACTCTGGCCCGAGGGCCAAATCCGGGCCCTCCTGTTACTGTCTGTCTTTCCCAAAAGTATCCCAGCGCATTTTCACATCAGAACCCCTGCCTCACAGCTCTCAGGCACGGCTTCCTCTGACACCAGACAAAGGACCCTCCTCTGTTCCCCTGTCCCCTGGGGATCTCTTAGAGGGGCCTCCTGCTTGTTGCTCGCAGATACCCTGCCTGCAGATACCCTCTCCGTGCCCCTTCCCACTCCCTGCCTGCTGCCGGACAGCGCACGCTTGATCTCTGTGCCCAGGGGTCCTGCAGAGGGTCCCACCATGGTTCTTCCTACCTGCATAGACAGCTGATACATCTGACAGTATCACTTACCAGTTTCCTAGTATTGAACGTTGAAGTGGCTTCTACTTTTTCATTATTATAAGTATTTTAATTACTATCCTATGCAAAAAATTACGTCTAATAATTTCTCCAGGATCAACCTCTGGATTTGAACCCACTGGATGGGAAGGTTTGCCCTTTGTAAAGCTCTTGCCGCTGACAGCCCTCAGAGGCTCGGACCCCAAGCCTGCCTGCCCCCGTCCCCCCCACCCTGGGCTGCATTCATTGCCATTATCACGGTTAATGATAAACAAGTGAAACGTGGTATCGCTTTATTTTCATTTCATTTGCTTGGCTGCTAACGAAGTCAACATTTTCTCAGGAATGTGGATTGGAGTTTCTTTAACTTGGGCTCTTAGTAGCTGGGGCAAGTTGAACCCACCGACCAAGACCACGTGGTTTGTCTTCTGTTTATCTGTCCCTCCATCACTCACACCCCTCCCTTATCTCAGCCCCCTCAGCTCCGACAATTAGTAAACACAACCGTTACCAAGGCTACCGGGTAGGGGATGCTCCCAAACCATCCTCTCAGCCACGGGCAAATGCCAGGGGGCGACCTGGGGATGCTCCCCACCCCCCCCACCCCCCCCCACCCCCCCCCCCCCGCACCGTGCCTTAGATTTATTGTTGTTGTTGCTATCTTGTTATTAACAAAGGGCAACCTCCTGGAAAGTCATGCTCTCTAACCCACTTAACATTTAATAAGGTGAGAACACCAGGTACCTGTGAGATGCAACTAGGATTCCCAGGGTGTTCATTCCTTAGGTAATGAATCCCCAGATTCTTAGATTTATTTTATTTTATTTATTTATTTTCGGCTGCATTGGGTCTTCATCGCTGCACGCGGGCTCTCTCTAGTTGCGGCGAGCGGAGGCTACTCTTCTTTGTGGTGCGCCAGCTGCTCATTGTGGTAGCTTCTCTTGTTGCAGAGCACAGGCTCTAGGTGCTTCAGTAGTTGTGGCACGCGGGCTTCAGTAGTTGTGGCTCGCGGGCTCTAGAGTGTCAGGCTCAGTAGTTGTGGCGCGTGGGCTTAGTTGCTCCACGGCATGTCGGATCTTCCCGGACCAGGGCTCGAACCCATGTCCCCTGCATTGGCAGGGGGATTCTTAACCACTGCGCCACCAGGGAAGCCCATGAATCCCCAGGTTCTGACTTTGTCTCTATATCCCAGGACAAAGAAAGCCAAGGACAGAGGCTATTGATAGAGACTTGAGTATCTCAGAGAGAAATGAAAGTCGATACAATTGCTCTGCAATCTTTATTTATATTCTCGGAACCAGCTTCAAGTGGGAGTACAGATAATGAGAAGACACTGATTAAATCGTCCATATGAATATTCATCAAATCACCTGGATGTTCGGGTAGTTTTATTCTTTCTCCCACTGCTGTCTCTGAATAACAAAGCTTCCTACCTTCTCCAAGGGAGGGAGTTCAGAGCTGATTAGAAAACAAAGGGGAAAACTGAGTTTGAAATTCTAGTGGAAAAAAAACAGTCTTTAGTAAACAATGTCATCAGTTTCAGGGTCTAAACTGATCTTTTAAGTTCCACCTTCAAAATCTAACCTGATCGAGCTTCCCTGGTGGCGCAGTGGTTGAGAGTCCGCCTGCTGATGCAGGGGACACGGCTTCGTGCCCCGGTCTGTGAAGATCCCACATACCGTGGAGCGTCTGGGCCCGTGAGCCACGACCGCTGAGCCTGCGCGTCCGGAGCCTGTGCTCCGCAACGGGAGAGGCCAGAACAGTGACAGGCCCGCGTACCGCAGAAAAAAAAAAAAAGAAGAAAATGTAACCTGATCTGTTGTATCTTCATACAATAAATATGAGAAATAAGAGTTACAGTCAGTATCGAAGATTCTGCATCCTTGGGGTCAATCGTTGAGGATCAAAAATATTCAGAAAAAACTTTCAGAAAGCTCCAAAAAGCAAAACTTGAATTTGCCACCCAATGCCAGCTACTCACATAACATTTCCATTGTATTTACAATTATTTACATAGAATTTACATTGTATTAGGTATTAAAGTAATCCAGAGATGATTTAAAGTGTACGAAGGATGTGCGTAGGTTATATGCAAATACTTCGCCACATTCTCTAAGGGATTTTGGTGTCCTTGTGGGTCCTGGAACCAACCCCCCATGCATACGGAGGGATGACTGTATATCATATGAATGGACATATATTTCATGAGCGTGCTGAGAATATTATATTTTAAAGGATTGTCATATTACACTATAGTGCTAGAGTTTCCTTGATAAATGTTAGACCAGTGTCCATGTTTGACCAAACATTTAAAGGGGGAAAACTGAAATTTTTTTAAGCTGAATATTTGAATGCACCTGGATTTTGATGGAACTTCCATGTCCAAGGAGATGTCTGATCTAACCCTCACCTCCGCTTTGGGGGCTTCTCATCAGTCACTGGGGAGGGTGGGGCAGTCACCAGGTGCACTTTGGACTCTCATTCCCTCCTTGAACTTGTGTTCAAAACAGCGCCCCCAAATCCCCCTTCTCCCTGTTCTCTGGACTCACCTGGAGTTGGCCATAGTTGGCTTGTCCTGAATTGCAGTTCCTCAGCAATTCCCCAATCAACTTGATTTTGCTGGCTGAATCACGTACCTTTTTCTTTTAAAAGGTTGACAGGGGGCTTCCCTGGTGGCACAGTGGTTGAGGGTCTGCCTGCCGATGCAGGGGACACGGGTTCGTGCCCCGGTCCGGGAGGATCCCACATGCCGCGGAGCGGCTGGGCCCGTGAGCCATGGCCTCTGAGCCTGCGCGTCCAGAGCCTGTGCTCCACAACGGGAGAGGCCACAACAGTGAGAAGCCCACTTACTGCAAAAAAAAAGAGTCCAGGTGAGGCCAGCCCATCAACAGGTGCATGGCTGTGTGTGTTCACCGGGCCTGTGCCGTCCCGGAGGGCGCAGAGCAGCAGGCCCCACGGTGATGTCATCATGGGGCTTGGAACGGGGTCCTGAGTCAAGGGCCCCGTGAGTTAGACTGGAGCCGGTGACGTGGGAACTTGGCCAGCACACCTGGTCTGCACTCGGGGGCCGAGGAGCTGTGCAGGTGAGCAGCCCTGGATAAAACAGTCCTGACCGGGTTGCCCCGTGTGGCGCTGTTAGGCTGATGCCCGTGTGGGTCTGCTTAGCTGGCTTCCTCCTAAACAGTCAGAGGCAGGGCTGGGGGCGGGTGGCTTCCCAGGGGGCTGACAGTAAAAAGTAGCAGTATTGTCAGAAGGAGGGAGATCAGCCAGAGGTCCTGTCATCCAGTCAATGCTGTGGCCAATGGTCAATTCCGAGGGGCTCTCGGAAACGTGCCGAATTCTGCCAGATGTCACCCGGGCGTTGGCCAGCTGGGCACTGGCCACCCACTGGGCATAAGGCCATGCGAGCTCACCGCCCCTCCAGGCTGTGGGGTGTGCTCAGCCAACCAAGACACTCGGGACTGAAGCAAAGTGAAGGGCTGGTCGTCACAGTAAGTCCCGTGTGAGGGAGGACAGACAGACCCGACAGATCAAACGCCCTCACTCAGAGGGGACACTCGGCCAGTTATCACAGGGGTCCCGGTGACAGTGTGAACCCTGCCTGCAGAGAGGGAGGGTGAGGTCGGAGGGTGGTACAGCCAGTCGCGTGAGCACATAACCCAGGCTCACGCCGTAATTTTCCCATCTATATTTGTTTTTTATATCAGACTATGTCTATGCAGTAGTAATTATCCATCTTAATTACGTTCAACTTTTAAGACCCATAGAAGCAATACACTTAATTTATTAAAATTTTGGATGAAAGGATTGCCTTGAGTTAAATTTCCAAACAGAAAAGGCGACCTCCTGTCCTCGACACCATGAGCAGAGCCCCTGGCGTGGCACCATCCATACCCCACCCCACCCCCGGTTTCTACATGCTGGTCCAGCTGCCCGGCTGCCCCCTGAATCCCCGCTCTGCCTACGCACATGCCAGGTGGCCAGTGCCCGAGCTGACACCGCAGCAGCCCTCAGCCAATGGTGACGCAGTGAGGCAGGGAGTCCCCAGCCCCTCACTCCTGGGGAGGGTTTGGCTCTGAGGTGCACAGTCCATGGTGGCTCAGAATCCCCTTCCCTGCTGGGCCCCAGGTGTCCACACAGCTGACTGCCCGTCATGGACCCTTGTCCCCACTCCTCCCTGCTCACTTCCCCGCCCCGCTCCTGTTTCCTGGTGTCCACACAGCTGACTGCCCGTCATGGACCCCTGTCCCCACTCCTCCCTGCTCACTTCCCCGCCCCGCTCCTGTTTCCTGGTGTCCACACAGCTGACTGCCCGTCATGGACCCTTGTCCCCACTCCTCCCTGCTCACTTCCCCGCCCCGCTCCTGTTTCCTGGTGTCCACACAGCTGACTGCCCATCGTGGACCCCTGTCCCCACTCCTCCCTGCTCACTTCCCCGCCCCGCTCCTGTTTCCTGGTGTCACAGCTCCCGTCCCTGCGGCAGAATCTGCCGCTATTTATTCCAGTAAAGTGCAGCCATGACCTGCTGCGTCGCCCACTCAGCCTGTGTTTGGAAGCGGAAGAGCCCTTCCATGTAGTGGCAAGGTGGGGACTTTTTTTAAAGTGACCTTGAAACAGAAAATGATGAAGAAGGAACAAATTGCTCTCAGCACTTCCCGCTCCAGAGGATGGCACCTCCACCCCCGTCAGGTGAGATGACAAAGCACGGCGGCCACCCCCAGAAAGCCATGACGGGGGACGATGGATAGAACAGGGGCATGAGCGGGTTCCTGGTGTCCTGCCTGTGGAATCAATTCACAGAAAGGGCCCAGGAGTCCTGATGGCAGACTGGCTGGGGTGTCTCCGTGACGGTGTCCACTGAGGTCATGGGTGTGGTGGGTCCCCAGGGAGAAGGGGAGCCACACTAGCCAGGAGACGGGAGGAGGCCCCAGAAGGCGGGAGCGGTCGCTAACCAGTGCCCGAAAGCAGGTCGTTGGAACCCTCTCTGCTCCCCACAGCACGCCAGGCGGCCTATGCCTGAACCCCCTTTCTCATCAAAAAATGGGGATGGTAATATTTCCCCAGGTTGGTGCAATCAATGGGATAATGGGGACCCAGCACGGCAGCTAGAGAGTGGCCAACATGGGATGGGTACCAACTGAGGCAGATGGGGTTCACCCCAGCAGACTAAGACGGTGTCCAGGGGGGCAGGACAGTGTTGGGGAGCCCCTGGGAAGGGAGGGAAGAACGGGGTTCGCAGAGCGGGCTGGAGCTGAGACGCAGAGCCCCCGGGAGCTCTGGAGCCGCAGCGGCAGTGAGAGTCACCCCGAGCTGGGCCACGCTAGCCAGGGCCTACACCCGTGCACACCTGGAAAGGACGTGACCTTGGAGGTTCCTGCAGCCCCGCCCTTCCGGCTGGCCACCTCTGGGCCCCCCACCCTGTCGTCTGTGGGAACACCCAGGCTCCACGCAGCCGGGGGAGAGCGGGGAGGGGAGCTAAAGACCACATTGGACTAAACACTCCCCCAGGCATTCTCCATCCCTGAAAATGGAGCAGAAAAGGTGGAGCACCTTGGAGCCAGGTAGGGGCCCCTGGGAGTGAAATGAACTTTTGTTAGGTGAGAAGCATTCTGGAAACACATCGGAGGCATCTCTCTGGGCCACAGACTGGCCAAGATGGACGAAGATGAGTGATAAGGCGGACGGATGGTGTGATTAGGAGTGAACGCAGAAGACAGACGGCTAGCCCCACGCCTCAGTCACAGCCGAGGCACTCCCGGAGAGCGACGGCTAGAGGTTCAGCTCCGATGCTCCAGAGACTGCGGCCCCCGGAGGTCGCCTGTGGGTCCCCACAGAAGTGCGCCTGGTGCCTGGAGTTGGCCAGGGTCTCGCCCTCTCTCTCCCTTTTTTCATCATAGAGGCATCTTCACAGAGAGTGGTTCCTGCAGGACGCAGCCAACGAGCATCGCACACACCAGCTGACGAGTGGCACTCCTCTCCTCCAGGTGGGGGGCCCGTCTCCTCTCCGAGGAGAGCCTTCCCGCAAGAACCGTGTCCTGGGTGTGCGAGAGGGGCTGCAGGCAGGCCGGTCAGAGGTGCGGGGAGGCGGGCAGGGGTCCTCAGGGTGCGGCCTGCTGGGCTGCAGTAAGTGCGGACTCCCAAATCCCGGGGGCTCATTAAAACGGAAGCAAAGAGAGTGCACGCTCGTGCATGAGCGTGTGAGTGCATGTGTGGGACCCAGGGGGTCAGCAGTGGGCGGGAGAGAGGAGGCCCAGCTCAGGCAAAGGCAGACAGCCCTTCCCCCCACCTTTCCTTCCACTCGGCCTGGGTGGGTAGGATGCTGTCCACCCCGGAGAGGGCCATCTTCGCTACTGGCCACCGAACCAACGCCAGTCACCTTCGGAAACACCCCACAGACACGCCCAGGCATGGTTGACCAGCCACCCGGGCACGCTGAACCCCGTCATGTGGACACATAAGATGAACCATCACGATGAGGAACGCCAGGACGGGGGTCCTTGCAGGAGGGATGCAGGGGCAGCAGAGCAGATGCAAAAGAGATGGGAGCCGCCAAGCGGCCAGCTTTGAAAGTGGGGGGCTGGGCCCCCAAGCCAGGGAACGCCGGGGACTCTAGAAAGAAGAAGGCGAGGAAACGGGCTCACCCCAGAGCCTCCAGAAGGAACCAGCCCTGCCCACACCTGACCTCAGCCCACTAAGACTCGCTTCAGGCTTCCGACCCCCTAGAACTGTAAGGTAATCCATGTGTATTATTTCAAGACGCTGAGTCCGTGATCATTTGTTCCAGAGTAAAAGGTGTATACAGCACCTTCACACCATTACTTCAAAGTTCCCTTTTTTCTGACATGCTTATTTTTTTTAATCGATCTTTGTTGGAGTATAATTGCCCGTATGAGCTGTCGGAGCCACGGGGGGGCATCTGAGCACATTTTGCTTGCAGTTCACTGGATTTTTCTTTTCCTAGCCAAAATTACGTCCCTGCTTTGTCTAAAGGAACAGCCTCCCAGGCCCATCTAAATTATGAGGAGGTGGATCAATCTTCACGGTAACAGGCAGGTCTCAGTGATGAAAGTCATTTAAATTAAAGTATTTATGCAGATTTATGAAACCTACGGAATTTCGTGACCGCGGTACTTGAAGCTGGAGGCGTGGACAGCATGGGGCCCTCGGACACCAGGGGAGCTCGGGCGTCACCCTTGCGGGTGCAGTGCTGCACCCATGGGATGCCAGGCACAGCGTGGGGAGGGGTATGTGGGGGGCCTTTGAGGTCCCTGATGTTACCAGAACAGCCAGCCCTAATTTTACATCTCACACCTCTTGTCCCTCCCCTCCCTCCTCTCCTAGGCCACCTCCCCCAAGACCTCACACAAAGACCAAAGTCCAAGTTTTCCTCCTATCGGACCAGTTCAGGAGACAATCAATTAGCTCTTTATTTGGCTGATTTAAAGCAAATCTAATGTGTGGTGCTTCACTTGATATTACAGACTTTGGGCACACCTTCTGAGAAGAAGAGGGTGATGCAATGACAACCAGAGATGCGAATCAAACACTGGGTGCCGTGCTCACTTCAGAGCTCAAATTTTTGTCAAATACTAGAAAAGGCGTATTTCTTAATCCTGTACCAGACATGGTACCCCAAGTCAGGCTAGTGCTGTGCACGGGCGCTGAGCAGCTCCACTGCCATGCAAGACTCCGACTGCCACCTTTGGGCAAACAAGTCCCTCCGGTCCAGTTACAGGACGGCCCCCAGGTGTCCAGGGGGCTCGCATCCACAACGCTTTGCCCCCCGACCCCCGGGAGCAACGGGGCGACATTTTCTCTCGACTCTGGAGGCAGAGACGCCGTGTCCCAGGACCTGGGGGTAATTTTCCACGAAGTCATTGAGCCGTGAATCCCTTGAGGTTTTTGATCATCTGAAGCTCACATCTTCTCAAATGGCTGAAGGTGTAGATGTGTTTCCTGAAAGAAGAAATTCTGCTCTCCAAATAGCAGAGAATAGTCACGAAAATAGTTTACACTAAGTAAGTAAACAAAGCATTCCGTAATGAAGTCCTGGATCTCAGTGCTTCTCCAGTTCCACTTAAAAAGCAGGAGCTCATGAACTGCATGGCAGAGCCCGCCAGCTCTCTAGAGAGTTCCCTAAGCCATCTCAGGTCAACATTTCAATCCTCTCCCCGGGTGACTGGCCCCTTAAATAAATAAAAACAGGTCAGATCCTGAAGCAAATAGAAACCATCGATCTCACTGAGCTGGAGTAACAGAACGTTTTCTCAGAGACATTTCTCAGCACATCCCCGAGTGGCCAGGTCGTGGGCCAAGTTGCTCCAAATAAAAATATCCACTGGCTCCGAGTGACCTTGGGGAGGAAGCTGGGCCACTCGAGGCTCCGCAGGTCCCCCAGAGGTTCCGCAAACAGCTCTCCAACACCAGGAGCACCTCAGCCCCGGGCCGACCTCCGTCTGGCCCTCCCAGTGTCTCTGAGGAACGTTAACTCACACTGGGGCACAGTTGCTTCTTCAGTTTGCTGAGTCTGCTGGGCGGGAAGTCCCGTCTCCAAGGAGCAAAACGGAGATGCCCTTCCTGCCGACACCGCTCCGTCCACTGTAAGGGAAGGGCACCCACTTGTTACGTTCACAGGTGAGACAGAAGAGCTCTCGGCCTCACCTGACCCCCTGAGCATGGGCTTCTCCCCAGGTCCTATGTTCCTTCCACTGACACGTGTTATTCTTCTAACAAGTAAAACTTCCTGTGGTTTCTTGTTTGCATGATTTAAAGAATCTCCCATAGCAGTACCTGAATCCTGGTGGTTGTAGAAGTGTTTTTTTGGGTTTAAGCCATAACTAGGGCCAGAGGGTGAAACGCACTTGGAGGTGCAAGGGTGGAAAAGTCAAGGTTGCACTTAGCCTGAAATTACCTACAGCGCCATTGCCTCTCATGAATCTCTACGTGGGAACGTTAAGGGGTCTCTTGGAGACGTCCAGTCCCCGCCCACAGGACTGCCGGGTTGCGGGCAGCAGCTGGGAACCCAGGTGTGCCCTGAATATCACATAACTTTGTTTTCCCTCCTTCAAATCAGATCTGACTCCAGACACCCCACCAGGCTGGTGGGAGAGTGGACCTCAGACAAAAGTAGTGGCGAGTCTTCCTCCCGGTGGGCGCCACGAAGGTGCCATGGTAAGAGCGTGAACAGCCGGGAAGCCACTGGGCACCTTAGGCCAGCCTGGCCCCAGAATCTCCATGGGGCTGCAGTCTTGGCCACCTGGGCCAGCACACCCGCCATGCATTCTCCCAGGTGCTGAAGCTTCCACGTGTCTGGGGAACAGGTGAACGGCTTCGGACCAGGTGAACCGGATCCAAATGAAGGGTAGCCACAGTGCAGCCTCTCTGGAGAACAGGTGAGCAGTTTCGTGCAAAGTTAAGCATAGACGTGCCCACCGCCCAGCAGTCCCACGCCTGGGTACTTGCCCTGGAGAATGGAGACCAGGGTTCACACGCCTCCACATGGCTGCTCACAGCGCTTTATTTCTAACGGCCAAACTGGAAACAACCCCAAGTTCTACAGGTGTGTGGATAAATAGTTCCATCGTACCATGGAACACGGCTCAGGACAAAAGGAGTGACCCATCACCGTGCATCCCCTCGGGTGAATCCCGGAGACAGCGGCTGAGTGAGGAAGCCAGCCTCCAGCCCTGTCCTGCAGGGCTCACGTGCAGACATCCTCAGAAAGACACACTGCCGCCCTGGAAACACGTCCCTGTCAGCCCGGGTCAGGCCCAGGGACAGTGTGACCGTAAAGGGATGGTCACCATTCTGAGGCCCTACCCGTGTCCAAATGCACAGACCTGCCACCAAAAGAAGAAAAGGCAATTCGACCAGGTGTTCATTTTAAATATAAAGTATTTCTTAGAAAGAACAACTCAAAGGAGAGGGTTAGTGAAAAGAATGTGAAATGCCCAAGGTAGCAAAGCCTCCAAGGAACATGAGGGGCTGCTATGGGATACGATCCTCACAAAATGGGTGTGTACTTGTATTTGCACGCATCGTCCAGACGATTCCAGGAAGGCCCGTGGAGGTGAGGACGGCGGTGCTGGATGCGGTGGCACCCGGAGCTGGGACGAGAGGACGGTGCTCGTTTCCTGTCATCAGAGGGTGTGTAGATCCCTGTTACTAGGTTCACATGCTATGTTTTCAACTTAGAAGATTTAAATATTTAAGAAGAACATTTTAAGAGAACAAACACCCTCACTCCTTCTATCTCCTCCTGTCACTCCCACCCTCGGCCTCCACCTGGGGCTCCAGGCAGGGCCCTCCCTGCGATGCGAGCACAGCTGAGGACCCCACTCGTGCTCTCCTTGGCCCACCAGCCTCTTCCCCTGCCCACCTGCAGCCACGCGCGCCCCGGAGAAAGTGACCAGGCAGCTGCCCCCGCTGGCCCAGGCCCACTACCCGCCACCCCCTGCACCTTGACCGCTAACCCCACGAATCTGAACCAAGGAGAGTGGGTGACCCGTTTCCTTCCTGAAGATTTAAGAGCTTACCTTCGGAAAAATTTGAATTATGCATGGTTTGGGAATGACCATATTTCCTACATAAAATATTGATTTGATTCTTTTAAAACAAATAAAATGCAGGCAAGCGATGCCCAGAAAGTTCAGCTGTGGTGCAGACAGAAGCTCCCGGACTCAGCTCCACCCCAGCGAGAAAGCCCAGCACCTAACAAATATTGGCATGGATTTCATTTACCAAAAACATGTATTTTATCTATTCACGTAAGCCTCACGTTCCCAAAGGCGGTAGAAGCCATTGCCTGAGATGTTCCTACAGAATAAGCACAAACAACCAAAGATGCGGTCCGGATGACGGGGAGAGGGCCCCTCCATCAGAGCACCTGGCTGCCTGTTCTGTCCCCCTGCACCCCTAATCCCCCCACTGTTCCTCTAGTGCACCAGGCACCTTCCCCCTTTTGCCCCTGCTGGTCCCACTTCTCTCTACCTCCCTGACATCCACAGGGCACCTTCCCACACACCCCCCTCTGCCACTCTGTCTCTCCGGTCAGCGTCACATTGGGGGCGGGAGGTAACTGCCCAGCTCAGCGGGAGGGGTCTGGCGAGGGTCCCCATGCCCTACCCCCAGTGCAGACACGGGCCTCCCTGGGAAAGCCGAGCAGACCCCAGTCTGTGTACAAGGCACACCCCGCTCTCTTCCCAATCGGAATTGGACCGGCTCACAGCAAACGTCCGCAGACAATAAGACACTTTAAAATGGAAATGGATTTCACAATAGCCCGGAGATGGAAACAACCTAAGTACCCATCATCGGATGAATGGATAAAGAAGATGTGGCACATATATACAATGGAATATTACTCAGCCATAAAAAGAAACGAAATTGAGCTAATTGTAATGAGGTGGATGGACCTAGAGTCTGTCATACAGAGTGAAGTAAGTCAGAAAGAGAAAGACAAATACCGTACGCTAACACATATATATGGTATTTAAGGAAAACAATGTCATGAAGAACCTAGGGGTAAGACAGGAATAAAGACACAGACCCACTATAGAACGGACTTGAGGATATGGGGAGGGGGAAGGGTAACGTGTGACAAAGCGAGAGAGAGGCATGGACATATATACACTACCAAACGTAAGGTAGATAGCTAGTGGGAAGCAGCCGCATAGCACAGGGAGATCAGCTCGGTGCTTTGTGACCGCCTGGAGGGGTGGGATAGGGAGGGTGGGAGGGAGGGAGACTCAAGAGGGAAGAGATATGGGAACATATGTATATGTGTAACTGATTCACTTTGTTATAAAGCAGAAACTAACACACCATTGTAAAGCAATTATACCCCAATAAAGATGTTAAAAAAAAAATGGAAATGGAGCCAACGGCCTTGAAGGGAAGGAAGGGCTTTCTCAGTGGTTCTGCCCTGGCTGCCCCCACCCCCACCCCCGCACCTGGGCCAGCTGGTCGGGAAGGAATCAGATCTTTTAACTAAACACATTCCTGAGGTATTTCCGGGAATCTCCGGGACAAATACGGCAGAACTACCTCCTCCCTCCAGAGGTGCTTCTATTTCCCCAGAAATTACCAAGACGCCTCATCACAGGAGAGGACAAAGCTCCCAGCCAGGCCCCTGCGGCAGCTCCCAGAAACCATCACTTCCCAGAGACAGTCTCTCCCTGAGACGGCCGCAGCTCCCGGCTTAGGGGAGAGTCATTCCAAGACAATAAAAACAACATTCAAGTAAATGAAGCTGAGCCCTAGGGAGGAGGAGACCTCAGCATCCCATTGCCTCACCCCCGGGGCTCCGGGACCAGCTGGGAGCTTGGCGGGGGGGCTTGCTCTTCTGTCGGGGGCACAGAGGGAACCGGGACCACGCAGACCCACGTGCTGGAGCCCAGCATCTCTCAGCCCCCGTCCCCCGCCTTGGACCAGGGTTGACGACGTCAGAACACAGGCAACCGTGACCTTGGGGCCACCAAACCTAACTGGTGAGACTTCTCTCCGCAAGCACTTCAGTCCAATTGTGACGCACAAGCCACCAGCCGTTACCGGGTAAAATGTGTAATTAGCAAGGCCAGCAAGCATCTCCATCCTCCACAGAGGTTCAGTTAATCTCTTCCCTCCTCGGTTACAGGGAGAGCTTTATTTAAGGGCCCCGAGTGAACCAGAGTCCACGGACATGTACCGGCACCAGCAGTGCTGTCCCGGGCACTGTTCCTAACCCACGGCGACAGAGGCACCTGTGCCCTCCTTTGTGGGTGAACAGCGTGGCTTGGGCAGGGACACCACAGCCCAGCTGAGAGGAGGCTGCCCCTGGCCCAGAAGACTGACACGCGTGGTCATGGGGTCCCGTTCGAGGCCCCGGCCGCGTGGAAGATGCCGTCCGTCCTGAGAGCTCACAGCCCGCCGAGGGGCTGGAGCAGGAGGTAGCCGAGGCTTGTCCTGAAGACCCAGGTTTTTCCACACGGCTCTGAGAACCTGTCTGCTTCCCCAACCCCCGTCACTCTGCTTCACCTCAGAATGGAAGGGAGACCCCAATACTCTGTGAATCAGGGCCGATGCACCATGGAGCCACTACAGAGAACTGAAGAAAATCTATTCTGGTGATCCTTTCGGTTCTTTGGAGACTTTCTGTTATTGTTTAAGTTCAGTAAAATCCTCTCTATTTGGTGTCCACTTCTGTGCATCTCGACAAGCACAACATCATGAAACCAGCAACACAACACAAAGGACCGTTCTGTCATCCCCCCAAATCACTCCTACCATGGCTTCATGGTCGACCCCTTCCTCCAAGCCAGCCCCCAGCACCCACTCACCTGTCCTTGACCCTTTTCATCTTTTCTGGACTAGGACGTAAGTGGAATCAGGCCTGCATGCGCAGCCTTGCAAGGCCTGGCTTCCTGCACTTAGAATGCCACCTCTGAAGGTGTCTCCCGCTGTGTGTCAGGACTCCACGCCCGTCTACCACAGAGGAGGGTCCATCATCCCCATGCACCACGGCTTTCGTATCCACTCACCTGTTGGTGGAGATCTGTGTTGTTTCCAGTTTTGAGTGATGATAAGTAAAGTGGCCGTAATCACTCACAAAGAGGTATTTGTGTTAACGTGAGCTTCCGTTTCCCTTGGGTAAACACCTAGTCCTGAGATTGTTGGATCACGTGATACGTGTATTTCTGTAAGGAACCTCCCAGCTGGTTTCCGAGCTCGCCTGCCACTCCACCTGGCACCCCTGCCAGCCGCCCGAGAGCTCCGGTTTGCTCCGAATGCTCGCCAGCACTTGATGTTGCCCGTCATCGTTGTTCTGTCTGTTTGTGTGTCAGCCGTTTCTACAGGTGGGAAGTGATGTGTCAATGTGGCTTTGATTTGCATTTCCCTAGTGACTGATGGTGTTGAGTATTTTTCCATGTGCTCATTTGCCATCTGTGTATCCACTTTGGCGCAGTGTCTGTTCAAATTTCTCGCCCATTTTTTTAGCTGGGTCTTTATTTTCCTACTGTTGAGTTTTAGTGTTCCTTGTACATTCTGACTACAATCCCTTTGACAAATATGTGATTTCATTTGTCTTTTCATTCTCTGCACGATCTATCTTGAAGAGCAAAATTCTTAATTTTGATGAAATTTATTTGCTTAATTTGTTACGGAGCATATGCTTTTTTTTTTTTTTTGCGGTACGAGGGCCTCTCACCGTCACGGCCTCTCCCGCTGCGGAGCACAGGTTCCGGATGCGCAGGCTCAGCGGCCATGGCTCACGGGCCCAGCCGCTCCGCGGAATGTGGGATCCTCCCGGACCGGGTCACGAACCCGTGTCCCCTGCATCGGAAGGCGGACTCTCAACCACGGCGCCACCAGGGAAGCCCGTGGATCATGCTTTTGGCATCACATCCAAGAACCCTCGCTTGACCCAAGTTTACAGATTCTCTCCTTTGTTCCTCTGGAAGTTCTGTGGCTTAGGCTTCACATTTAGGTCTATGATGCATTTGAGTTAATTTTTTTATTTTTATTTTATATTGGAGTATAGTTAATTTACAATGTCGTGTTAGTTTCGGGTGTACAGCAAAGTGATTCAGTTATACATATACGTATATTCATTCTTTTTCAGTTTCTTTTCCCATATAGGTTATTACAGAATATCGAGTAGAGCTCCCTGTGCTGTACAGTAGGTCCTTGTTGATTATCGATTTTATATATGGAACTGTGTATATGTTAATCCCAAACACATTTGAGTTCATTTTTGTTTATGGTGCAAAGACTGGGTTGAGATTCTTTTTTATTGCTTTTTTGCATCTGGATATACAATTATTCAGCACTATGTACAAAAATGCTTTTCTTTCTCTATTTAATACTCTGCACTTGGAGGGATGGTTAGGATCGAATGACACACTGTGCGGAAATGTTTGGCGCCTGGGAATACTCGAAGCTCTTGATGAACAGTAGCTTAAAAATCCCACTTTCTCTGTGTCCCAGAAGTTTGCGTGACAGGCCGGATCCAGCTCATCTCGGAAGAGCTCTGGAAGCGTCCCCTGCTTCGTGGCGTGTGGTGGGGAGCAGACAGTGCTGCGAGGCACAGGCCCTGGTGGGGACTTGGGTGCAGATAGCAATTCCGAAAACCTTCCTACAGGGTGATTAAGGAGAGGCAATTACAGTGCCAGGCCCCCCAAAACATATATAATGTAAAGTGTTTCTAAACCTGAGATCTTACTGTTAGCACCCAGACGACCATGTTTAGAGATGCTTTCCTAGAAAGTGTTTATTAATAATTGATCGGGTGATTACTTTCCACTTGCCCACTGGGGGCACTATTTGCTTTATGTGCAGCACAACTGACATTGTAAACAGAGCGTATTTAAACATAAGTTGACAACAGTGAGGATTTATTTGATGGTATCCTTTGAAATCATATTTATCAAGCCGTGGCTCTCTGGCATTTGTTATAGCTTCAGCCAAACAAAATCACCATGAGTCAGGCCAGCCTCCCAGCAGGCATAAAACTCAAAGGACCGTGTGGCAAAGGCAGCATCTCCGCACAAGGCCACCCCAGATATCAGCTGGGGTCGGGGTTCTGGGTGCACCGAGCGTGCCCCCGGACACTGCGTCCCTCCAGGTCACCCTCCCAGCGCTCTGAGGAGCGGAAGTCAAGACCCGCGTCCCGGAGGAGGCCGTGTGTCTGAGAGGTCGGCCGGCGTGCCTGAGGTCCAACTCCAAGCCACTCTCAGCTCCCCGTTCTCCCCAGTGACTCCCTGCAAGGAGCCAGGCTCTAAGGACAGTGGCTCTCAGCACAGTGTCCACTCCACGTCGCCCTGAGAGGTTCTGGCCCAGCTGACAGTGTCCAGGCCTCCAGGGCCCCCCGAGCCAGGCCAGTTTGATGCCTGGGGGGTTGGGTCCTCAGTCTTTCCAACGCTCACTTGGAGGTAGACATTCCCAGCCGCGTCCAGGAGTCGCAGTGTCCCTGCAGCATCTCTGGGATTCCTGGTAAGTGGGACCCGGGGTCCTCAGGGCCTGGCTTTCTGATGCCTCCCTCGCTGGCTCACTCAGGCAGCCCCCGCCAACTGTACTCATCCTGGTGTCTTTGCCTCTCTCGCTCCAACTCCAGTGCGGGACTCACCCCTTTCCACGCATCTGTGTCTGCAGAGGGGTTGGGGCTCTGCCAGAGCTGCCCACACGCGCTAACTCCCCGGGGCTGAGGCTCTCGGGGGCTGAACTCCTTCCCTCCCCCCAGCACTTCCTCCACGCTCCCTCCCCGGGGCCCTGGCGCTGACTCCAGGTGCTGGGTGCCCTCCCTTCCTGCGTGGACTAGCTCAGTCCTGCTCACTCAGCACCCCCCTGCCCTGCAAACCCGGAAGCTCACAAGGGTCCGGCTCAGACAGAGGCTGAGGGTCTCACTGAGGGTCCACCGTGGGTCTCACCTGTGAGCAGCTCGGACGCCCTCAGAGGCTTCAGACTCTCTCATCATCTCCATGGAGAGCTGCCCCCTGCCCCACACTCACCTGTCCTGTGCAGGTGCAGGGAAACAGACACCTAAGTCACTTCTAGAAGCCATGCCATTGGCCCTTCTCACCAAACTGCCCCAAAGGCCCCGGCACCCCAGGCCCGAACCCCTCAGAGATGCATTTCTCCCTGACCCCTCTGCCCCAGTTACCTCCACATTCTACCCAGCACCCACTCAATCCCTCCAGCTCCACGGGCCCACCCAGCCCAGACCTTCACCACCACCCGCCGCCTGTCCCCCCTCACAGCCAGCTCTCTGCTGCCCAAGAAATTGTCCAAAATTGTGGTCCCCAATTAGCTTCTCTTGCCACCCCTCACCGCCTGCACCCCAGCTGCCCTTTCTCTCTCAGTTCTTGGGGAGCACCGACCTCTCTTCTGCCTCGGGGCCTGGCACGGGCAGTCCCGCTGCCCACAGGCCATCCCGCCCTCATCACGCCCCACGTCCTGCCTGCGGCCTCTCACCTAATGCCTCCTTCTCTGAAGGCCTTCCCACCTCCCTGCCAGGTGGACAGACACGTCTCCCCCCCGACACTCTGCCCATTTTGGAATTGTCTGATGTTCTGTTACTTGTAGACTGTGGCTCCGTAGGGCAGGAGCTCATCACCCAGCTCATCACCTCCATAAACACGCGTTAGGTGAGCGGACGGACAGACGCCTCCTCCCCAGCAGTCAGAGCAATTACACCCAGATTCGTTGGTTTGCTTTTAGTTGCTACGGCCATTTCTCCTTCCTCTCACTAACTGGTTTCTAGATAGCTCATCTCCCCACAGGGCAGTGGTGTCTGAGCAGCTGAGGTTCTTTGCACCAGGGGAGACGTTCTGTGCTCCCAGGACCTTTGCACAGCCACCCTGTCCCCGGAGCAGCCTTCCCAGGTGGCCTCGGGGACCAGGACTCTGCAGGTGCAGCAGGGTCCCTGCCAGCCGGGCCCTGTGCTCACAAGGCCAGGAAGTGGTGAGTAAAATCATTACTGCAGACCTTCTCAGGGCCTTCACCAAACACTGTGACCTCCCAGCAAGAATAGGGCCCAGATCCTTGGTGTTTGGACTCCATCTGTTGTGAAATGCTCATTCATCTCTTAACAACTTGGTGAAAGGAAACCATAAAGCCACACTGACAGGGCTGTGGTAGCTCTGGTTCAGGGGACTCACCACGCTGGACGGCCCGAGACCGAGGACTTCCCAGGGGTGGGACCCTCTGTGCCAAAACCAGGAACTTCCAGGACAAGCGGGAACAGCTGGGAACCCACGCTGCAGCCTGATGCGAGGACATTAAAATGCCAGGGGCAGGGGACGTTACACCTGGAAACCTGCAGGCCCCCGGCTCACCCCCGAATCATTTCGAGGAGCCCCTCCCTGGCTGCCGGGGAGCAGGCTCGGGCGATGACTAAGTCTGCTCTGTCCTCACTCACGCCTGGGACCCAGGCCCCAGGCCCAGGCCGTGTCACAAGGTTCGCCATGAGCTCAACCCACGTCAGGCCACCCGGTTCACTCTGTCACTTGCTCCATGAAGACCTTTACCACTTGGTGACTAGAAGAGATGTGTGTCCCCCAGGGAGGGGCGAGGGGGAAGATGACGAGGGTGTGCGGCCCGCCGTGCAGTCAGCCGCCAAGAGCGGGGCGGGGTCATCGCTCTGAACCTCCTGGGGGCCCAAATCAGCTTCACCACTGTAGATTTAATCATCTACATTTTTTAGGAGGAGGGTTTTTTTTTTTTTTTGGCCACGCAGCATGGCTTGTGGGATCTCAGTTCCCTAACCAGGGGTTGAACCCGGGCCCCAGCAGTGAAAGCACCGAACCCTAACCACTAGACCACCAAGGAACTCCCAATAATCCACACTGTTGACAGAAACACACATTCCAGGCAAACAGGTGTGATAACTCTAGTTAACCCTTGTGAGGAACCAAAACTGGTTCAAAAGGAAAACAACCACATGCATAGTATTATGACCCAGGCGTGAGGGAAAGTGAAACATTTTGCTTGTTTCAACCACCAGAACATTTCAATGATGGGATAAGCCCAGAGCAGCCACGGAGAAAGGACATCCCATGTCGTAAGGTGCGGTGAACAGAAAGGTAGCGAGTGCTGGGGACACAGACCCGTCTCTGGGGAGGGTCAGGCCGGAGCATGAGACGCCCAGTCCACTGCAGCGTCCAGACGGAAGACACCAAGGACCCACAGGATAAGCTGATCCTAAGTCCAGATGAGATGGCAAAGGACTTAACAGCCAAAGCCGTGTGGAAACAAAGGGCAAAGCTGGAGGACTTCCTCTGACCCTTCTGCCCCGGACACGTGCACCCTCGTTTGTTCAAGTTCCTTCTTCTCTCCTGCCCCTGTGTCTGTCTACTGGACTCCTATACAACCCTCAATGCCCTCCCAGTCCAGCCCCCTGTGTTGAGCCTCACCGCCCTTCTCGCAGTTTCAGCATCTCCTGAGCCCTTTTCCTCGTACGTCCTTGGCTCTGCTTCACGACACACTGCTTGGACCATGGCAGCCTCTGCCCCTCCTGGTCGCTGCTTCTCTCTCCTCCAGACTATAAGTTCCTTGAAAGCATGAGTTGTGTCTGAATAGTGTTTTCAATTTAGTAGGTTACGCGGTGCGAATACACAGTATTGGTTGGTAGAGCAGCAGTAAGAAAAAGCCATTCAGGGGCTTCCCTGGTGGCGCAGTGGTTGAGAGTCCGCCTGCCGATGCAGGGGACACGGGTTCGTGCCCCAGTCTGGGAGGATCCCACATGCCGCAGGGCGGCTGGGCCCGTGAGCCATGGCCGCTGAGCCTGCGCATCCGGAGCCTGTGCTCCGCAACGGGAGAGGCCACAGCAGTGAGAGGCCCGTGTACCGCAAGAAAAAAAAAGAAAAAGAAAAGAAAAAGCCGTTCAGGCAGGACCCCTTCAGAGTGAGGGTGGGGGCTCACTGTCACCGCAGAGACAGAAGCCAGGCCCTGCAGCCCAGGATGGACCCTGCACCATCTAGGCTTCCCACGACCCGCGAAGCCGGCCCTCCCACAGCCAGGGAGCCCTGCCCTTGGGCCACCCATGTGACGCTTCCACTGCCTCCCAGCAGGCGGGGGCTGCTCCTCCCCAGCAAAGTCCAAGCTTGCTCTGCACAAACGCTGAGCCCAGCATCCCAGGAGACCAAAGCATGAGTAACCCGAATGAGGTCGAGAAGTTTGCAGCTCTGCTGTGGCTTAAACTACCGCATCACAGTGAAAAGAAGCCTGACTGCCCTTTGCCATTAAGTCAGGCCTCGGCCTCGCCAGGAACATCAAGGCTCTGAGACCCCTGCAGGCTCTACACAGCCTCTGCGAAATGTCCATCCCAAGTGCCCGCACGGAGCCCACCTCTGCGTGCGGGCCACGCGCTTACACTATAGAACATATGCTACAGAGTATAGTATACAGAGATTATCCAGCTGCTGGCAGACCACAGTGTCTTCCTTATGTATGTGTCCATCAAAGGAAAACTAAAGCCCCAAAGCTGGCCAGTGACTATTATGGGAAATCGATTCTAACATTACCAAAGAAATCCATCTAATTGTGGAGTTATGAAGAACTTATTATTAAGTGGGTTCAAGAAATAATGACTGCCCTCTGCTTTCAGAGGTACTGATCCCTATGAGAAAATATAGACAAATTTATTCTGTCTCCCAAGGTCTGGTTGTGAACCAGCTCTTCCTGGCTAATGTGGACATCAGTCAAAATGTGGGCTTTAGCATAAGGCACGCACGCCAATTGCCCCCCGAACATGAAAACCTGAAGCCCCAGATAGAGAGCGAGAGAGACTGCTTCAGGGAAGTCATTGCCTACGGTGAGGCGGTGGCCCGCCTGGGGAGGAGACAGAGGGCTGCCTGAAGGTCCACGCCCCATCCACGCTGGGGCCCTTGCTCTGGCCTGCTGCCCCAGCGGGTGCGATGACACCCACCATGCCCGAGAGCGTGGCCCTCAGTTTACACTCACCTGCTTCCCTCTGCTCTGCCAAGAGCCACGGCCATGACCACCAGTCCTGTAGGGGCCTCTGCTCTGTCTACGCACGTAGCAGGTCTCAAACGCACACGCTTAAAAATTCTGGGGTGGGAGGATGACTCCAAAGAGCTTCTGTTTACAAGGCTTAGCTCTGTCTACTTACATCGTAGTATAAGTTAAAGCTGAGAGAATTTTAAATACATATCCATTGATTCATTTAAAAATAACAATCGTAAACCCAATGTATGTTAACGTACATATTTTTATGAAAAAAAACTAGATTTTCAAAAACAGTGTACTGAGAGGGACAATGTTTTATATACGTTCATCTCTTAAATGTCTGGCTGATAGAGGACAGTTAGCCTCTCATAACTGCTTCTGCATTCCGCCTTTCATGCTATGTTATTTTGTCTAATTAACAAAGAAAATGCAACCCCACACGAATAAGTGGGTAGAAAGGACAGAAGTGTGTAAAGCCCTTTTCAGAGACTTACGATCTTCTTCGATACTACACCCAACTGGACAAGAGGGAGTTTGTGAGAGGTTGGCAGCGGCATCTGACCCCAAGTAGGTACTTCCTGCCCCGTGCCTGGAGCTTCACAAGGGTGTCCTGTACCCTGAGTGGGTCCCCTGCTGACGTGGTGAATTTTATACGTAACGTCTGGCCCTGGCCATCGGGAAACACTGGTTCCATGAGTTGTCCAGACCTCCCAGATGTGGACCCATTCCATTGTCCAGTGTCCAAATACCACATTTGCTCAAATCACCACTAACCCCACTAGGAAAGTTGCTAAATATTGGGAAGCCATCAGACTCAGGGTGACAGACACCAGTTTTCCAAAATTCTAATTTTTGCCTGAAAGCTGAAATCTCATCATTGGCAACAAATACTGCCCACAGTTTTCCTCAAAGTGGCAAGTTTACTGTGCTCATTTGGAGAAAAAAAATCTGTGAAATATCAAAGCCAGAAATACTGTAGTTTGCCTGTTGGTCTTTCCTTCAAGTATAAGTGGCGTTTCATTTTCAAAAAAAGGAAAAAAAAAAAAAAGCAGTTAGTTCAACTCACAGCTCAAACCACAGCCCCTCAGCAGACGCCCTCTGCACACACATCCCACTTTGTGGGACAGACAGACCAGGAACACGACAAATCCTCAAACACGGAGATTGCAAAAGGTAATAATACTTTTGCTCCATCGAGGGCATTCTGAGACGGAGCCAGTTCCGTGTGACTGCGTGAGTCACCAGGGGCTACAGCCTGATTCCTGCTGAGGCTCCAAGTTTCCCCATCAGGGCAATGTCAGCACATGAGGATGGGAAATAGCGTCTCTGTGTGATTATGAATATAGCTTTTCCCTTCCTGACCGCCAGGAGGGTCTGGGGCCCCCAGTGTCTGTCCACACCCTGAGAAGGGCTGGTCTGGGGACACCCCCCTCCCCAGGCCCTGCCCCCGAGCCGGCTGATCATGAGGGTGCACCTAAGAGAAAAACCACCAGGTTTATAACTGCAAGGAAGGGTCCCTGGCACTGCCACGCTCACCACACATCCCACCTGGGACAGTGGCACCTACAGGGAGCAGAGGCTGTGGCCCTGGAGGGCGGTCAGCACAGCTCTACCCAGAGGAACTGGCACTGGCCACCCAGCTAGGGCCGCCCAGCTTCCCTCCGGCCTGAGGGCCCGGGCATCTCTTTTGGATGGCGCCTGATGCCCAGGCAGCCCATCCGGCTGGGCTTCCTGTTTTCATGTTCCCTTGGCACAGATTTTTTACCTTGCTCCAAAACGCTACCCTCAGATCCTCATTGACGCCTCTTCGTATCTTCCCGCTGGCACCCAGGAGCAGCTGGGCTGCCCTGCCGAGTTTTCCCGATGGTCTACAAAGCCCCCTGAACGTACGCTGCATCTGTGAGCACTTCAGGCCTTAAGTTTCCCTGCAAGAAGTTGTCATCCAGCAGCCCCTACGCAGAACGAGAGCAGAAATTCAAACTGAAAAGCGTGCAACCTTGCCCCATGCCAGAGCTCGGCGTCATCAGGACCAGCGAACAAAACCCAAATATTCAGAAAGAAAAGTGCTTCCCTGAGGGGAGGGAAAGCGCTTTCACGGTTACAAAATACTGCCCCCAAATTTATTCAGACTGACATTCTACATTGGAAAACACGGAAGTGACAAGACACGTTGTGTAAGTTACTCGAAAGAGAGCTGTCTTTTGGTTAGATACATCACGGTGACCAGTGAGGGACTTTAGAACCTGGAGTCCACCCAGGAGGAAGAGGGCTTGTCTCCGTCCCCGCAGCCCCGCCACGTTAGGCTTCAGCCTCTGCTTCTCCACAGGCAGATGGAGGCTGCATCCTGTCCCTTGTCATCTTTACCCCTCTCAACCCCTCCCAAAACCTTGTGCATCTAAAAAGTTCCCTTGACGAGATCAGCCCCGTGCTGAACTCAGATAAAAAGTGGGAGAGGCGGTGAACGTGTGATCGCTAATTGGCTCCGAGGGTGATCCGGGTGGAAATGAGCTTCGCTCCGCAGCCTGCAGGCGGGGGAGCCTGGCGAGGACTCGCCTCGAGCAGTGGCTGCCGGCAGATCGCCTCTTCTGGGCAGGAACGGCACTTGAGCATCTGTAAAGATCCGTTTTCCAGCAGGATTCCCAAACCCTTCTCAGGGCGCCTGCCATGACTATGATCCCCAGGAATCCTTGCAGGTGTCACCTCTGGGGTCCGTCGTGGAGAAAAGCACTCTTGCTGTTCAGAAAGCAGAGCCCTTCAGCCCCACTGAGGCAAGTTTAGCTACAGAGGCTAGAAACGTCCCCAAGTGTGTGAGCCCAGCAGGGTCTCGCTGCCCAGACGGTGCCCGGGGACAGGCAGGACTCTGCCCAGGTCGCCTCCGCCTGCGCATCTCCACACGGCCCAGCCCTGTGCCAACAAGGATGAGCAGGCCTCACCTGTGCCTTCACCTGATGGGAGCAGGTGGGACCCCTGGGCCAGGGAACGCTGGCCTCTGGAGGAGTGCACACACACCTGGCCACACGAGCGCCCCCTTGAGCCGCGTCGGCCATTTCCCATAAAGAGCAGGGAGACAGTGGGCGGCCAGTGTGATGGGTGGGGACCCCGCCGCAGCCACACGGGGGACAGGCGTCCCGACTCTGCCACTGGCTGGTTCTGGGTCTCTCTGAGCCTCAGTTTCCCCCTCTGCAAAAGGGAGATGGTAACAAGACCTGGCCATAGGAGGGTCGCAGGATTGAATGCATCAACACGCATGAAGAGCTCAGAGCGGTTCCAGGCTCGCAGTGAGCGCGATTTTTGTGCTTTCTAAATAAACGGGTGTTATCCGGGCTCCATCACTAAGTAGCCTCGGTTGCAGTTTCCCATTCCTGAGTCTGTGCTGCACCCTTTCTGAAACCATAGCGATGGACTCAGTCTACTTGCGCAGAGGAGCCTGTGTCCGCTGCTCAGGTGTCAGAAAGGGCTCGGCTTGCTCTGTTGATACAAAGTTTCATTCTCATTCTGTGGTGGCAGCAATTCTCCAGGTCCAAGCGGCGGATGTTTTCTCCGAAGTCACGCAGGTAAACAAGGAAAAGCCAGAGGTCTTCTCCTCCTAAGTTATTTCTACTTCGCAAACACGGAAATAAGAACGAGGGGAAAGTCTACAGCTGTGAAAGTGAATAAGCCAGACGAGGTGGCAAACTTGAAAGCCAAGCTACACACAGTGCTCTGCCTGATGCAGCTCGGGTGCCTGGTGGGTCACGGGGGTGCCAGGCCTCCCGGGGGGTGGGGACAGCCCGGGGTCCCTCCCAGAGTCAGGAGGCTGAAGGCCCAGGGGGCTTAGGGTGAGGGGTGGCCTTCTGCCTCAGAGACCCCGGGACAGTGTGGGGAGGCAGGACGTGGAAGTGGGGAGGCCCTGGCCTGGATAATGGGGAGGGCAAGGCCGAGTGTGAGCCCGAGAGCCCACCCCGGGGAGCGGACAGCATCTAGGGACGTTGACAATGCCAGTCCTCTGGCCTCACTTCCGCCTCCCATCCGCCAGGGGTGGGGGCAGGAATCTGAGTGTAACACTCCCCACAGTGACGCTGGTTCTGAGACAACACACAGACCAGCTGCAGGACCAAATGACCAGGACATTCGTGCAGTTCCCTGGTGGGAGTCTCTGCTGCCCCTCGATGAAGCTGCGCTTCTGTCACAAAGCAGCAACAGAAGGACAGCTTTCGGATGATGCAGGGTGCAGACACCTCGTCTACGTCCACCGAGCTGTGTGACAGCTGACGCCTCTGCCAGACCAGCCCTCAGGACCCACGGCTGCTGCGTGTGACCTGGAGGCTACCCAGAGGGGCTCCCTAAACCTCACAGCTGGCCCCAAGCCATGTCCTGGAAATCTGAGGGAGGAGAGGAAAGGGGGAGAGTCAGGCTGGGGCCGGATCCTCACAGCACGTCCCACCTCAGCAGCCACACGAGATCCACCACCCTTGGCCAAACTGTGGGTCCCACCCTGTATCAGCTGGTCCCTTGGGAGTCCCCGTCCCCAGCTCTGCCTGAAGGACCCCCCCAGGCAGCCCACCTGGTGACTCAGATCCCCCTAATGAGGGGTTCGGCCTTTGCAGGCAGATGGCACCGCTGAGAGAGAATTTACAATGACACTTGGTAATTGAACCCCCAGGGGCTGATTCCACTCCTGTTAGAAGTTCGGGAAGCTGTCTCTATTGTTAACAAGGCCAGGCACCCACATCTCTGGAGCTCATCCTTTGTGTGGAAGAGGCTGTTCGCACGACACTACAAGTCGTTCAATGGTGTTAGAGAAAAAATGGGAACAGGGACCGTGTCAGGGGACCGGGCGTGCCCGAAACCATGACAACAGGCCACAAACCTGGGCTGAGTATCAAAGCCTGTCTCAGTCCAGCCACAGCATCCCCAGCGCAGGGGACAGCCTGGTCCAGGGCCCTCAGATCCCAAGTGATGCAGGGTGGGGGTGCCCCAGGAAGGAGCCCCCTGCATCTGGCCGCAAGTTCAGGGAAAGCTGAGGGCAAAGGGGCCCAGGCAATGACATTGGGCAGAGGTGCACGCACTTTTTTCACAATGTTCAGTTGAAAGCAATTTTTTTTAAAGAAACTTGGTCAGTGTATTTGAATCGAAGCAAAGTTGGTAAATCAGAAAATTTTAAGAAGTGATGAAAAATGAGAAGCTTCTAATTCTGGTTAAGATGGAGTTAGCACACTACACACATCTCCTCCACTGATTACAAGTAAAAACACCAGGCAGAAAACATAAGGCAACCATCTGAGAACACTGAAAAGTAAATAGCAACAGAAGATTGGAGCTGGAAATCAAATGTCAAAGGGAGATTAGTGAGGCCAGGAAGTGAGGCCTGGCGGAAGTGAGGCCAGAGGACTGGCATTGTTCCTGGTTTATTTCCTCCCATTTTCCCAGGTTAGACTCCAGGCAGCTTGGATTCCTCAGTCTTTTAAAAGAATAATACATCGCAATCAACTGGGGTTTGTTCTGAGAATTCAAGGTTGATACACATTTGTAAATTGATCAATGGAATCCACCAGGTTAATAGACTGAAACAAAAACCACATGATCATATAGGTTGAAGCAAGAAAAGCATTTGACAACCTTTCTTTCTCAACAGGAAAAGAACTTCTTTATCCTGATAAAGAGCACTGGCCAAGAAAACGAGAACAAAAAACAAACAAACAATAAAAACCAACTATGAATAGCATCATACTTAATGACAGAAAACTACTTTTGCTATAATATTAGAAACAAGGCAAAGATGTCTTCTCTTTCTTTTGCCATTCCTGTTCAACATCCTACTGAGTCCTAGCCAATGCAGTAAGAAAAGAAAATGAAATAAAAAGGCATAGGATATAAAGGAAGGAAAAAAAAAAACTGTCCCTATGCACAGATAACATGATTGCCTATGCAGAAAATCCCAAGGGATCTACAAAAGTTTTAGAACCAACACATGAGTTATGAAACTCCTCACAGAATACAAGGTCAACATACAAAAATCAACTATTTTTCTATATACTAGAAATGAATAAAACTAGCAATGAATAATTAGAAAAGAAAATTTTCTAAATAATGCCATTTACTATAGCTCTAAAAAAATGAAATGTGTAGGCATAAATCTAATAAAAGTGAAAGATTATTGGCTAAAAACTATAAAATGCTAGTGTAAGGAATCAAAGAAGTCCTAAATAAATGGAAAGACATACCATGTTCATGGATTGGAACACTCAATTTAGTTAAGATGTTAATTCTCCCCAAAAATCATCTATAAATTTAACACAATCCTAAAAAACTCACAGAAGGATTTTTTTAATAGACATGCTTATTCTAAAATGTATATGGAAAGGCAAAGGAAGCGTAAAGGACAAAAATATTTTTGAAAAAGAATAAAATTGGCAGACTCATGTTGCTAGATTTTACATACCCTAAACCTGCAATGATTAAGGTAGTGTAATATTGGTGAAAGGATAAACACATAGATCAATGGAACAGAAGAGAGAGACCAGAAATAGATTCACAAATATGATCAATTGATCTTTGACAAAAGTGCAAAGGCCTCAGTAGAGAAAGAATTACCTTTTCAAGAAATGTTTCTTGAACAATTAGACATACATATGCAAAAAAAAACTGGACCTCAACCTATACCTCACACATTATAGAAAAATTAATTCAAAAGAGACCACCAGCATAAATGTAATATGAAAACTTATAATACTCTTAAAGAAAACATAAATCTAACTCTTTGGGTTAGGCAAAAAGTCCTTGATGGATCACACCAAAAGCATGATCCATAAGAAAATCTTGATAAATTAGACTTCACCAAAATTAAGAATATCTACTCTTTCAAAGACACTGTTAAGGGAACAGAAAGACAAGTCATAGACCAATAGAAAATATTTAAAATCATATATCTGATAAGGGACTTATATTCAGAATATATAAATAATTGTCTAAAGCATAGGAAATCTAAAGACCATATACTTTGAACATATACTTTGCCTAAAAAGAAACATGGATGGCAAATAGGCTCATGGAATGCGATGGTTTTTCTTGCTCTTTCACTGGAAACTGCTCTCCTGGGGCCTCCTAGGCAGTCACACAGTCTGCGGGTGCCTGTCCTGTGCAGCCTCCTGGCCACCCGGGTCCCCACGTCTGTCCGCGCATTTTGGCACTGGCACGGGGCTCCTGGCAGCGGTTGTAATGGGGAAGATTTACAGCGAGTCGAGCACGTGGCTCACGAGCGTATCAGACGAATGGCTAAGACGGCACTTTCCTCCTTGGCCTTTTCTCTGACGAGCAGGATTTACGAGCTTTGGTAACGGGCCGTAGCAAGAAGGCCAAGGTCGTAAAACACAGTTCCGTTGTCGAAGGAGACGGGCTGTCCAAACTCCCAACTCTCCAGACGTCACACTTGTGCGCCCAGCCCTGAGCACACCGTAGAGCTCAAAGGCACCCCGGGTGACCGCTGACGTAGAGCCCCACACTCTGTCCAGGCGCGGCTGCCGCCCCTGTGTGCATCTCCAGCCTCGGCCCGCTGTGGTCTGACGGTACAGGATGGTTAGCAGCCGGCATGGGGACCTAAATCATATTTAGCTTTGACTCAAGCTCCCAGATCCCAACAAAGCCGGCGGGCAGTAGGACGCCAGGTCTGGGCCAACCTTCCCTGACAAATCAGCCACCAAGCAGCAACTCTGCCCAGACCACCAGTTATCAGCAGGGTTTTCAGCACTCCTGTGGCTCGTGAACACACACACACACACACACACACACACACACACAGAGTCCCTGTGCCCACAGGTGTGTGAGGCTGTCCCAGGCAGGCACAGGGGCTTGACCTTCACAGCGGGGGCAGTCGAGTCTCAGGCTTGTGGTCAGCACAGAGTCCCTTCGTGGCACCTCTCAGCCTGGCCGGCTCTGAGGCCAGTCCCCAAGGACAGAACCATCCTTTGGCGCCAGGCCACACCTCCAGTCACAGCCAGCCGATGGGCCACGCCCACGTCCACGCACGGCGCTGATGGGCCGCCCAGCAGGCTGGGCAGGGGCGGGTGCGGGCGGGGAGGGAGGACCCCCGCTCAGGGCTAGCTCACGCTCAGCCCCGTCACCGCCAGCGGAACTCCAGTGTTGATTTCACGTCATCACGGTCCTTGTGAGTGTCACCTTCCTGTCTGTTGGCAGAGCTGATGTTCAGCCGGGATGTGCCCCCTGCATTTGTTCTGATGTCTGGCAGCCGCTGTGGGGTCAGCGCCCAGTCACTTAGACTCACCCTCGGCTCTGTCCGTATTCTCTCTGATCACTCTCTGGCCAAACCCCCCAGGGTGAGCCTGGGGGGGAAGAACCCCACACGTGACTGGAGACCCAGCTGGCACGGTGTGCCTTGTTTCCCGTGGTCCACGCTATGGACTTGCTTATCCTCATATGGACGTCTCAGCCCGCACACTCTGCTTCCTGGTGTCTGACGCTAGCATCCACATCTTCCGTAAACCACCCGACACTCGCAACACCCCCAGGCTCCAGAGAAGAAAATGTTTATGTTAGCAAGAGAGGCCTTGAGAACGGGCCCCCCGGTGGGTGGTACCATCTACAGGCTAGAGCTGCATTTCCCAGGGGCCCCTCCCTGTGTGCTTCCAGGTTGGGGTTGGCCGCAGGCAAACTCTGTGAAGTTGTGGAAGGCAGAGGTGAAGCAGGTGACTTCTGAGACTGGGCCACAAACGACGGTGTCACTTCCCATTGCTCACCAACCACTGGTGCCTGGCCATGTGCCACCTCAGGCCGCCCTGCCGTGAGGAAGCCAGGCCACCTGTAGAGGCCCCGTCAGCAGTCCTAGGTTTCTGGTCATCCAGATGGTGCCCAAGCCTCCAGATGATCCCAGCACCCAGCTGTGCTGTCAAACCCCACCTTGCAGTTTTCCCAGGTGAGGTCCAGACACTGTGGGGCAGACACAAGCCATCCTCTTTTCCCTGTCCAACCCCCGGACCTTCTGAACCCGTAGGCACAATGAAACGACCGCTAACTCCTAGAGTGACTTGTTACACAGCAGTAGTGACCGGAACGCTGCCTGTGTCAACCACAGTTTAAAATGTCATTTGTACCCAAGAGATTCAAAGCTTTGGACAAAAGGGAGACATCCCAGGGAAGTAATCCCACAAAACATCTTCTGTCTTCTCATGCTGATGAGGAAATACTTTTCTGGTCCGAGCCTGCCGGTCCATAGCTCTCCTCTTCCATGTTACAAAAGAGGAACATTGACAGCACTTACCAGGGAGTTACCATCCCTTTGCCCAACCTGGCTGAGCCCGGCAGGTGCCTGGCCCTGGTTAACCTTCTCAGTCGAAGGCCGTTCTGGACTCATTAATCCCAGGCTTCTAGGTGACAGCAAAACCTCTTTGGTGGGTTTTCTCACGTTCCTGCTCTTTCTCGCCCTCCTGATCTGTGGGTGCCTCAGGAAGGTCTGCATTGACAAGCCCAGTCTGCCCCTGAACTTGACACCTCCTTCCGTGCAGGGAAGGACGGTGTGTGTGCAGAGCAGAGCAGATCTGCAGTTGGCATTCAATTTAGAGAATGTTTGTTGCAATAAATACACCAAGACATGTTTCTTCAAGGGTGTTTGACAGACCATATCTGGAGGCCATCTTCTCACATCATTTTTCTAGCAAAAAACATGGTCTTTATGACTTTATTCTAGAAGGAGATTTACTTCCCTAATAACGGGAATCCCGATATCGGCGGATTCGTCGCGTGCTAGAGTTAATGTTTGCCTTTGCAGTGCCATTTCCATTGTGAGAGAGGTTTAATTGGCAACTTGAGATTTAACATAGCGAAGCTATGAAACATCTGGGAAACTGGAGAAACGCATGTTTTTATAGCCTGAAGGCTACCAGCAGTTTGATGAACATAGATGTGGATAATTTAAATGTTTAAGCATTTAATTACTAGTAAATGGGGATGTTTCGTTTTATGTTGTGTAGCTTATTATTTCATAAGTTTTCATTTAAGGATCCGCGAACAGGATCCAACTTTCTGTCTTAAAGTCTCTCTCTTCCTAACCGTTCTTCTTCTGAAAGCAGTGCCCTGGGGAAGCCTGGGCAGGCTCCAGAGTGGAATCCTACTCTCTGCCACCAGCATCTTAAACAAGACTCGCTCCCTCTCTCCTTGCGGCCCCCAAGAGCAGCCGTGCCCAGAGAGCCCGAGACCACGACCCTGAGACGGAGCTCCCTGGCTGCCGCCAACAGCTGAGAGATGCTGTGCTGAGACCCAGAGGGAGAGACAGGACCAGCCTGTCCTGCAAGGCACAGACCTGACCCTCAGTCAATCCAGACAGCAAATCTACCAGCCACGTGGGCTTTTAAATGTCTTTGTACAGGTATCCACAGATGTACAGTTTAACAAAATTGCATGTGTGTGCCGGGTCATACGAACTCCACTTTAAAGCCTAGCTGTTTTTCTCTCCACTTTTTTACCTGTTTTTACCTGCTGACCGCTCCACCCACCCTCCGCCCAGCTCTCCCACCTGCCCCCAGGTAACCATGTTGAAAATGTCATATGAATGTGTCTATATTTTTCTCTTCAGTCACACAGACATAAAGGTACAGCTATTTACGCAAATGTACATTTAGAGTGGGTTTGCCTTGTCTGCACTACGAAAATAAGAACACGATATGCACATTTTCCTGAGATGTGCTTTTCTCCTAAGGAGCCCCAAGACCCCCTGCTGAGCCCCACTTAGTTCTTGGTAGTAGTTGGCTAACTCTCCGGGTTTGTGCCCCTCTGCCTGGGCTCTCGAGGTGTCCCCAGGGCTTTGTCTCCGTGAACAGGTACCAGTCAGCATTCTGCAACAGGAGACCTGGTTTCACGAGTCTTCCTTGTAGAAGGTAGATACCCAGTGAAATTACCGGGTCAAAGGAAATGTGGATTTTCAATGTTAATAGTTGATACAAGGTAAAGCCGTCGTATGAGCAAGTGCGATGGGAGGCGCCCACGTACAAACACTGTCACTATGGTGATGGGAGGAGCTCATGTGCAAATAGTCACCATCATGATGGGAGGCGCCCATGTGCAAACCTGTCACTATGGCGAGAATGACAGCCAAGGGCAAAGGGGGTGGCAGAGCCCCCCCAGTGCAGCCCCCACTTTCAACTCTCATACTCTGGCTGTGGACACTAAATTCTCCACGCGGGAAAAGGAGTGAAAGGTAAGGTTCACACTCAGTGCAGACGTTAGGTGCTGGATTCCCCCCGTTTCTCCAGAACCTGAATAGGCTCACAAGCCCCCGCCAAGCTGCCAGCTTCCAGCTCTGGCTCTTGCAGCCACTGCCTTGCCACACCACACACGGGGCTCCCACAGCAGCGCCTGCACCTCACCAGCCCTCCCAGGCCTCACTGGCCATGTCTGCCTGCTGGGCAGACTCCATCAGCCTCTGTGCGCCTGGCCTGCCCACAACTGCAGCCTGATGTCTTCCAGGGCAGTGCCCAGAGCCGGCCGGCCACCCATCCCCCAGGGCAGACACCCCAGTCCGCCACCACCTGCTTGATGAGTGACAGACACTCTGAGGCAGACACTGGGCTGTGCTGGGTTAGGGGGGTGTTATGCGATGAGAGCTGGGAAGGTGACGGTGATGACCCGCCCATCATCGGGGGCAGGAAGGGCAGGCTGCCCAGGCTGGGGAAGGCCTCCCAAGGGAGGGGAAGAGGAAGGGACAGACCATTTCAGCCAGCACGTGGGTCCACCAAATGGGGGAAGCCCAGGGTGGCTGGCGCTCAGAGGGGCGAGGCCCGGGGCAGCACGTGCAGGGTGCGGTGGGGTGTGGGTGTTCAGCCAGAGTGACGGGTCCCCCGAGGTACCCCAGCTCTCAAACAGGTGGCAAAGGCCCTGCCTGGCCAATTTCCAGTCACCAAGCACAGGGGGAGCTGGAGGGTGACCACAGCTCCTCGCGGGGCAGCGGGACCCCAGGCCAGCGACCACAGCACCACCACAGCCCCACGCACGCTCCGGACTCACCCCAATTCAGAACTGACCTGCATCGGTCTGAACACTGCACTGACTTTTAAATCTGGCTACTGGCACGAAATTATGGTCAACACAGAGAGAGCACAGATGCTGAGAACAAGGTCGCAGCGCTGGTGGGATGGAGGCCTTCTGACTCTCACCCCGGATTATCTACGACTTCAGACTGAAGAGCAGCTTCCGGTTATTTACAGCAAAACTTAAGGGTCCAAAATCCGCAAGGAAGCCGCTTAGCACCAACGACAGAGTCCATGCTCCACCGTGGAGGCCCCTGGGTGGCGGGGTCAGGTCATCGGTGCAGGGCACCGAGGAGAAGCCAGTTCACAGCGCTGTTAACACGGCTGGAGAAGAGGCTCATTAGGGATGTGAATGGAAAAGGGAAAAGCCCACAGTCATGCTTAACTTATTTTCAACTCTGCACAGTTCTGGTGGCATTTGAGGTGCAGAAGGGCCAGGTGAAAGTGCAGGTAGAAGGATGAGCTGTGTCCAGCCTGCACCTCCCAGCTTGGCTGGGCTCCCGGGCCTCTCCCTTGTCTGTCCCAGGTAAACAACCCAGGACGGCCAAGGGGAGCAGACGGGGGGTCCTTCGAACCCCTGCACTTCATCTTCACAACGAGGCTGGTAGCAGACACCTCCCAGCAGGCGACAGCACTCGGGGACCTTCCTGGGGTGCAGCGGGCTCCCCTCCTTCCCACGCCCACCCCACAGGATCTCCCCACCACCCACCAGTCACCTAAGACAAGTCATTCTAATCCAGCTCATTCTAAGATTAACAAATATGCTGTCTAGTTTTGAAAGATTTGGCATCGTCAAGTTAAAACGTTACCTAATCCCCTCAGAAGATGCTTTTCACGCAAGCCCTCTGAGTTCTGTAAACATCTGGGAGCAACCTAAAAATAGAGCTGCTCCAAACTGAAATCAACAACGTGAAGGCAGGAAAAGCTATGTGTGATATTTATTCCATCCGGGTCACCGGTTCCCCCAAAGCAGAAAACCACGAAAGGTGGTCTTTAGTTCGAATTTTAGATCATCAGACAAAATAAAGGGCTCTTCTACACCCTATAAGTCATTTTATTGCCTCGTAACAAACCCTATGTGAGCTAAAACAGTAATGCTAAATAATTAACGCCCACGCGTGATGCCTAAGCGGCCCATGAAGACGTTACCTCTTCCGATGATGGAGGAGGACGTCGATCCAGCTATAATTTACCAGATCTGAAGCTGCCCGGGCAACAGGGCCACCAGACACGTCCATACTCACCAGTCCAGGTAGGAGGGGCAGGGATGGGCCGGCGAGCCATTGGTTCCAGAGCAACCCTTCCACTGCAGCACCTACCACTCCCCCCAGAGATGCACCTGCCCCTCTGCATGGAAGCCAGGTGGAGATGGGGGAATGGAAGGCGCGGGGTGTGCTGGGGGGACCCCCTCCCCAGAACCAGCCCCGCTGTTGCAGCAGGAACAGGACCTGGGCAGTCCTGTAAATCATCGTAGATCCCACACCAGAGGCAGGAAGCAGAGCCCCCAAGGCTGCCTGACTGCATCAGGCCCCGCTCTCCTCCCTAAAACACTCCTAAAACCAGGGACCCTAACACTGATGGTGTGCCCACGTCATGCCCTGCCCCTGCCCCAGGGCCTCTCCACGCCTACTTGCTCCTTGAGATTTTAGAGGCCAGTGCCTCTCCCTCTCCCGAAAACAAAAGGATGTAAGGCATTTGCCTCCAGGAGGCATGTTCCCCAGAGTCCCAGGGGGGCTGGCAGGTGGTTCGGGCAGCCCCTTCACCCTCTGTTAGGAGTGGGGTGCACACTGGCAGCCGGGCTGTGGAGCTGATGCCCAGCACCTAGAGCCGGGTGACAACCATCGACCAAGGGAAGGTTGTCCCATCCCGCGGGGGCTGAGCGGGGCTGAAGCGGGGGAGCCGGAGCCACCTTCCCCTCAAAACCACCCCCTCTGGCTCCCTCCAGCAGGCCCCCCGCCCCCTGCAGGAGCACACGGAACCCCGCCCCCTGCAGGAGCACACGGACCCCCTGCGCTGGGGCCCGCCCCCGCCTTCCCTCCCCATCTGTCTCCCATGGACGTGGCAGGTTCCGGACTGCTGTGAAAGACAGGCCTGTTTAAAACACCAAACACAAGCCCCAGCTTTAAAAAGAACATGCCAGGTCTTCCCTGGTGGTGCAGTGGTTGAGAATCCGCCTGCCGATGCACGGGACACGGGTTCGAGCCCTGGTCTGGGAAGATCCCACATGCCGTGGAGCGGCTGGGCCTGTGCGCCACAACTACTGAGCCTGCGCGTCTGGAGCCTGTGCTCCACAACAAGAGAGGCCGCGACAGTGAGAGGCCCGCGCACCGCGATGAAGAGTGGCCCCCGCTCACCGCAACTAGAGAAAGCCCTCGCACAGACTCAACACAGCCAAATAAATAAATAAGTAAATAAATAAATAAAATTTAAAAGAAGAAACACATGCCACACACAAATGCATACAACCTCAGGGGAGAATCCATCAG
The DNA here is from genome assembly GCF_008692025.1 of Phocoena sinus. NCBI lineage: Eukaryota > Metazoa > Chordata > Mammalia > Artiodactyla > Phocoenidae > Phocoena > Phocoena sinus. The sequence goes on from NC_045778.1 coordinate 83,965,375, forward strand.
GAAGGTGTCTTGTGTACCTGAGAAGACGAGGGGGAGGGGCAGCTGCAACTCTTCTGTTACAGTGAGTGGTGCCAGGGGACGGGATCAGACCCCGCAGCGCCCCCGGGTCCCCTGGGGGCCTGCAGTCGCACTCCCTAGCGAGCACGGAGGGAGTCCGGCTCCCTGGGGGTCAGGCCACGCTGGAGGCCAGCACTCCAGAGCCTCCACCATCCAAGGCGACCCCTCCCCCCACCCACGAGGCCGTACCCCCAGTAGCACGAGGGGGCCCTGGTGGCTCTCTGGGGCTCACAAGGCCTGAACGGGTTCAGGGGAGGCCAGACCTGGGCCGGGGTGCAGGCAGCCACGTGGAGCCCAACACTGACCCCGACGTCTGCCTGGCTGGGTTGGCAGTGATGAGGTCCACTTGAACAGCTCAAGGGCAAGCCCAGGTCAGGCCCTGCTGGGGAGGACCCCAGACCCCAGACCCTGAGCTGGGTGTTTGCAGAGAGCAGGGCCGGGCTGCCCCTCTCCACCCTCCTCCCGAGAGCCGCCCGTGGCCCCTCACAGCTTCTGCTCCACTGGCTCTGACCCTCCAGAGTCATTGCCCAAGTGACCAGTGCTTTCTGTCTCACTTACATCAAGGCCATAAGATCTAGACCATCTGTCTGGCTAGACTTTTTCCACTGAACCTGGGGTCAGAGGTCACTGACGAGCCTGGCACCCTTGACCCCCACCTGTGACCAGGGTCCCCAGCACGGCTGCTGTGCCCAGTAGAAGCTGCGGGAAGGTTGTCTTCCTCAGAAGTGAGAGCTCAGAGCTTGGCCAGCCCCAGGTTGTATTGTGATCACACGCCACCCTAGGAGTTTGCCATGAAAACAAAAGGGAATGAAAAGAAATGGGGGAAGAACCTAGGGGTAAGACGGGAATAAAGACACAGACCTACTAGAGAAAGGACTTGAGGACACGGGGAGGGGGAAGGGTAAGCTGGGACAAAGTGAGAGAGTGGCATGGACATATATACACTACCAAATGTAAAACAGATAGCTAGTGGGAAGCAGCCGCGTAGCACAGGGAGATCAGCTGGTGCTTTGTGACCACCTAGAGTGGGAGGGATAGGGAGGGTGGGAGGGAGATGCAAGAGGGAGGAGATATGGAGATATATGTATATGTATAGCTGATTCACTTTGTTATAAAGCAGAAACTAACATACCATTGTAAAGCAATTATACTCCAATAAAGATGTTAAAAAAAAAAAAGCAATGGGGGAGGTGGAGCACGGTGTCCCACTCCCCAGTCTCGGCCTCATGGGATGCTTGCTGTGTCTGGCGGTGCCTTGACCCCGGAACAGGCACTCCTGATAGCCAGCTGCAGCCGCTCCCAGAGTCCAGGGCAGCGGGCAGGTGCTGCCCTGGGCCAGCACCCAGCCCTCCTCTCCTCCCTGGGAGCAGCCCACCGGAGACCCGCGCACCAATGCGGCCGAGGCGCCGGCCAGCGCCCCCTGGACCCACTAGTGCCTCCAGGTGCCCCGTGGCACCCCGGCTGGGGAAGGGTGTCAGACCCTCTGGGTAGCTCGAAGAGGTTCCCGTTTAGTGATCCAAGAGGACTGTGGGTCTGAGACGGCTCAGAAAGGCCAGACCACAGAGGAAAACAAACACTTGACTTTAAACACGCGGTTTTTGTGAACGAGTGTCTATTTTTCTTGAAAGCAGCACGGTCTAACCCCACGACACACAAGCAAACAGACCTCAGGACGAGGCGTCCTGCTGGCCGCACGCCCGGCTCACAAGGCCTTTACTACAGGAGAAACCATTTATTTCATTCCTTTGAGATGCCTTGACACGTAAAACACCTGCCCATGACACAGCCCCTCTGCCCAAGGAAGGGCTGCCATTTACAGAATGGCCCAGACCTGCTGGCCTGTGTGGCAGTGACGTGGTCCCCGGGCCTGAGAGCCACCGTAGCTCGCCCGGCCCCACTCGGGAGGAGCAGAGCATCCGGAACTGGCCCAGCTGGAGCCCGGCCCTCCGGGGCCCAGAGCTGCTTCCTGAGAGAGGTCACCTCTGACCCACCCGGGCAGAGGCCTGAGAGCTCACACTCCCGCCATCCCCGAGAGCAGAAAAGCCTCGGCCCTGCTCCTAGGGGTCCCACCAGCGCTCCCCATATGTCCTGCTGTGACCCTTTCCTCCCCGGATGCAGCAACTCTACCCCCAGCCAGAGCTATGCAGCCCATCCCCCAAGCAGCTGCAAGGAACAGGAACCCTACGCCAAACCCAGGGACCCCGGGAGGAAAATGGTGGGGACACAGGGATGCTGCATCAAAAGCCTGAAATCGTTCTTGCTTTTTACCAAAACAGCCCACTTCTGAGACCTTATCTTGAGGCACAAATGGGGGTTTCTCTTCAAACAAAGGCGTTACGGCCACTCCGTCCAAAGACCCCCTGAAATGACAGAAGAAATGTTTTGTAAATGTGAACCCACGAGCACAGAAGGCCACCGGAGAGAGATGGCGGAAAAGTTTCTGGAGAGAGGCAGGGGTCTGGGCAACATGGGAGTTCTAAGCGTTAAGCTCAGCCCCCAGCTGAGGTTAGGGGTTGCTAGGGGCCACACTGAGGAGACCCACAGGTGTAGAAATTGGAGCCCAGCCCCCAGTGTCCAGGGAGGTCCCCCAGCAAGGCCTCTTCGGGGACCCTCTGGTCCCTCTCACTTGCCTCACTCTTTGACACTGAGGAGCCACCAAAGACCAGAAGATGCTTGAGAAAACGCCTCTGTTAAATTAAAAGAGGAAGTACGGTGGGGGAACAGAGGAAGTGCAGGGTACCGGAGGAAACGTTTTAAAGTTATAATCATTCCTGACATTGATAAGAAACCATACTGCATCTGTGAAAAATCTAAAGGGTCCCCTCTGGGGAGAAGCAGGGCACAAGGCACAGGGTTTTTGTTGCCCTAGAGAACAGCCACAGTCGAAATACAGGACACTTGCATCACCCCGAAAATGTCCTCCTGCTGGCTTTTTAATCAACCTTCTCCCCACCTTCAATCCCTGGCAACTACTGGTCTAATTTCTGTTCCTCTTGATTTTTCTCTTCCTGGACGTCGTATGAATAGAATCATTGCATTTTTAATCTGGTTTCTTTCACTTCACGTGACGTCCTTCGGGTTTGTCCACGGCGTTGTGTGGCTTCGGTCTGTTGCCCTTTCCTGCCGTGTCATGGTGCTTCGCACAGACAGGCCACAGTTTGCCCATCCACTCACCAGTCGAGGGCATTTGGGTTGTTCCTTGTTAGGAACAGTTACGAATACAACCACTCTAAATATTCGTGGGCAGGTTAAGTGAAGGTAACGTTTTCAGATACATGATTTGAAAAGATTTTTTCCCCCACTTCGTGGCTTGCTTTTCCCTTTTCTTAGCAGCATCTTTCACAGAGGAGAAGTTTTTCATTTTGATGAAGGTCACTTTACTGACTTTTTTCTTTTATGGCCTGTGATTTTCGTATCATACCTAAGAAGTTTTTACCAAATCCAAGGTCATAAAGATATCCTCCCATGTTTTCAACTGGAAAGTTTTCTGTTATTCCAATAGGTATTTAAAGTTAAATTTGAGAGCTTGTTGGGACAAAAGAAGCAATGAAGGAAATAAAATGGAGGCGAGGGGGATAAATTAGCCATTATCAAGTAGGAAAGAATTGGAAAATCACGTAAATTTTCTGGATGGATTATCTTGTGGCTACGCCTGTCATAGTACTAGGAAAATGCAATTAAAGCCGAATACATAAAGTCGTTCCTAGAGGGCAGATATAGTCAGAAAATTAGAAAGCAAATCAATGAAATTACAAAATTAGTTTAAGCCACTGAAAACGAGGGGCAGGTGTTGGACACATTAGCGAAGCAGCCAATCTAGACACCTACCATTAACTGTATTAGGTACATTTTTAGTCTGAGTATTTTACAGGCAGGGAAATGTACAAAGTGATCTCTCACGGTACTTTCTCGCACAGATGCTTTCCAGAGCACAGGTGGGAAACTTCCTTTCTTCATCAAAGGAAACCTTCTCTCAGGAAAGTGCCAACCGTGACTGCTGCACACGTGTGGACAGCAGCTTGGTGCTTTAAAAAAAAGTCCTGAGTCGGAGGCCAAAAAATAAAGGACATAAATACATTTTTTTAAAGTTTAAATCACAAAGCCGGGGGGGAATCTCATTTGACAACCACTTCCTAGAGAAAAGGAAGCAGTTCCACGCTGTAATAAATGCAGGGACTTAAAATGTGGGGCAGAGGGAGGGGAGAGAGAAATAGGAAGAAAAATCCCCTGCAAAGAGGATGTGAAGGTGGATGACAAGAATGAGGAGGAGGGGTTGAAGACCAGCCAGAGCAAGGGGGAGGCGAAGGGGAGAACTGAGCTCGCCGTTCGCGTCAGACTTCGGGGAAAGTTGTCCATTCCAACAGTGTTGAAGATGTAGCCATTTTCTTGGCAATTTATTACTGATTATCTATGTGTGAAATAGATTTAGGTTTTAGAAATTTATTTTGCAAGCGCACGTGTCAGTCAGGTCTGGACAGATGTCCCTGGGTGATCAGTACTTACCCCATCGCACCATGCCTGATTTCCGGGGTCCTCATTCCAAAACGAGATGGCTTCATTCCTCAGCCTCTGAAGGCTGGGCTGGAAACCTATATTCATGTCAGGTATGAAACGACTTTTCCACTTCACATCGAGCTTTGATTTAGTTAAGGAACGTTCAGGGAACACGTGTACTGAGAACCTCTCCCCTCCAGCTCTGATCCAGAGCAGTTAACAGAGCGAAGCCGGCCTGGTCGCGGGAGCTCCCGCCATCCGCGTCGGAACACTGCCCTCTGCTGCCCACGGGGAGAACGGCAGGCCGTCCCCAAAGCCCAGGAGGGGCAGGACCCTCAGGGTCCCACACCCACCCCGAGGCCGCCCTCCTCCGCCAGGAGCCGGCGGGAGCCCACGCTCGCGGCCCAAGAGGCCGGTGCAGGATCCCAGCACCCCTCCCAGACAAGAGGGTGCGATTCCTGGCCCCGGTTCCACCCCCCCACCTCCGGGCTGTCCCCCTGCTCTGACTGTTCCCTGTAAAGCGGGAATGAATGAGTGAATAAATGAACGAATGAGTGAGTTAACAGAATGATGTGAAGCAAAGGGCCCCGTGACCCCTCCCCTGGTACCTGGTGCTAAAAGAGAGAGGATTTTCAAATTCAAGCAAGATTTAAGAAAAAACAACCTCCACTGACCCATTTCTTGCATTACCGAGAATGAAATCTAAAGAACCGATGCTAAATATTCACAATGTTTTTGCATAAAAATATCCCTATACTGACGTGCGGGGGCCTGGGGGCCGCTCAAGCGCCCTCCGATGGGGCGCGGGCAGGACATTAGGCTGTTGTTAAAAACGATGATCAAAAAGATTTCTTAAATATGGGGGAAAGCAGGATTCAAAGTTGTATCTATAATTTAAAGCAATTAAATTAAACTTACGTATGAGAATTAGCTAAGCTGACTGTTTAGGAAGGCAGGAGGGTAGCGTTGTCCTCCTTTGGGTGGTAACTTCCCAGCTACTGCAGTAACTCATCTGTGTAGACGTGCAGTTGGGGATGTTGATAAATAAATGTCTTTAAGATACGTGGCCCCCAGGCAGGTCACAGCCTGGACCGAGCCTTCGGCTACAAGGCCAGGGAGTTGTGCCCATTCTGGGGAGGGGCAGAGTGTCCCCAAGAGGCTGAGGTGCCTCTGATTCTCTGAAGGCGGTTGTCACTGATACACACACAGGACACCACTGTGACCCTCGTGTCCCGAGGCTGAAAAGGAGCAGAGGCCATACCCCGGCTCTGTGGATGATGGGGGCCAGGAAGAAACCGCTGTCAGGGCTGTGCGGCTGGGAGGACCCCAGGTGGGCCAGGAGCCCGGGGCAGCCTTCCGTGCGTCTGGCACGGGCACCCTGCCTGCAACCCGAGTCACCGCCTCAGCACGCACCTGCCAGGTGCGGGGGCCCGAGGAGGGGGGCAGCCTCCTCCGGCCGCGGAAAGAGCCCCTGCCTTCCATCTGGAGGGTGACCTGAGTCTGTAACGGGGCTGATAAGGACACAGAAGAGTCGCTCTCTGAGTTGACTTCTCTCCGGATCCATCAGAAAACTCCTGCGGGCTCTTCCGTTCTTGCTCCAGTGTCGCCAAAAGACACCGAGAAGACTCAGTCTTTTCAGAAAAATAACCTTCCCCCCCAAAATAAATAACCTTCCTGATAGAAGCTGCTCCGTCGGAAGGCGTTTGTGAAGTCTGGGCTCCCGCAATCCCCCTTCCTCCAGGGCCACACTGAGCAGCCTGACTGAATGGCGACTGGCTGACCAAGACACTGAGCCAGGGGGCTCCCTCCATCCTTCTCTCTGGGGGAAAGGCTTGTGGGAGGCATGGGGGGGGTGGCCTCCGGGCTGTGTCTGCTGTGGCCACCCACAGGGGCGAGCTGGGCAGAGCCAGGAGGATGACAAAGAGGGGATCACACTTGAGGCCTCGTCGGCCACCTGACCTGGAGGAGGGGCCAGGCTGCCTGTGCCTCCCCGAGACCTGGAAATCCCTTCCCAGGCCCGGAGTCACTGCCAGGGGGCCCAGAGAGAGGGTATCCCACCAGAAACCCACAGCCCAGCAGCCCCTGGGCAGCAGGAAGGCTAGCTGGGGACGGAAAGGGAAACCGTGCTTGCAGCGGCCACGGGGGCTCTCCAGGCGGTCTACAAGCCTGGGCTACAAGCCTACCACACCCCAGAATGCACACAGCACCCCTGAATTTACAAAGGTGGCTGTGAGGATAAAACAAAGGAGTGGGTATGAAATATCTGCACAGTGACGGGGGCCCTGGGGTGGCCTGGGGCAGCAGACTCCACAACCTTTCCCTGAGGGGGAGAGAGGAAAGAAACCAGGTGAGTAAGAAAAATACACCCAATCCAAAAATGGGCAGAAGACCTAAATAGACATTTCTCCAAAGATGATATACAGATGGCCAACAAACACATGAAAGGATGCTCAACATCATTAATCATTAGAGAAAGGCAAATCAAAACTACAATGAGATATCATCTCACACTGGTCAGAATGGCCATCATCAGAAAATCCAGAAACAGGGCTTCCCTGGTGGCACAGTGGTTGAGAGTCCACCTGCCGATGCAGGGAACACGGGTTCGGGCCCCGTCCGGGCAAATCCCACATGCCGCGGAGCGGCTGGGCCCGTGAGCCATGGCCGCTGCGCCTGCGCGTCCGCAGCCTGTGCTCCGCAACGGGAGAGGCCACAACAGTGAGAGGCCCGTGTACCGCCAAAAAGAAGAAAGGAAAAATGGAATTACTATATGAACCAGCAACTCCACTTCTGAGTATAGACCCAAAAGGATTCAAAGAAAGGACTCAAACAGGCATTGGGTTGGCCAAAAAGTTTGTTCGGGTTTTTCTGTAAGATGTTATGGAAAAACCCGAACAAACTGTTTGGCCAACCTAATATTTGTAGACCTATGTTCACAGCGGCATGATTCACACTCGCCAAAAGGTGGAAAGAATCCAATCCGTCAGTGGATGAGAAGAGAAGCAAAATGTGCCCATCCACGTAATAGAATGCTATTCGGCCTCTAAAGGAAGGAGATTCTGACACAGGCTACAACATGGATGTGCCTGGAGGACATCAAGCTAAATGAGTTCAGCCAGTGACAATGTGGGATTCCACTTATATACGATACCTAGATTAGCCGGATTCATAGAGATAGAAAAGTAGATTTGAGGTGACCAGGGGCTCAGGGAGGGGGTAGGGAGTTAGTGTTTAATGGGGACAGAGTTTCTGTTTGGGACGATGAGAAAGTTCCCAAGATGGAGGGTGGCAATGGTTATACAACATCATGAATATACTTTAATGCCACTGAACTGTACACTTGAAAAGAGTTAAAATGGTAAGTTTTATGTTAGATATATTCACCACGATTTTTAAAAAGTAAAAGTAAAAATAAAATGTACTTTTAAAAAGTTCAGGGTAGGTCCCTTGACAGCCCCTAGACCAGCCTGGACAGACTGAGACAGGCTGGGACCTGGGACCATTTGCTGCAGTGCTTGCACCTGGACAAACCTGTCCTACAGCAACAAAATACAAAAAAAAAAAAAAAAACTATAAGGGACTAAAAATAACTGTGTCATGTGCAGTTGGGGCAAATTCTGGACAAAAGATACAAAAAGACCAAAAAAGCCCAACTGCCACTTCTGAAGAGCTGGGCGCAAAAGCAGGGGGGTCAGGAGCAAAACCAGGGCACTGCGCAGGCCCCCTGCACACGGCACCGAAGGGGTGAGCAGACCACCGACGCCACGCTTCTGGCCCAGCCCCTGGACGCATCCCTACCCTCACTGCGTATAAGGAAGCAGCTCGCCCCGCCTTGGGGAGCGAGGAAGGGAACCTGTGTTTCTCACTCTGCCCTGCTGCAGCAGGGGCCCCAATAAAGCCTTGTCTGAATTTCTTATCTGGCCTCTTATCAATTTCTATTGATTGGGGAAGCCAAGAATGCTGTCCGTATCAAGACAACAGCCCAACTAGTCTGACAAGACAAATACAAAAGCTCAGAAGGCTGTGAGTGGCACTGCCCGGGCCTGGGAAGGGAGGATGCCTGCAGGCGTGGGTCATCGTAGTCTGTGCCCAAACGCCCTGAGACCTGAGAAGGCACTTTTCAAGCTGACCACAGGAAAGAGTGAATATTATTTTATGTTCTGACAATAATAAACTAAAATTTCAACTTGATTATATTGAAACTGTCCCAAATTTATAACCCACCACATTTTGAGGTTGAGGCAAAACAGACTCTGTCTGTGAGAGCTTTTGCTCTGTGACTCAGCAGATCCTGTGTCCTTTAAGGCCACAGAGCAGACCTAGAGCCCCGAGGCCCAGGGCCGGGCCCAGGTTGCCCTTTTACACAAGGGGACAAGGGGTGTTTTGTGGTCTGAAAAAGTCTCTGAGAGGTTGAAGAGGTTCTGTACCCAGCCTGAAGATCTAAGCAGGAGACTCATTTGGACTCTTTAAGGACCTTTATCATAAGTGATATACAAATAGACGAACAACAAAAAGCCTTCCAAGGAGGTCTTTGAGTCCTAAGGCCTGGTAGATGGATTGGCTTCCCCATCCTCCGCCACAGAGCAATGCCACTGCTACCCTGAGGCTTTGGGAAGAAAGGGCTCTGGGTTTCTTGAGAAGCTGAGGACAAATGGGGATAGGTGTCCCCAGTGGCTCCCTGATAATAATCATTGTGAATTCTGTCCTAAACCTACATTAACAGACATGAGAAGATTTAGGAGAGGGCTGGACAACGGGAGAAAGATGGACTTGCCGAGAAGGGGCGGCAGCCATGCGGTACCACCTGATCCCCGCGAACCCTTCAGGGCAGGCCAGATTCTCCCAGCATGCCCCGGGTGGCCTGAATTCTCCCTGAGTCTGGGATTCTCTCAGCATGCACAGTGATGGCCTGACCCTCCCATGATCCTGGGATTCTCCCAGCAGGCACAGCAGTGGCTGGACCCTCACTGGAGGTGGAAATGCAGACCAGCTGCCCCAGAGGCTCCTTGCCCTTCTGTAAAGAGAGGGATGAGCTCTAGGCCACCTACTCGAGTATATCTCCCGATACGGTAAACCATTAGCCACAGAAGCCAGTTCACTTAAACTTAAATTAATTAAAATTACATAAAATTTAAAACTGTTCTTCAGCCACACTGGCCACATTTCAATAACACCGTTTCAACAGTCGCTAGTGGCAACTGTACTGGACAGAGCAGACCTAGAACATTCCATCTTGGCATGAAATTCTATTTGCAGAGTTCTCCTAGGTGTAAAACTCTGATCCTCACCTCCAGGCCACACCCTCCCAGTCTGGGTACCAAGGTCACCTCAAGGATCAATTACTTCACATCTACTCAGTGGGCCCCAAGAATTGAGCAATTCCAGAAGCAAGAGGAAGAACTCCAGAGAGCTCCCCCGTCCTGCCCACATGCTCAGTGGATGTTTCTGGAATATCCCCCAGTGTGCAAGCAGCCAATGAAACCACAGTCGTGTTGGCGTCCCAGGAAAACAGAGGACAGCTTGAGAAGGCTGGCGGGAGAGAATGACACTGCCACCCCCCTGCTGGGGCGTACTCTCAGATGACATAAATCCACATTTACTAAATAAAGCTGCAGCATTACCCTTGTAAGGCGTGGAGCTGACTTTTCCCTCCTAAAGCCTTCATAATTGCTTTTATTATTAGGCCAGAATTCTATCTCAGTTGAAATGTTCTGTTTTTGCATCCCATTAAAAGTGTTAATAAGCCGTATTTAAGACCTTACCTTGCCACAGACCTACTAGAGAACGGACTTGAGGATGTGGGGAGGGGGAAGGGTAAGCTGGGACGAGGCAAGAGAGTGGCATGGACATGTATACACTACCAAACGTAAAATAGATAGCTAGTGGGAAGCAGCCGCATAGCACAGGGATATCGGCTCAGTGCTTTGTGACCGCCTGGAGGGATGGGATGGGGAGGGTGGGAGGGAGGGAGACGCAGAAGGGAAGAGATATGGGAACGTATGTATATGCAAAACTGATTCACTTTGTTATAAAGCAGAAACTAACACACCATTGTAAAGCAATTATACTCCAATAAAGATGTAAAAAAGTAATAATAAAAATAAAAGCCCTTACCCTGCAATTATGTCAAACAGACTAAATCAATCAACACTGGCTCTGGTCCATTCAAGGGAAAAAACTGAACTGCTGCTAATTTAACAAATATTTCAGAAGTCAGAGCCGATGAACATTTAATGCTGTCCAAAGCATATTTGATCTATGGCGATAAACATGGGGGGCCATTACCTGCAAAGCCTTGTGTCAGGGGGGTAGGGGAGGTAAGTGGATGGGCCTTGCGCTAGACCCCGGGGTGGGAGAGAAGGAGGGGATCACAGAAAGGGGAAAGGCAGCACGGGTGATTTGACAGGACCCGGGGTTCCGACGCTCGGGTGTCCACATTCCTCTTTCTTATTGACGACCAACGGGCTCATCTGAGAGCAGCATTATTAAAGAGCTGCCCTCCCCCTCTTTAATCAGCCATGTCCCCGAGAGGTCCGTTGAGGGGAGCTCTGCAGGGGCCCCTTGGGTCTCCAGGGTGCAGCTCGCCGGGCTCTGTCCACAGCTCTGTTCATTCTCAGTAGTACTGCTTCTCTCTTCCCCCATATATGACACGGAGATCATTGTTAAGAGGTAAAAATGAGCCCTAAGACTAAACTCCAATCAATTCCCAGACAAAAGTTTCAACACACTCAGGCAGTCACATCTCCAAATAACACCACCAAAGGCCTGAGTGGCTGAACCCGGGGATTTCCTCCTGGCTGGTAGGAGGGAAAGAGAGGGGCAGGGGCAGGCCCGCCAGGTGCAGGGCCCACGATCGCCCAGGGAGAAATGACAGGGTCTACACCAGGGAGACTGTGACAGGTAGGATGACACCTAACCCAGGGCTGCTTGAACTTTCTCCAAATTCAGAGGCAAGTAAACTCGGCACGCCAGCAGAGATCTGGGGTGTGACCCGGGACTGCCCGCCACGCACAGAAAGTATCGTACAAGTTTTTTTTTTAATCTTTTTTTTGCGGTACGCGGGCCTCTCACCGCTGTGGCCTCTCCCGTCGCGGAGCACAGGCTCCGGACGCGCAGGCTCGGCGGCCATGGCTCACGGGCGCAGCCGCTCCGCGGCACGTGGGATCCTCCCGGACCGGGGCACGAACCCGCGTCCCCTGCATCGGCAGGCGGACTCCCAGCCACTGCGCCACCAGGGAAGCCCTCGTACAAGTTTTATTCACGATTTTTTAATTCCAATGCTGTATTTCTCTCTATGTATAATATGCTCATTCACCTTCATATAGAAATACTGCTAAGTGAGTTACCATGGAGTAAGACGGTGGTCCAGGAAGGTACGTCGTTTTTAGCCAGTGGGTTGTGTGCTTGGGGACCCCAGCACGGAGGGAAGCAGTCCAGGCTGAGAAGCAGAGACAGAAGCGCTGCCCAGCAGGTGGAGACCTGGCCAAGGATGATCGCTCTTCACGAACACTTGCGCTGTTATGGATGCAGTGGAGCAACTCCCAATCTCAGGGCGTTTGGACTCGCCTGCACCTTCCCGTGTCCGCAGGCAAACTCCGCTGCTGTTAAACGCGTGGCCGGTCAAGTGGCCCAACGGCCCAGACTCAGCGCACCAGCCGCCTTGGACACTTGTAATTGTGTGTCCCACTAACGGCAACGATGGGGCACCATTCCCAGCCAGCATGCAAGTGCTCTGTGTTCTACAAATGTACCCAAACTACTCATTTATTGTTATTTGTATTATTTATGGAGTCTCGTTTTTCCAAACCAATTACTGAATATTTTCTCCTCCACTCTGATATACTGATCTAAAATGACGAGCGTTAAAATGTTGAACACAAACTGAGATCCAAATTACAGCGAAATGAACCTTCAGGTCTTGGGATAGACGTTTCTGAAGCCTATTTGAACACTGTGTATTTAGAATATCAGATAACTGAGAGATGGTAGAGAAAGGTTGTAAAATGTAAGGAGCTATCGCTTCATCACAGGAACTCTGGCGACATTACAGAGCGCTCGCGGGCATCACGTGTTTACCATGTGGGACACCCATCACTCGATCACTCATTCAGCTGCAGAGGCCAGGTCTAACCAAGGGGAGATCCAGTGGGTGGGCAGATAAGCCCACCAAACATCACCGCCGTTCCAGCTCAGCCTCTGGGCCCAGGGTCCGTGCAAGGCTCGCTCCTGTCCCCCAGTGTTTTATGACCGCCTACCACACACCGAGCCCAGGGGAGACTGTGGGACTCCGGGCCCACGGGCGGAGCCTTACTTAGGGGTCCTCTGTACCCACCAGCGCAGAAGTGGAGAAGCAAGGGCCCACCGGGCCCTCAAGCTGCTCAGTCTGGAGGAAAGCACCAGACTCTGTGCTTGGACTCGGGAGGTAACAGCCATCACTTCACATCTAGTTGCCCAAATGATGTCTTTCCTGGGCCCCTGGCATCTCCACCTGGGGGCTGCCAGTGCCCCTCCCTCAAATCCCCCCTGGGAGAACCTAAGAGGCGTGGTTTCTAAATCCGCCTGCTACTGCCCCCTGCTGCTACCAGGTGTCACTGCAGCGACAAGGCCCGGGGTCCACTGTAGCCCGTGGAGCCCTCTACCTGGTGCCCAGTTGCCCAGGCTGTGAGGTTCACAGATGTCCAGCCTCGGCTTCTCCAGTCCTCGCTGATCACCAGCCATTTCCCACGGCCCGCCATGTCACCACACCACCCGGGCCAGCCTCCTCGGGTGGCCCAGGTCCTTCCTGCCTGGGGATCTAAGTGGGGGGTCCCATCCACTGAGAACCCCCGAGGCTGAGCCTCACAAACCTGACGCCTGGCTGCCAGGAGCCCACCTCCACATGGGGAGGGGGAGGGTCGGCCTTGGGGGTCCCCTGACGCCGCTCCATTAGTGTGACAAGGAGTGCTGGTCGTGGACTCGACTCAGCCCAGAAGGGTGACCCTCGTCTCATCCACCGGACAGTGGTGAGCTCCGCAGCCTCCCAGCTCTGGCGGTCCCAGTGGCTTCATCCCGAGCCAGGGTGTCGGGGCTGCGGGAGAAGGAGCCCAGGCCTGGGACACACGGGGGCCCTGCCCCGGTCACCAGGTGAGGGCAAGGGGTTGGCTTGGGACCGCCAATCCCCCCAAGAGGAACCGCCTCTTTGTGGCTGATCCTGGCCAGTCGCTAGCCAGTGTCCCTCCTCCATCCTAGGAAGCAGCTTTGATGCTCTCGGAGGCCGTAGGTCCGCATGAAATGTGGGCCGAACGTGGTGGACGGGTGGTTCCTGCAGGCGGTGAGGGCCCAGGGCCCGGCCCCTCGCACCTGGGTGTGTCCAGCGTGGCTCTGGCTCAGCTGTGACCCAGGACCCTGGGGACCAGGGTGGGAGGTGCCCATCGTCCCATCCACAGTCACGCAGGTGGCTTGGCCTCTTTCCTCTTGCCTTACAGAGCCTGATTTGTGACACAAATCAGGAAAGAAAGCTCTAAGCCCTGTGAAGAGTCACCGAGGACAGTTTCCCGGCACTCTCTGCTCAGGGTGCCAGCGGAACCCTCCACGGGGGCGACGACGCAGCCGGGGCAGTTTCATCCGTGTTCCCTTCGGGGAACTGTGTTTCCCGCGTCCACCCCAGCGGAGGGACCAGTGCCCGAGGGAGTCCTGAGAAACCGGCATCTTCCTCCAGAGGGGGCCAGGCAAGGCCTGTGTCCTCATCTCTAAAGCAGGGACAGTTACAAGAAGACGATGAGGATGGGGGGATGGGGGAATAACCCTGGAAAATACAACCGGGAAGTCCTAGGAAACTCAACAGCACTGTCTCATCTCACACGTCCTCTGGTTTTCCGCAAATTAGCAGAAGTCCAGCAAAAATTAAGGCACTAGAGCAGAGGCCGCAGGCGCCCACCCTTTAAATGAGGTGCAAGGGCGCCACCCTGTGGCAGCTCTCTCTCATCTGGTTTGCAGCCACTTTCTAGGTTCCGGCTCTGATACGGTGCGTTCTGCATCTTCCTTCTTTAAGTTTATTTATTTGGGTGCCTAGGACGTCCACACACCCCACGCAGCACGTACAGTCCCGCATCGTGCCGGAAGGCCCCGGGGGAGCCGGGTGGTCAGCGGACAGCCTCCTGGCTGCGCCTTGCCTTCTTTCTGCCCTGGGGAGTCCGGACCCCGCCCCACCCTGGCCGAGGGGTTGTCTCCTGAGAGTGTGTCTCTGGATACCTCCCCAAGTGGTATGCGCAGAGCTCCAACCACAGAGCCTGGAGGATAAACAGTGAAGGGGGCTCAGCCGTGGGTGGGGCTTTCTGCCCCCGGGAGAGGCAGGTACCAAGTCAGGGAGCGTGTCATGAACCCAAATTAACTTGGGGCTGCTCACACAACCCAAAAAGGATGCTTTGTCTCTCTGGGGCCCAGGGATGGATGCCAGACTTTTTCTCCTATCCCCAGCTGTTGGCCTGACCCCAACCCCAACCCTCCAGACCCCCAAGGTCACCTCCACCCAGCAGCTTCCCTCCTCCTATAGCAGCAGTGGACCTCGGCTGGAAGACTTCAGCAGAGGTTGTGTGGCTCCATCGGGGACCCTGGTCAATGGCAACGTGCCCTCTCCCCCAGCCCCAGGGTCAGTGATCGGGGACCCCTTCCCGGGATGGCCTTGAGACCCAGGAGATGAGGGGGCAAAGCCTGCAGGGAGGGGCTGGCTGGGAAAGAACACTCCCCTTCTGGCCCCCTAGGAGCAGGGCTGTTGGGCCCCAGGGTAGCCAGCTCTGGGCCAGAGAGTCCTGGGCCCCAGGCCCAAGGGTGGAGCCTAAGGAGTTGAAGTGGGTCCCCCTTCCCATGGTGGGAGGAGACACTGCTCCCCACTCATAGTCTCTAATGCAGAGCCAGGCTCAGAGCACAGCAGGGGCTGAGCTGATGTGTGGAAACGGGACAAGTACCCCAATTCCCGCCATCACCTGCTTTAGAAGGCAGTCACAGGGTCGCCCAGGGAGGGGCCCGCCTCTGCCCTCCTCAGCGGGCTCCTGGGCCAGAGGAGGAGTCTGGCATGGGTAGGAGGGCCGGGCTGGGGCAGAGGCTGACTGGGGGCTGGGAGAGGGGGGTAGGGTGTGAGCGGCCCTGGCGGAGAGCTTAGCCGGGGACAGCAGATCAGCCACGAAGCCTGTGGTCCTCAGGTCTCTGCCGCCTTCAGAGGGAGGCGATGCCCCCCTCTCCCCATACTCCCACTGTCACCAGTGCCCACCCTCTGAGGCCTGAAGGACCCCACGCAGGAGTGCCACTGCCCCCACTCAGGGTCCAGGTCAGCACACTGGACCCAACCGTCCCTGCCTCCTGAGCTCTGGCCACAGGAGCCCATCAGTTCCTCCCTTCCTGGCCCCAGCTGGCCGGCGGGGGGAGGGGTTTCATCAGCCCCAGCGGGTCACCCCTGTGTCCTGGGCCTCCCTGCAGACTGGCCTTGTGGCAGGAGCTCACCTGCATCTGCCTCAGTCTTTGTGATTCTTCAAGTGAAGGTTTCCCCAATACATCCTCATCTTCAAGGTGTCTAAGTTCCACAGTGCATTTAGAAGAAATGCAGCACAGAAATGGGGCCGACATCCAAAAGGAATAAAACACCATTTAAAATCTTCACTGCGGCTGCTCAGAAAGCATCAAGGTGGACTGCCCCACAGGAGTCCTTGCTGTCTGCCTCTCCATTGCCCATGGGGCCTCTTTCCAGGCTTCACCCCAGCCCTTTACTCAGCCCGGTAGCTGCAGTCCACTTGCTCCCCCTGGGTGTCTGCATCTGTCATTGTCTCCTCTGTGCTGACCCTTCCTGCTGCTGACCGCTCAGAGATATGGGCCCAGGTCCTAATCCCTGGAACCTGTGAAAATGACCTTATTTGGAAAAAAAGGATTTTGCAGGTGTGGTTAAGCTAAGGATCTTGAGACGAGACCATCCTGGATGATCTGGGGAGCCCTCACAAGTGTCTTTTTGAGGGAGGCAGAGGGAGACAGATGCACGGGGTCGGGGGGGCGGCCATGTGAGACGCAGGCAGAGGTTGGAGTAATGCTGCCACAAGCCAAGGGATGCCAGCAGCCACTGGAGCTGGAGAAGGCAAGGAACAGACTCTCCCCTCCAGCCTCCAGAAGGAGCATGGTCCGGCCAGCATCCTGATTTTGTCCCAGTGGTACTGCTTTTGGACTTGTGGCCTCCGGAACTGCGAGAGAACAAACTTCTGCTGTTTTAAGTCACCACACCTGCAGTGACTTGTTACAGCGGCACAGGAAACTCATACTCCACCCCATCTAATTTCTCTGGACTCCTTCGTATATTTTGGATACAAGTCCTTTATCATGTGTTCCTTTTGCCAGTATGCTCTCCCAGTCTGTGGCTTGTCTTTTTATTCTCTTAATAGCATTTTTCACAGGGCAGAAGTTTTTTAATTCTAGTGAAGTATAACTTATACATTTTTCTTTCTTGGATTTGCCCTTGGTGCTGCATCTAAAAACTCATCTGCAAACCCAAGGTCACCGGTATTTTCTCCTATGTTATTTTCTAGAAGTTTGCATTTTGCATTTAGGTCTGTGATCCCCTTTGAGTTAATTTCTGTGAAGGTGTAAGGTCTGTGCCTAGATTAGTTCTTTTTTTTTTTTTAGATTCGTTCTTTTGCAGGTAGATGTCCAGGTGGCCCAGAACCACTTGCTGAAGACTATCTGCTCCATTGACTGCCTTTGCTCCCTTGTCAAAGGTTAGCCAGCTATATTTATGCGAGTCTGGTTCTGGGCTCTCTAATCTGTTTCACTGGTCTATTTTTCTCTTCTCTCACTGTGCCCATTATCGCAGCTTTGTATTAAGTCTCGAAGTTGAGGAGCATCAATCCTCGGCTGTGTTCTTTGTTCTCCTTCAGTATTGGTCTGGCTATTCTAGGTCTTTTGCCTCTACATATAAACCTTAGAATCAGTTCACTGATATCCACAAGACAACTTGGAGGGATTTTGAAAGAGCTTGCATTGAATCTATAGGTCAAGTCAGGAAGAACTGACATCTTGACAATACCGAGTCTCCCTATCCATGAACATCGACTGTCTCTCCATTTATTTAATTATTCTTTGACTTCTTTCATCAAAGTTTTGTCATTTTCCTAATATAGGTCTTGTATATATTTGTTAAATTTATACCTCAGTTTTTCTCCTTTTTTGTGCTATTGTAAACAGTGTTATGTTTTTAATCTCAAATCCCATTTGTCATTGACGTTATATAGAAAAGCAGTTGACTTTTTATTGAAGTATAGTTGATTTACAATTATGTGTAATTTCAAGTGTACAACAAGGTGATTCAGTTATACATATATATATTCTTTCTCATACTCTTTTGCATTACAGGTTATTATAAGATATTGAATATAGTTCCCCATGCTGTACAGTAGGTCCTTGTTGCTCATCTATTTTATATATAGTTGTGTGTATCTGCTAATCCCAAACTCCTAATTTATCTCCTGCTGCTCCCGCTTTCCCCTTTGGTAACCATAGTTTGTTTTCTATGGCTGTGAATCTATTTCTGTTTTTGTAAATAAGTTTACTGGTATCTTTTTTTTGATTCCACATATAAGTGATATCATATCTGTCTATCTCTGTCTGACTTCACTTAATATATGATAATCTCTAGTTGCATCCATATTGCTGCAAATGGCATTATTTCCTTCTTTTTTATGCTTGAGTGGTATTCCTTTGTGTATATGTACCACATCTTCTTTATCCGTTCATCTGTCTATGGGCATTTAGGTTGCTTCCATGTCTTGGCTATTGTAAATAGTGCTGCTATGAACATTGGGATGCATGTATCTTTTCAAATTAGAATTTTCACTTTTTCCAGATATATGCCCAGGAGTGGGACTGCTGGATCATATGGTAGTTCTATTTTTAGTTTTTTAAGGAACCTCCATATTGTTTTCCATAATGGCTACACCAGTTTACATTCCCACCAAAAGTGGAGGAGGGTTCCCTTTTCTCCACACCTTCCCCAGCATTTATTGTTTGTAGACTTTCTAACTTTTTTTTTTTTTGGCCCCAAGGATTGTGGGATCCTAGTTCCCCAACCAGAGGTCAAACCTGAGCCCCCTGCAGTGGAAATGCAGAGTCATAACCACTGGACCACCAGGGAATTCCCTGTAGAATTTTTAAATTATGGCCATTCTGACTGGTGTGAGGTGGTACCTCATTGTGGTTTTGATTTGCATTTCTCTAATAATTAGCGATGTTGAGCATCTTTTCATGTGCCTGTTGGTCACCTGTATGTCTTCTTTGGAAAAATGTCTATTTAGGTCTTCTGCCCATTTTTTGATTGGGTTGTGTCTTGTCGTTGTTGTTGTTGAGTTGTATGAGCTGTTTGTATATTAATATTTTGGAAATTAAGCCCTTGTTGATCACCTCATTTGCAAATATTTTTCCCATTCCATAGGTTGTCTTTTCGTTTTGTTTATGGTTTCCTTTGCTGTGCAAAAGCTTATAAGTTTGATTAGGTCCAATGTGTTTATTTTTGTTTTTTTCCTATTGCCTGGGGAGACTGATCTAAGAAAACATTGCTACAATCTATGTCAGAGAATATTTTGCCTATGTTGTCTTCTAGGAGCTTTATGGTGTCATGTCTTATATTTAAGTCTTTAAGCCATTTTGAGTTTATTTTTGTATATGGTGTGAGGGAGTGTTCTAACTTCATTGATTTACATGCAGCTGTCCAGATTTCCCAATACCACTTGCCAAAGAGATTGTCTTTTCTCCATTGTATATTCTTGCCTCCTTTGTCATAGATTAATTGACCACAGGTGTATGGGTTTACTTTGGGGCTCTCCATTCTGTTCCATTGATCCATTTGTCTGTTTCTGTGCCAATACCAAGCTGTTTCGATTACTGTAGCTTTGTAATATTGTCTGAAGTCTGAGAGGGTTATGCCTCCAGCTTTGTTCTTTTTCCTCAGAGTTGCTTTGGCAATTCTGGGTCTTTTGTGATTCCATATAAATTTTGGGATTATTTGTCCTAGCTCTGTGAAAAATGTCATGTGTAATTTGATAGGGATCACGTTAAATCTGCAGATTGCTTTGGGTGGCATGGCCATTTTAATAATATTAATTCTTCAAATCCAAGAGCATGGGATATGGAAAGCAGTTGACTTTTGTATGTTAACCTTGCATCCTGCAACCTGGCTATAATTGCTTATTAGTTCCAGGAGGGTTTTCTTCGTCAATTCTTTCAAGTTCTCTACATAGACAGTCATGCCATCTGTGACCAAAGAGAGTTTTGTGTTTTCCTTCCCAATCTGGATCCCTTTATCTTTTTTTCTTGGCTTTTGGCATTAGCTAGGACTTTCAGAATGATGTTGAAAAGGAGTGATGAGAGGCACATTCTTGCTTGTTTCTGATCTTAGAGAGAAAGCTTCTAGTTTCTCACCATCGAATATGACATTAACTGTAAGGTCTTTGCAAATGTCCTTTATCAAGTTGGGGAAGTTCCACCCTATTAAACATTTACTAAGGTGTGTGTGTGTGTGTGTGTGTGTGTGTGTGTGTGTGTGTGCGCGCGCGTGTGTGTCTGTAAGACCACATTCATAATGATACAACTTGACTCTTCTCAGGTTTCCTTTTATAGTCTTTGGTTGAAATTTGCGTCTCTCACATTGAAAGCCTTGGTTCTTACCAACTTGGCCAAATGGCTCATCTGCTTTGTCCCACAAGGATGGGCTGTGGTGAACCCTGGATTCTGGCTCTGCTCCCTGGCAGGGACCAGGAGGGGAGCTGGTGTCCCAGAAGATGGGCAGCCAGCATCCCTGGCTTCCTAGAGAGAGCAGGGGTTGGGGGGCAGAACCCTCCCAATGGGCCGTGGAAGTCATTCCCGGCTGTAGTTTGGCCTGCGTCCTGGGGCAGCACGGGTGGCACTAAAGGGACCCGGGTCTGGCTCCCCTCTGCCCCTCTCAGCCTGAGCCCTGAGCCTCACACAGGGCAGGGCAACTCGTGCCTTCTACCTCTTGGAGTCTGCACTTTATTTTTTAAATTCAAATAAAAATAAATCAAAGGATGCGTTTCCTCCCAGGATGTATCACGTTCATCAAACTCACCCTCTGCAAGACAGTGGCCGTGGGGCAGCCCTGGTCTCCGAGCAGAGGCTGCATTTCAAGAGCCACACCCTTGAAACCAGTGGCCTGAGGACCAGCTCCGCCTCCCAAGGGGGCCAGCCACAGCCCTGTTCACGGAGGCCCGTGTCGAATGAGGGCTATGCTTCTTCTTTGCTAACGGTGGTTTGGCACAGGTCAGATGAACTGTCCACCCCCCAGGCGGTCCTGGTCGCCACCACGAGGCAAGTCTATGCTAACACAGCCCAGTGGTCCTCCCCTCCACGTAGGACGCAGACACAGAGGGCTCTGTATCCGCTGCTGCCCCTCCACGGTGCTCACCCACCCAGAACGCTGAGCCTCCCATGTGGCCCCCGCCCCGAAGGTCCCCCATTTCCAAGACGCTTTTGTGGGCACAGTGCCCAGCTCCGGGAGCACCCTCTCGCCTGTCCCCAAAGCACCTTCGCACTTCCCCGCGCGGCCAGCAGAGGGCAGCAGGCAGCCGAGGAAAGGTGGGCAGGGTGGGTCCCGCCAGTGCGGCCGCTGGCGGGGCAGCCAGAGCCCCTCGGCCACATCCTCCAACCTCGCCCCCGCTTTGGCAGTAAGCGCTGGGGGCCGTAGCATGATTCCCCTCCTCTCTAAAGCTCAGCGACTAAAATCTCCCACATTTAGACACAGGGGACAGTTTTCAGAGATTCTGCCTGTCTTTTCTTGCGACCGCGTGACCTCTTGCGGCCCAGCGGGGATGGCCGATGCTCCTGTCTGCCAAGCATGAGGAGACAAACTCGGGCCCGGGACCCCTACGGGCCTGCGGCTGGAGGCGCAGAGCAGGATTCGGAAACTTGTGACTCAGAGTCCAAGCGCCTCGGCGCCCCCGTCCCCCGGAGGGACGTGTGGACACCGGCACCCAACCGGGGCTGAGCACTCTGGTCACCACGCTCACAAAACAGGGGCCGCTTGGGGCGCGCGCCCATCCCAACTGCGCTCGCCCACTTTACAGCAATTCCCAGGGGCTGCTGTAACGGGGTCCACACCTCCAAGTTCACGACCACGTGCTGGGACTTGTTTTTAGAGCTCAAACAGCTCCTGGGAACCAGCACGATCCAAGGTTGGGGCAGGTGGGAAGGGCACACCCTTGCACTTTGCATTTTCAGTTGATTCTGGAACTCTGTCTCAACTTGAGGGAGTGAGACCCAGTAGCGTGCCCGAGTGAACCCCTAGGTGTAGTGGGCGCTTTGCACCTCACGAGGCCAGTGTCTGAAGCTGACGGTCGCCGCAGGCAGAAAGAAAGAGTTCAAGAAAAGGGGTCTCATCACAAGGCATATCTGAGCTGATGCAGGAGACGGAGAACAAACGTGTGGGTTCTGGAGCGCAGCTGGGGTGGGCGGGCCCTTTCCTCCCAGGGCCTTCTGCAGCCTCTCAAAGTCACCTGATCAGTCAGGCTGACTCGTCTCCCTCAGGAGGCTGGGAGACTCAGATTGCCAAGGAGCCTTTGAAGAACAAAGATCTTTTTCAATGTACAGAATTCCTAAGTTACTAAGATAAATGGGGGAAGATTTGACATTTCTCGCACATAATTTAAAATTCAAATCTGCTCCCATAAAGGAAAATTACAAGATATTCTGAACTGCGATTCAGATCCTTTTGCTGACATGAGGGCTCGAAGCTGCTTTAGATCTGCCTTAATTTCTATCATCTGGAGAACAAAGCCATGTTATGGAATATGATGAAGCTAATGTTTTTATGTTTGAAAGGAAGTTATTCTGGATCCTTTCATTCTGTGTAAATTTCTGAGAGTCCCCCTCTTGTTTGTATCTGTAGCTGCTTCCCTGTCATTACTGAGAAGTATTCCCTTGTATGAATAACAGTAAGCTAGACTCTAATATGCACCAGGCATTTCACAATCTGGCCATGAGATCTACAAATAATAAAACAAGAAAAATGCTTTGCGATACCCAGTGACTTGTAAACACCAATCAGAGTCCAGAGTAACTCACTGGATATTTAAAGTTCGCTGGCATTATGCAACAGAATGGTTTAAAATCTCCTGATATCAGCTGAGGCACAGCGGGACGCAAAGGAGGCAGCTCTCTTTTCAGGAATATGTTCCTTTTGTGTTATTTTTGTTGTTTTAAGATTTTAATTTAATGGTAGCTAATTAACCAAAGAATGCAGTCTAAACTAAAACTAATTCTCTTGCTATCACTTCCAAAGACCTATCTTTAACACACATTAAAGCAATTGCATATAAGAGAGTCTGAGAGTTAACCTGGGTTTTCAACTGCTCAAAGACCAGCTAAATCGATCAGTAAAAAAGATTACAGCCCCACTTCTCCACTCCTATTCACAACAAAGGATTGTTGCCCCTCACTTCCTCCACTCTCGTCTTACTTTCTCTTCAAGCCTCTCAAGCGGGATGTACCAGCCACTCCACAGTGACTGCTCTTGTCACAGTAAGGGCGTCCCAGCTGCTACAACCAAATGGTCCCTCCTTGGAGCTCCTCCCACGGAGCTTGAGAGCAGACCCCTTCCTGCCCCGTCTTCATGGGCTCGGGACCCCACGCGCTCCTGGTTCTCCAGCCCACCTCCACGTGGCTCCTCCTCCTGGGCTCTGTCCTCGGTCCTCTCCCACACCTACTCTCCCTCCTGGGGTGAGCTCACCCAGTCTCTTCTGGCTTGAAATGCATCTCGATGCTGGCGCCTCCAGAACCTACAGCTCCAGGTCGCGACTTCCCCAAGAGCTCCACGTCTGGACGTGCAGCTACCTTTGCAACCGCTGCGCAAGTTCACAACCAATCACTCAATCGGCCTGCACCCCTGCACCGGCCCAGCCATTCTTCCTGCAGCTGTTCCCATCTCGGCGCCAGGAAACTCCCTTGGACCAGGTGCTCAGACCACGGATGCAGTCATCCCCAAGTCCCTTCTTTCTCACACCGCATCCACTTCACAGTCAGCCCCCGGGGCACTCCGCCTTCAAAATGCCTACCTCTGAAGCCTGATCGGTTCTCAAGCCCTCTCCCCAGGACCACCACATCCATGACCACTTGACCGTCATCCCTCTGCCTGGACGACCTTGGCTCCCTACAGTGCATCCTCAGCAGAGCAGCCACAGTGGCCCCGTTCAAGGCCAAGTCAGCCGTGACCCTTCCCTGCTCATGGCCCCATAGCTTCCTATCTTGCCTGGACTCCATGCTGCTTCCCGGCACAGCCTCCTCCCGATGTCCGCGTGGCTGCCTCACCTCCTCGAGGTCTCCTCCAGTCACCCTGTTTAAAACTGCAACCTAGATGCACTCCCTTGCCCTCCTTCCTTGCTTTATTTTTCTATCCAACTTCATCTGACTTACTACCTATTTTGCTTTACTCCTTCTATTTTCTTTTATTTTATATATAAATTTATTTATTTATTTTTGGCTGTGTTGGGTCTTTGTTAATGTGCGGGCTTTCTCTAGTTGCGGTGAGCGGGGGCTACTCTTCGTTGTGGTGTGTGGGCTTCTCATTGTCGTGGCTTCTCTTGTTGCGGAGCACGGGTTCTAGGCGCACAGGCTTCAGTAGTTGTGGCACACGGGCTCAGTAGTTGTGGCTCTCAGATTCTAGAGTGCAGGCTCAGTAGTTGTGGCACAAGGGCTTAGTTGCTCCGTGGCATGTGGGATCTTCCCGGGCCAGGGCTCGAACCCATGTCCCCTGCATTGGCAGGAGGATTCTTAACCACTGTGCCACCAGGGAAGCCCACTCCTGCTATTTTCTGGATCCCTAAACTGAGATGTAAGCTCCCTGAGGGTAGGCATTTGCTCTGTTTACCCCCGCATCTCCAGGGCCGTGAACAGTGTGGCACATAGCACGAGCTGATCAAAAAATAATATTTGTTAAGTGGACAAATGTTCCTGACTTGGAATGATCATCTTCTAGAGATGCCACATGGTAACTACCAACTTCACAATATCACTGACAGGAGTTATGATTTCGGACACATAAATCCCACAAATGAATAATCCCTCCGTAGGCCACAGAAAACACACCCAGGAATGAAGGAACGAACGATGGGCACGCTGTACCGCAACACCGTTTCCCTAAGATAGTACACTGATGGGGGCTCAAGGAATCCTGGTAGACAACGTGAGCTCTGTGCAGGGCTGCCGTCAAAGGTGTACACTGATTACCGGGACTCCAGCTGTGTCCGAGGAGAGTGATTTGCAGTGCGGCCTGGGTCGGTGGGCCGGCATGATGCTCTCAGGTGCGGGGCGCTCCAGGTGCGGCCCGGCCCGGAAGCTCCGCCCACCGGCCACTGAGCGCGCTCTCCATTGGCTGCTCCGCCGAAGGTTCGCGCTCTCATTGGCCGAAGACTCTAGGAACGGACCCGGTTCGGCCTCGCGGCCTCCAAAACTCCCCAGAGGGACGGCCGGCCGGCAGCAGACCCGCGGCTGATCTTCAGGGGACCACCAAGCTCCGGGCTCACAGCCGCCCGCCGGCCGGGGCGTCCCCGGCGGCCCTGAAGCCCCGTTCCCAGGGGGCGGGGCGCGGCGCAGGTCGCGCAGACGCAGTCGGCGCACCGGGAGGACCCACGCCCCCGCGGCCGTACGTCCCGCCCCGCCCCGCCCCGCCCCGCCCCGCTCCGCCCCGCCCCGCTCCGCCCCGCCCCGCTCGGAGACTCCCAGAGGCCCCGCCCCCGCCCCCGGCCGTCGGAGGCGGCGGGTGATGACGTCATCGAGCGGGACGACGGGCATTGGGCGCCATTTTGAAAAGGGAAAAAAAAATACGGCGGCGGCGGCGGCGGCGGCGGCGGCCGGGCTGAGGTGCTTGGGCGGCAGCAGCGCGGCGGCCGCCTCGTACGTCCGCCGCCGCCTCGGCGCCCGGCAGCGCCCGGCCGCGCGCCGGCCGACCGGCCATGGCAGGTGAGGGCCCGCGCGGGGCGGGGCCGGGAGCGGGCGAGGGGCTAGGGGCTAGGGGCTAGGGGCGCGAGCCTGACGCGCCCGGTGTATCCGCAGGAGCCGGAGGCGGCGGCTGCCCTGCGGGCGGCAACGACTTGCAGTGGTGTTTCTCGCAGGTCAAGGGGGCCGTGGACGAGGACGTGGCGGAAGGTAAGGCCGTGCACCTGGGCGCCCCGGGGCCCGGCTGGGCCGCTCCTGGCCGGGGCGCGGGGCGGACGCGCGATCGGAGGTCCGGTCCGCCGGGGAGGCGACGCCGGCCCGGTCCCTAGGGGAGGCGGCCCCGGGGGTTATGTCAGGGGCCCAAGGTCGCGGAGCGCGCAGATGTCGGGTCTCCCGAGTGGATTTTGGGTTCTTTGCGCTGCAAGTGGCTGCCTCCTGCGTTTGCTGGAGCTCCGGAAATAACTGCAGAAGCCGGGGACTCGAGAAACATAAGCTTGGGGTAACTGCAGACTGGCAGGAGTCGGGTGGGGAATCGCTCCGGCCTGGGTCAGGTCGGGGCCTCTGTCCAGTCACCTGTGTGATGGGGGCATCCTGTCCGGCCTCAGTTTCTTCTTTAAAAACAGGGTCGGACTCCTTGGTGCTTTAGATTGCTTTCTAAGGTTCCGAAGTTTTTCAGTTTTCTTATCAGCTCTTTCTCCTTCTCCGGCGGCGTGTTTTAAAGTTCCTGCTGCAGATTGCACCTTTGAACTTTGCGTTGTTGAGGTTGGTTGGTCTTTTCCGTAACGATGGTCGCAGGGGAGCGGCGTTGCGGGGGGCGGGGGCGCTTCCCACGGCGCCGCGTGTCGTCCTGAAGGAAGAACGCCTAGACTCGTGCCCGTGCGCGCGGTGCAGCGGCTCGGGAGTGTAAAGTCAGGCAGACTCTTGCTGTTGTTCAGCCGTCTTACTCAACATGGTGAGCCTTTAATCCTCTCTTTAAAAGTTTTTGTGTTTGCGTGAGCTACACCTTTGCCCCAAGTAACTAGCAGCCTCTGGTCAGGTGTCCTGCGCCTTTCCTCCACCGTGCCCACTCCCGTGACCCTTGGCTCCGTCCTCCTTTGCTCTGCACCTCCCCCTGGCAGAGTGACATCTGGAGATCCTCTGACATCTGGAGACAAGCAGTGCCCAGATCAGTAAGCAGGTAAAACGGTGCTTCAGGAATTTGTGAAGATGTATCTGATTGAGATTGAGATTTTTCTTTACATTCACATAAGGTACGTTTTTTTTTTTTCACTTTGCAGTGCCAAGTGGGTGACCGGTCAGCTTACTGAAAATTCCTATCAGGGATAAAGCAAAACCCATTTACTCACGGGTGGGAAGGTGGGAGGGCTTAATGCCTGTCTTAACTTCTGGTTTCTTTCCCTTTTTATAAGAAGGTTTAGTTGATAAGCCGAATGAATTAAAATGTAAGTCTAACTAAAATGGTGTATTTTAAGTGTGATGTTACACTTCGAAAATGCTATTCTTTACTTTTAAAAGTCTTGACGGAAATACTTTGTTCTCTGAATCAAACTGGAACTTTTTGCAATTTTACATCCCTACTTTAAGTAAAATTTTGACTACATCTAAAAGTTTGGTATTTTGAGTTACCTATTTTGTAAGATCGCTTTGTGGTAATTACCACATTTTGTTTGTTTTGCTGTATGCGGGCCTCTCACCGCTGTGGCCTCTCCCGTTGCGGAGCACAGGCTCCGGACGCACAGGCTCAGCGGCCATGGCTCACGGGCCCAGCCGCTCCACGGCATGTGGGATCTTCCCGGACCGGGGCACAAACCCGCGTCCCCTGCATCGGCAGGCGGACTCTCAACCACTGTGCCACCAGGGAAGCCCCACATGTTTTTTTTTTTTTTTTTTTTTTTTTTTTTTTTTATTGCGCTATGCGGGCCTCTCACTGCTGTGGCCTCTCCCGTTGCGGAGCACAGGGTCCGGACGCGCAGGCTCAGCAGCCATGGGTCACGGGCCAGCCACTCCGCGGCATGTGGGATCCTCCCAGACCGGGGCACGAACCCGCGTCCCCTGCATCGGCAGGCGGACTCTCAACCACTGCGCCACCAGGGAAGCCCCCACATGTTTCTTTGATCGTGTGTATTCACAGCTCTCTTACTTCATACTTAATCCTCTATCAGGGTTAACACATTTATAACATTCATTATTTTGTCAAGTAGTCGTGATACTACCTGTTTGAATTGTACTATTTCCATAAAAGTCCATGAGAAAGAAGAAAAAAGTAATTGTTAACAGCTAGCGACTGTTAAGCAACGAGAATAAAGAAGCTGGTGGTGAAACTTGTGCCCAGACTCAACCTTGGTGAAGAAGTGTCGATAAGAGATAATTAACGGGAGATGTAATTGAAGGGAGGTCACTGGACATCGATACTTGGACTGTAGGACTAGAGGTATAGTAAATTTACTTGTGCAGATTTGTGGGTGGTGAGGTGTTTCGCTCTTTAAGGTTTTGTTCTGTTCCAGGCTCCGCTTGGCAGAGTTCTCTGGTAACCCTAAATTTTGTGCCGTCTTTCTGCTTTCCGCTGCTGTGTGTGATCAGAACGTGACTGAGGTGGGTCTCTCCTTGCCTGAGTGTGGACGTGAGGGGCACAGGGGCAAGTGCGGTCTCCCCTGACTTTGATGAGGTGGGCCTCCTTGCCTGAGTGTGGACGCGAGGGGCGCAGGGGCAAGTGCGGTCTCCCCTGACTTTGAAGGAAGGTTGGGGAGTGCATATAGTGGAGAGAGGCTTTTGATTTCCTTTTTGTTTTTAAAGCTAATAGAGTTTGGGGGGGACACCTGAAGAAAGTATTGTAATGTGTAAAATTTGATGATGGCTTTTTTTTTTTATAAAATATGTCTTAGAGTATATATATATATTTTTTTTTTTTTTTTCTTAGAAACAACAGGGTTTTGCTTGTGGGTCAGGTCAGCCCATCGTGCTCTCAGGGATTTCCCATCTTCCTGCAAATAGGGATACAGGTGGGCTCAAGAGGAAACTAGCAATTGTTCTGCTAGTGACAAGATGTGTGAGTGACAGTCCCTGGTGACTTGCCCCCTCTCCTTCCCCTATGACAAGCTGGCCAGGGTGGTAGGCATCGCCCCTGAAGGTGGAATAGGTGAGCTTTTATGCCTAGATGAACAAAGAGTCAAAATAGTAAAACCAGGGGGAGGCTTCCAGAAGGAAGTGAGAAAGTAGTTGTTAGCCTGTACCTCCAAATACTTATGCTCTAAGCAATGACTGCTCTTTGGAAGTTGTTAAATATTTATACAGATTTTTCACGCATGATGTTTAGTCGCCATCATCCAGCCCCACTCCCTTTTCTTGGGCAACACTCACTGCATGAACATCTTTTGCAGGTGTTGGCACACGATATTACAGTCCTTCGCTGGTCTGTCTTCAGCAGTGTGAGCTCTACTTAAAGCTTGAGGGCTAGGTGCCCCTTCCTCGCCCCACAGCCTTGTAGGAGACCCAGCCTGGAGGTAAAGATGGTTAAGTCTTATTATGTTCCCGAGGTTGCTTCAAGTTACTTGTGCCCATTAATTCAGTCTTCACACAACCTTGCAAAGGAGGAACTCTTGTTCTTCCCAGTTTTAGATGTGGAAGCCAAGGCCCAGAGGACAGATGACTTGGTCAGCAGAGTGGCCAAGCCAGCACTGGAAGCTGGGTTCCAGGGCCCATGCATGGTGTGCTGCATCAGTGACCGTTTCTGGCCAGTACTGTTGAAGGCCCACTGCGGGGTGCGGCTCCCCAGCCGTGGGATTGCTCTGTCCTTCCAAAGCTCAGGAGAGGTCTCACTACCAAGAATTAGAGGAAACGACCTCTGAAAGCAAATGAAAATGAGCTGTCTTTAAAGGGAGTGCCTATCAAAATGGTCTAAGATTAGTAACAAGGCTTTCAGAACGGGCATCCTCAAAGTATTTTAAGAATAGATACTACAGAGACAGTAAGCAGGGGGAACATCTGAATGTCAAGTGAGTGATATGGTAGCCTTGCCTGCCGAGCTACTCTCACAGGACCTCAGCTGGCCTCTTGCAGGGAAGCTCTGTGTCTGCTGCTTTTGTACATTCATTGCTCTTCTGATTTTCTGGAGGAACAGGGGGAACGGGTTAGAGGAGGGAAGGGCTTGTCATGAACTACTGCCTGGATTGACATAGTTTTTTGCATAGCTTGAGAGCAGCTGGTTCTTTTCATCTCAGAGTGTGTAGGTTTAAGTGTCTAGACTTTCTATTTGATGATTTTATTTTAACCGGTTTCTTCATCCACGATCTAATCTATTGCTTTGAGTTAGACATTAATCTTTTTCTAAAGACATAATGCTTAACAAAACTAAAGGTTCATTTGCTTAATTCAAGCTTGAGTCTGGGAAGTTGTGTAAATAATGTAGGTTTCTGGGTAATCTGGTATGGCCAGCCTTTCTGAAAGGGTTTACATAGATGTTATGAAAGAAAGAAACATTTAAATTGGCGAAGGGTAACAAAAATTAAGAGCACTTGGGCGTCAGTAGCAGGAAGTTATTGTGTTTCATTGAATATAAGATACATGTGATTTCAAAGATGTGAAAATGAAAGAAAATGTGCTTCTTAGAATCAATGAAATACCATATTTGTGAATGCAAAACTTTTCAGTCGGGCTTCCCTGGTGGCACAGTGGTTGAGAGTCCGCCTGCCGATGCAGGGGACACGGGTTCGTGCCCCGGTCCAGGAAGATCCCACATGCCGCGGAGCGGCTGGGCCCGTGAGCCATGGCCGCTGAGCCTGCACGTCCGGAGCCTGTGCTCCGCAACGGGAGAGGCCAGAACAGTGAGAGGCCTGCGTACCGCAAAAAAAAAAAAAAAAACTTCTCAGTCATAGTCATTATTTCTAGAGTACTGTGATAGTTTTCTCCTGTGGAGAGTCTGCCTTAAAGAAGTCAGATGTGTATGGTTTTTTTAAGATTAATGCATTCAGTGTACCTACTGAGCACAGCTACATTGTAGTGTCTCTGAAATCAGGCTGTGCATTCAAGAAGCTGGCCTGATCTTAGTTAGATAATCAGGTGCAGGTTTATGGTAGTATCAAATCATACTCCTTGATTGTTTTATTCCTTGATTTTAAAAATCTGTTGATTTGATGAGAAGTTCTGGGTTCAGTTCATGTCTGCTGTTTATCAAGCTTGAAGGCCCTTTCTAAACCTCAACTTGCTTATCTAGAAATCACATCATAAGATTTTTGTTGAGATAAAACAGTGCTGTGCTTTTGAACCTGTAAGGTGTTGTTGAAGTGTTAGGTACAGCTGTTCACTAATTTTCGTGTATTTTAAGGTGTTTGGGTTTAGTTGTAGCTATATTTAAACGTGAAAGTAGCAGTGTCTTAGTTTTTCCCGACCTCCCGCGATCTCTCCGCTCACCCCAGATCCCTTCCATAGGGCCTGACCTCTTGGTTTTCCCATCATTATTCCGTGATCTTCCCACGCCGTGATCTTGGCTCGCATTTCTTTCCCAACGTAGAGTACAGCTTTCCCCTGCTGTCCTGTCTGGAAGCAGAGCATTCCTACAAAACCTTTCGTAAGCCGAAATGGTGTAAAGGGAGAAGCAATGATTACCTTAGCCATAGGTGTCAATTACCTTATGACACAGGCACAGAAGGAGTCAAGGTAAAGCCCAGACGCTCAGACACAGTTCAAAGCTCTGACAGCTTGGTGCTGAGATGCTCAGTGTAGCTCCTGGAGAAGGAGCTTGGTGGGGCCCCTCTCACTGCTCAGGGTGCACTACCTGTATAATCATTTCCTGCGAAACAAATGCTGAAGGCTTATTTTGCCCCTTTTTTTTTTTCCCCAAAAGTGAAATCTTCAGATTTCTTTCAGTTAGCAAGCTGTAGGTCTTTGGTAAAAGCGAAGTGACGTACAGCGAGCTTTCAAAAAATGGGGGATTTCTCAGGAATTCTCTGTGGTAGTCCAGTGGTTAGGATGCCAGGCTTTCACTGCCCGGGGCCCGGGTTCGATCCCTGTTCGGGGAACTAAAATCCCGCAAGCCATGCGGGGTGGCCAAAAAAAAAAGGTGAGGGATTTCTATATTCTTTTAGTTTCCTCTCCTCCTCTCACACCTAGTCATCCATCTAAATCCATCTCAGATTCCACTTTCTTTATGAAACATGCTCAGCCACTCTTAACATCCTTTCCTGTCACTTAGCATGTCATGGTGTTTAGCATTGCCTGTATCCTGCTTGTTCTCTAGTTTTATCATATGGGTTAGGTTTGCTTTTCAACTTGATGTGAATCAAGATATTGAAAGATTTTGGTACAAATTCCACTTCAGCCCTCTTACTAGCTTCGTGTTAACGTGACAGTTACTTACCTTCTGTTCCTCAGCTGTAAAACAGGGTGCTATTTCCTGTGACCTTTACAGGTTCTTAGAAAGATTCCAGGTAATGCAGGAAAAGCTTTGACAAACCGGCTCACAGTAACTGATAACTGTTAAAATGTTGGTATCTTTTTTTTTAATTTTTCATACAGTTTTTAAAGGTTACTTTCCATTTACAGTTATTACAAAATATTGGCTCTATTCCCCATGTTGTACAGTACATCCTTGAGCCTATCTTATACCCAATAGTTTGTACCTCCCATTTCCCGACCCCTATATACCCCCCACCCCATAACCACAAGTTTGTTCTCTATATCTGTTAGTCTGCTTCTTTTTTGTCATATTCACTAGTTTGTTGTGTTTTTTAGATTGAACATATAAGTGATATCATACAGGGTTTGTCTTTGACTTCACTTAGCATAACGCCCTCCGGGTCCTTCCGTGTTGTTGCAAATGGCATTATTTCATTCTCCTTTATGGCTGAGTAGTATTCCATTGTGTAGATGTGCCACATCTTCTCTATCCATTCATCTGTCGATGGACACTTAGGTTGTTTCCATATCTTGGCTATTGTAAATGGTGCTGCCATGGACATTGGGGTCATGTATCTTTTCAAATTAGTGTTTTTGTTTTTTATTGAATATATACCCAGGAGTGGAATTGCTGGATCATGTGATAACTCCATTTTTAGTTTTTTGAGAAACTGCCACACTGTTTTCCACAGTGGCTGCACCAGTTTACATTCCCACCAAGAGTGGAGGAGGGTTCCGTTTTCTCCACATCCTTGACGACAGTTGTTGTTTGTGTTCTCTTTAATGATAGCAAAATGTTGATGTCTTAAGAGATCCTCTTGCCTAGGAGAGTAACTTACTCTGTGTTGCTCCAGGGAGCCACCTTAAGAAAACGAAGGGTGTTATGGGGGCTGGCTTTCAGCTTAGTTCATCTAGAAAGTTGGCAACAGCATCTGAAGGTCTGCTCGTGCTGAATGTTGCAGTGGAGAAACCCAGTTTCTGCCTCACGCAACCATGTGTTTAGACAGCGACTGGCAAGCAGTTGGGTCCTGGCACCATCGTGAGAGCAGGGTACGTGGAGGGAATGTGATACAGTGCCCAGTACACAAGACTTGGGTGGGGAGTGAAGGGAAGGAAATCAGGGTGTAGGAAGAGGAAGGAAGGAAAGGGAGAAGAATGTTCCAGACTGAGGGGGCTTGGAGTGGAGATTGCAGAGAGCGTGGTGCATTCTGGGAAACCAGAGTACTTGGTGCGTTTGTCTGGCAGAGAAGGGGAAGGCCCGAGACGAGGGGCTGGCAGGGACCAGAGCGATGAGTAAAAGCCTTGAATACGGTGCTGAGCACCTTGAAGTGTGTTTCGAAGTAAATGTGATCATAAACGTTTAAGGTTCTCACTAGAGGAGTGACGTCAACTTCACGGAAGGTCATTCTGGCCTTTGGAAAATGGGTGGTGACGGGTACGAGTGGAGACAGGAATGCAGCTGCTCAGCTACTGCAACAACAAAGGCTGGCAATGTGAGCTTACACTAAATCAGAGGGTTTCGGATTCTTTTTAGAGGGCCCAATAGTAAATATTTCGGACTTTGCAGGCCAGTCCTGTCTCATCTACTCAACTCAGCTGTGCCTTCGCAGCAGGAAAGCAGCCAGAGACCCCAGGAACATAAGGGTGTGACGGTGGCCAATACCACTATTTACAGATCAGCAAGGGCCAGATTTTGATTTCACGTGGTAGTTTGCCTGCCCTGTGCTAAGCCGGTTCTCAAAGCCTTTTGGTTCCAAAACCTCTTGCTTTTATACTCTTAATAATTTTTGAGGACCAGAGAGCTTTTTGTTCATGAGGGTTATGTCTATCAATATTTACTGTATTGGAAATTAGGACAACTGAAACTGTTTATTATTTCACTTTAATAATAAATCTATTACATGTTATCATAACATTTTTAATGAAAAACAGCTTTACCAAAACCAAAAAAGATTGAGTGCCATTGTTTTATACTTTGCAAGTGTTTTAAGTGTAGGGCTTAATAGGAGACAGGTGGATTCCCAGATCTGCTTCTACATTCAATCTGTTACAATTGTTTTATTGAAATATATGAAGAAAATTTGGCCTCATACTTACATGTAGTTAGAACAGGGAGGGGTGATTTAATAGCCTTTTCATGTAATTGTAGGTATTCCACTTTAATACTACAACAGAACTGCACACGTGGTGGTTTCTTCTAGTTACAATTTGGAACCTGAGACCATATCAATGAATTGTTTACCCCCTGTTAACATTAAAGTCCATAGTTCTGTCTTGTACTTTGTATCCCTTGCTCATGTGGGTAATTTGGTAGCATCACATCTTGGTCATTTAGAAATACATATTGGGACATATGGGACATATTGTTAAGTTGTTCAGATCTTCTAAATATTGATACATTTCATTGTACAAGATCAAGAAAATCACCACTGATCTCATTAGAAGAGTCTTAAAGTGGGAAGCTGTCAAATTAATAGTAGAAACAAGTTTTCCAAAATTCTGATTTCTCTTGAAAGCTTGGATTTTATCATTGGCAACAAATACCGTCAGTTGTTTTCTGTGTAGTGAGTGGCTCACTTTGCTTATTTTTAAGAAAATTTCTGCCCGATGTCAGAACCTAAACAACCATAGTTGGTCAGTTGTTCTTTCAGATAAAAGTGGCATTCCATGAAAATGGCTGGTACAACCTGCAGCACTGACAACCGTGCACATGCTTTTCCTCGAGACAGTCACTGCACTCGGGGGTACAGCAAACCTGCTGTGTGCCTAGCTCCCACCTTACCACAAAGCATATTGAAAAGACTCATCCTGGGGGCTTCCCTGGTGGCGCAGTGGTTAAGAATCCGCCTGCCAATGCAGGGGACACGGGTTCAAGCCCTGGTCTGGGAAGATCCCACATGCCGCAGAGCAGTTAAGCCAGTGCGCCATAGCTACTGAGCCTGCGCTCTAGAGCCCACAAGCCACAACTACTAAAGCCTGCGCGCCTAGAGCCCATGCTCTGCAACAAGAGAAGCCACCGCAGTGAGAAACCCACACACCGCAAAGAAGACCCAACGCAGCCAAAAATAAATAAACTTAAAAAAAGAGAAAAGACTCATACTGATGGGTTGGGATTGAGTAAAATTAATTCGTTTGATGGTTCATCAAGGATATTCCTCAGTAAAACTGGCTTTTTTCCTTTCTTTTCTTCCTGCCCTTGCGTGGTGTGAACAGCAGGACTGCCGGTGCGATTCCATGCTGCTGAGTGATGTGTGCTGGACACCAGCAGTTTCAGCCACATTGCTTTTGCTCTTTCATGCAGATGACAACACAGTGAAAATGGCAACGCGTATTATTGTGAAAATAGTTTTGACCTTGTGGTGCTTGAAGAGGTTCTTGGGTACCCGCAGGGGTCCACAGACCACACTTTGAGAACTACTGCTTTAAAGCTAGCTACTAGCAATGGGAATAACAGAACAGGGCAGATTTTAAGATTAACTGTCCCCTCTCATCTTTACTGGATTTTGCTGTTTTTGTCTCAGAATACAAAAGCAGAGCATTCATTATTTAAAGTAACTCAAGTGATGCAGATGTAAAAAGAGTAAAAGCAAATGATGTTCTTCATTCCTCCCCAGAGGTAATGACCCTTAACAATGTGTGTATGTTTTTTAGACCATTTCCTATTCATCTATCTATGTACTTTTGTTTTAAAATTTAGTTTGCGTGTAAGCAGCACTTTTTCAATCCCTTACAAAGTGTGAATCCTATTATAAATGTTGTTTGCTTGCTTGTTTGCATCAGCAGTGTGTAATTTGAGATCGTACAGTGACCCGGGCTTTCTGCTGAGCTGTGCACACACTTGAGCCTGTTTGACCCTGAACATAGCCCCTGGAGATGTCAGTGCTACTGTTGCTTGTGTTTACAAATGAGCACATTGAATCTCAGAAGATGTAGTCACTTGCCCAAGGACACAGAGCTAGTGGGTGCTGAGGTCAGGATTTCAGCCCAGGTGTTCTGGGTCCAGAGCCCATACGTCGGTATTTTTAATGATGCTGCCTTCTTGCATAGCTCAATTTGATCCTTTTTGATGGCTAACAGAGTATATAGTTGTACAGACTACTCATTTATTTAACAAGTCCTTTGTTGGTGGGTTCCAAGTTTTGCTATTACTAAAGATGCTGCAGTAAAGAGACTTGTCCATCCATCTGCCTGGGGCAGGCATTCCTGTGGCTAGAGTCCTAGAAACAGACACACTCAAAGGCCTCCAACATTTACCTTTTTTGGCTGCCAAATTGTCCTCCAAAAGACGGTGCTGACTTACACCTTCCCCAGACTTTTCCTTCTCCACTCATGCTGGGAATATCAAACTTTTTAATTTTAGCTATTTTAATGTTGTAGTTTGCATTTCCTTACACTTAGGCAATTGAGATTGTTTTTGTCAACTATTTCTATTTCTTCCGTGAATTGTCGGATTGTATCTCTTGTCCATTTTTCTACTGAGGCTTTTAGAAATGAATTTTAAAAGCTTTTTAATACATTATAAGTACTAATCTCTGAATATTTTTTATTAACCTTGAGTTTTAATTTTTCAGTTATGTCCCCTGTATGTGTGTCTTCTGTAGGCGGGTTTTTTTGTTGCTGTTGCCGCTGTTGGGAACTAAGAAAAAGCTGAGGTCTTTGTTGGGTCAGTAGTGGTGTAGAAGAGGAGCAGTGCGGGACAACAGGAGTGATTCATAGGCTGGACTAAATATTGAGAGCCGGAGTTCAGAGAGTGACCGTGAGCACAGAAGAGCTTGGAAAGTTCACAGAGAGCTTGGTAAGGCTGTTAGACTTACACAGACTGGGGAGCAGACTTTAGCCCATTTTATCTAGATCTCCAGAGATAAGAAAGTCACAACTAAAATGCGGGTGTATGAATTCTATATCTTGTGCTAGACGTAGCACAGTGCTGGCACATAGGAAGTATTTTAATAAATTGTGAATTCTTAGTGAGTCATGATACCTGCCCCAAAGGTATTAAGTTCCCTGATAATGATGTGGAAAATTTGGGTGTAAAAAAGGAACAAACGATGAGTCCTCATTTTTAACCATATCTGTAAACGTGTCATTCATTTTTTAAAAGGGGTAAGAGAGTTCATGTAAATCAGCAAAGAAAGGGCATTAATGGGCAAAGACTTCTTTTTTAATTTATTTTATTTATTTTTGGCTGCGTTGGGTCTTTGTTGCTGCACAGGCGCTGCTCTTCATTGCAGTGCGTGGGCTTCTCATTGCGGTGGCTTCTCCTGTTGCGGAGCACGAGCTCCAGGCATGTGGGCTTCAGTAGTTGTGGCTCGTGGGCTCAGTAGTTGTGGCGCACACTTAGTTGCTCGCGGCATGTGGGATCTTCCCGGGCCGGGGCTCGAACCTGTGTCCCCTGCACTGGCAGGTGGATTCTTAACCACTGCACCACCAGGGAAGCCCACAAAGATATTTTAATTAAAGCAGTGGTGAGGTTTTATTTTTGCTTTACATTTCTGGAAGAAGTATCTCTACACTCATTTTTCTGGAGGGCAATTTCACATGTATCTATAAAACCTTAAGCAAGGGTTGGGAGCCTATGATTCATTCCACTTACAGGAATATGCTAGCTTTTTTTTTTTTTTTTTTAATTTATTTTTTTGGCTGCATTGGGTCTTCGTTGCTGCGCACAGGTTTTCTCTGGTTGTGGCAAGCAGGGGCTGCTCTTCGTTGCGGAGCACGGACTGTAGGCGCGCCAGCTTCAGTAGTTGTGGCACGCAGCCTCGGTAGTTGTGGCTCGTGGGCTCTAGAGCGCAGGCTCAATAGTCATGGCACACGGGCTTAGTTGCTCCGTGGCACGTGGGATGTTCCCGGGCCAGGGCTTGAACCCATGTCCCCTGCATTGGCAGGCGGATTCTTAACCACTGCGCCACTAGGGAAGTCCTGTGCCCGCATTTCATGAAGGTGTATTTACAGAGTTGTGCATTGCAGCAATAAAATATCAGGGAAAAAATGCCCAGAAGTAGTGAAGTGATTAAATGCATTGTGGTGCACCCATATTGTGGTTTAAAGGGGTCTGTGCCTGCCGGAGAGAAGTTTGTGACGTATTAGGTGAAAAAAAGCAATTCACAGAACAGTGATCGCGTGTAAATCTGAGTGGGGTTGTAAATGTCTGGAAGATGCAGGATGGTAACATCAGTGGGGACCCGGGGGTAGTGAGGGGTCAGATTTGCATCAGAGGGACTTTGGCTTTTATTCTACATGCTTCTGTATTATTTAATGTTCCACACCAAGGCAGCATTGTTTTTGTGATGATAAAAAGAAAAAGACCAGTTAAGAAAAGGGAAAGACTAGCTTTATAACAGTGGAGGAAGGGTTCCCTTCCTGCTACTTATGAACACCTGCTGTTTAGGCTGCCACTTGAAAACACCCTAAACATTTTTTGTAAGGTTTTTTGTTTCTTAGGGGTTTTTTGGAGTATAGTTGATTTACAATATTGTGTTACTTTCAGGTGTACAGCAAAGTGAGTCAGTTATATGTATATTTTTTCCAGATTATTTTCTATTATAGATTATTACTATACTATAAGATACAAGACACTGACTATAGTTCCCTGTGCTGTACAGTAAATCCTTTTGCTTATCTGTTTTATGTAGTTTGTATCAACCCCATTTTTCTGAGTTTTAATTGTTCTGCTCCAGGTATCTGTGACGACAAAATAGATATCCATAAGAATATATATTACTGAAGCTCTAGTATTTGTAACTAGATGTAAAGCAAAGCAAAATGACAGCCCAGCTGATGATGATTGTTGAAAGGGGGGCCTTCAGTGCCTGGTACATCAGTGCGTTTGTAAATGGACCTAACTATCCATCTCATGGGGGCTGCTTGTGGCTTGGTTTCGGCCATTTGCAGTGTCCTGTGTATCTACATGTTTTAAAGAAATGTCATAATTTCTTTTTTTTTTTTTTGGATATACCTTACATATAGGAGAAATATTTTTTTTTATTTTATTATTTACGTTTTGGCCGTGCTGTGCAGCATGTGGGATCTTAGTTCCCCTACTGGGGATAGAACCCATGCCCCCTGTGGTGGAAGTACAGAGTCTTAACCACTGGACTGCTAGGGAAGTCCCTAGGAGAAATATTTTAAATCTTGAGACAACCATTTGCCACCTCACTTTTTTTTTTTTTTCTTAACAGTATCTGTTTTCTTCTCTGTAGCTTTTTTTTTCTTTTTTCTTTTTTTTGTCCTCTGGGTCTTAGTTGCGGCTCATGGGCTCCTTAGTTGCAGCTTGCCAGCTCCTTAGTTGCAGCAGACAGGCTCCTTAGTTGTGGCATGTGAACTTTTAGTTGCAGCATGCATGTGGGATATAGTTCCCTGACCAGGGATCCAACCCTGGCCCCCTGCATTGGGAGCGCAGAGTCTTAACCACTGTGCCACCAGGGAAGTCCCTGCCACCTCACATTTTGATAAACTTTATAGTTTTCCTTTAAAATAAGTAGTAATATACATATTATTAACATAATATCAATATTATATAATTATTATACAGTTACATATAAATGTAAGGTATATTTATTTATTAAAATATATATAATATTATATGCTAATTGTAAACACCCATGTTCTCAACATTTGGTCATATTTGTTTCAGATTTAAGATGTAAAAGTTACAGTTGAAGTTCTCTCTCTCTTTTTTTAACTCCCCAGTTCCATTTCCTGTACTTTTCTCTCCTTCCTTCACCAGTGGCAACTTCTACCATAAAGTTGGCCTATAAATTCCCTGCTTCTGAATTTTTATCGAAATAGATGTACTGCTGCTGCTTTTTCTCCAGTTGTCTTGCTTTTGTTAGACCTTAAGGATCTAATTGAATGTTAGAGGTCAACATTTCTTAGATTTTGACTTTGGTTATGATAACAAAAAGCATGTATCTGTCAGTTGTTGAAGTCATCTGAAATATCAGAGATAGTTCTTGAAGTAGTATTAGCCACAGTGATCATTAATTTTTTTCTGCCATCAAGCCCTGGTTATGTTCAGGTATGTAGTAGTGATATCAATCTGAAAATGAGAGAATGCAAAAAGTCTTTATTTTAACCATTCTCAGTTTACTTAATGTCCATTAAAGCACAGTAGAATTCAGCAGGAAAAGGAGAAATTGATTGGAATTATCCACTTAGGACTTTCTGTGTGCCTTTTAAAGTACTGTTCAGGGTAAAATGTGTTCCTAAGTAAAATAATATAATTGTATGAATTGTTGCTTTAGAAATCCATTGGAAGTTTACCTTTGGGGGAATTCCCTAGTGGTCTAGTGGTTAGGACTCTGCACTCTCACTGCTGAGGGCCCAGGGAAGGGCCCAGGTTCAATCCCTGGTTGGGAAACTAAAATCCCACAAGCTGTGTGTGGCACGGCCAAAAAGAAAAATTTACCTTTGGGGTTGCTGGCTGTGCAGGCCTGGTGGTGGCCGGCAGAGGGCAGGCTGGGTTTAGGGAGAACAGGTGCTCTCACCTTTCAGACTTGGCTCCTGAGGTTGCATCTCCTTGTTTCATTTGACCTACAGAGAAAAAAATAACACTCAGGGTAACGTGGGTTCGGCTTTTTTTTTTAAGGTTTGTGAATTTTTTTAATTGCGATAAACTATACATAGCTTAATATTGATCATTTTAATTATTCCTATGTGTACAACTCAGTGGCATTAATTACATTCACAATATTGTGTGACCACTACCTCTA
Organism: Phocoena sinus; assembly: GCF_008692025.1. Classification (NCBI taxonomy): domain Eukaryota; kingdom Metazoa; phylum Chordata; class Mammalia; order Artiodactyla; family Phocoenidae; genus Phocoena; species Phocoena sinus. The sequence continues at coordinate 84,005,976 of NC_045778.1, forward strand.
CCCAAAACTTCTTCATCATCTTCAACGAAAACTCCATACCTGTTACATAACAACTCCCTCTTCTCTCCTCCCTGCAGCCCCTGGTAATCTCTATTCTGGTTTCTGTCTCTGTGTATTTTCCTATTCCAGGAACTGCATATAAAACTGGAATTATACAATATTTGTCCATCTGTATCTTGTTTATTTCACTACAAATAATGTTTTGAAGATCTACCCAAGTTGTAGCATGTATCAGAATTTTTTAAAGATTTTATTGTTCTGGAGCTATTTTAGGTTCACAGCGAAATTAAGAGGAAGGTACAACAATTGCCCATATACCACCCTCCCCCTTCAACCTCCCCCATGGTCAGCACCCCCTGCCGTAACAGCATGTTACACGTGTTGCAGTCAAAGAGCCAAGGTTGGCACATCATCATCACCCATAGTCCACAGCTGACCTCGGGGTTCACTCTTGACGTTGTGCATTCTGTGGGTTTGCACAAATGTGTGGTGACACGTCTCCATAGAGTCCCTGCCCTCAAACTTCTCTTTGCTCAGCCTGTTCACCCCTCCCTTCCTCCGCCGGCCCCCCACCCCACGCCAGCAACCACTGATTGTTTTTTTTACTGTCTCCATAGTTCTGCCTTTCCCAGAATGTCATAGAGTTTGAGTCATACCGTAGGCAGCCTTTTCAGATTGGCTTCTTTCACTTTGTAATAAGCATTTAAAGTTCCTCCCTGTCTTTCATGGCTTGGTGGCTCGTTTCTTTGTACGCTGAATAATATTCAGTTGTCTGGATGGACCACAGTTTATTAACCCGTTCACCTACAGAAGGACATCTTGGTTGTTCAGGTTTTGGCAGTTACGAATAAAGCTGCTACAAACATTTGTGTGCAGGTTTGTGTGTGGATGTACGTTTTCCACTCCTTTGGGTAAATACCAAGGAACAAAGTTGCTGGGTGGACCGTATGGTAAGAGGACGTTTATTTTTGTTAGAAGCCGTCAAGCTGTCTCCTGAAGTGGCTGCAGTGCTCTGCTCTGCGTTCCCACCAGCGATGTAAGGGAGTTCCTGCCGCTCCGCACCCTCTCTAGCGCTTGGTGTTGTCAGTGGTTTTGGATTTTGACCATTCTAATAGGTGTGTAGCGGTATTGTGTGTTGCTTTACATTTTCCTGATGACATATGCTGTGGAGCATCTTTTCATATGCTTGTTTGCCATGTGTATATCTTATTTGGTGAGGTGTCTGTTAAGGTCTTTTGCCCATTTTGTAATTGGGTTGTTTTCTTATTGTTGAGTTTTAAGAGTTCTTTTGTATATTTGGATACCAGTTCTTTATCAGATGTGTCTTTTGCAAATGTTTTCTCCCAGTCTGTAGCTTGTCTTCTCATTCTCTTGAATGTATCAGAATTTCATTCCATTTTATGGCAGAATTAGATATGGATTTTTTGAAATAGAAATAATACGTTTCTAACCTCATTTTTTATTTTGCTTTTGGTCATTGAATGTACTTTTAAAATTTTTACCCTTAAACAATAAATGTATTCCTGAAAAGGTATTTGGAAATTGGATTATTTATATGCATGGAGTGAAATTACTGGTCAAAAATAGCTTGTTATAAGTTTTTTCTATAGTAAAAAATCACAAAGTTGGGGTGGATAATTGCTTAAAGTTTGGTAAACTCTGACTTGTTTTATCATTCACCTGGTAAAGTTCTCACTTACTTGATAATCTTGCCTGTTTTAGGGTTTCTCTAACTTAGATATCTGTGAGTTCTTTCATGTGTGTTTAAATATACTTAACTTTGTACTTAGTTATAAGGAAGAATCTCAAGGCTGTGTGTGTTACTAACAGGTGCTTACAAAAGTTGGCATTTAAGGAGAAACATTAGCAGCCTTGTTTTTCTAATGTGATGGACTAGGTTCAAATTTAGACACAGGTTATTCTTCTTTTGGTACCAGTTCCTCAAGGTAATGACCTTTTTACTGTAGATGACAAAAATACTAGTCACTGTCTTCTTGCTAGTTTGACTGAGTCTGAAATCCAGTGAGGGGCTGTGTGTTGTTACCCGTCTAGATATGCAGCAGGGGAGAGGGGCTGAAAGAAGAAACTGCTGAGAATGGCTCTTTTTAATTTTCAAAAGAGCCTAGCAATTATCCACCCCAACTTTGTGATTTTTTACTATAGAAAAAACTTATAACAAGCTATTTTTGACCAGTAATTTCACTCCATGCATATAAATAATCCAATTTCCAAATACCTTTTCAGGAATTATTACCCGAGGCAATAAATGAACTTTGACCTCCTCATTCTTGCTTCTTGTGCATCCATCCATGGTGTGGAAGGTACCCTGAGCAAAGCACTACTCTTCAACAGACAGGGTCCTAGGATGGAAGCAGTTAACTAGTTAATTGCCATTATGATGAGGGCTCCAGAAGGAGTCAGAGGGGTTCCCTGGGCAGTGGCCCTTTGAGCTCTAAAGTGAAGGATGGGTGGGCATGGACTGGGTTGAGGGATGGGAGACGTGGTCCAGGCAAAGTAGAACGTGGAAGAGAGCTTGAAACAGGAAGAATTATGACCAGTTCAGGAAACTGAAAGAGGCCTGGGTGATCAGACCATAGAAAGGAACGGGGAGAAGAGGATGAGGATTCTGATCTTTCTCCTAAGGGCAGTGGGGATTCACGTGATGTGTCTTAGTGGGAAAATAGCCATCACATTTGTGCTTAAAAATAAAAATTGCTCCAGATGCAGTGTGCAGAGGTGGGCTGGAATCATTTTAGGGCAAGATGCTGCTTTTTAATTTTCAAAAGAGCCTAGCAAGTACGTTGATGATTGTGTTACAGAGACAGTGCCCTGTCCTTCATAGTTAGAGAGGGCTTTGGCGTGCTTTGGGTCAGGCTTCTGCCGTGGACCACACAGTTCTAATTCGCCGAAAGAATTACTAGTATGAAATTAAGCATAAAATCTCCTGGCTGTAATTCAAGTGTGGGAGAAAGGCTAAAATGGACAGTCAGATAGCCTTTTGGGTTAAAACTTTCTAATTTTTAACATGTGGTGGGGGAATAGAATGGAATATTCTGTATGAATTGGATTTTCCTTGAAAAGAGTGATTAATTTTCCAGTGGGCTTTAATTTTAATAACAGGTTAAATGTGGTTTCCTAAGTTTTGAAGTCTGCTGAACTTCATTAGGTAAGACATCTAGTTAGGGAATGATGTAAACACGAATTTTCCTGATAAACAACAATAAAAGATTCACCATATCCTTCTGCTGCCTTTGTCTCCTTATGCACATGCTTTGCAAGAAGTAACCAAAAAAAAGAACAAAACCAAAAGCAAGGGATCTTTAGGTTTAAATGGAAGGGGGATTAAAAATAGTGTTTTGTTGAAAAATTCATAGCAGGGTTTTGTTTAGAAAACCTTGAAATAATGTAGTCTACTTTTAGAATATAACCGAGAAAGGTTACAAGTCGTGAAGACCCTTTTAATGACTTGATCCAATCATTTTATGGCGTACTTTCAAAAAACAGCTTTACTGAGATATAATTCACGTAGCGTGAGACTCGTCCTTTCAAAGTGCGCGGTTCAGTGCTTTTAGTATGTTCGCAGCGTTGTGCAGCCATCGCCACGAGCTAATTTTAGAACATTTTCATCACGCCCAAAAGCAACTCACGAGCAGTCCCTTCTCAATCTTTTCTCCCCCACCTCCTGGCAACCACTAACCTACTTTCTGTTTCTATGGATTTGCCTGTTCTGCACATTTCATTTAAATGAAGTCATATAATATGTGGCTGCATGCCACTCTGACAGGTGCAAGGGAGCATGAGATAAATGGCCACACCCTCAGTTCACGTCTTACACGTTCATGCACGGGGAAAGTTGACTGGTTTGGTGATGGTGGCAGAGGAGCTGGATGGGTTGAAATAGGTGCACTTGCCAATTGGTGGGAGCAGACAGTCCTTAGAGGGGGCTCAGGAGAGAGTGGAAGGCAGTGAGTGCAGTGAGCCAGCCGGCTCTGCTCTAGGAGGACCAAGGTGCGGCAGAGGCCAGAAGAGGGGTGGGGCCACTTTTTTCCTTAAGATGAGAGATTGCAGCGCCCCTGTTTGAAAATGGGAGCAGTCTGTTAGAGGGGAGAAGAGGGATGATTGACAGAGGAGCGTAGTCCTCGAGGAGGCCAAGTAGCATAGGGCCTCCTGCTTTGGTTGGTCCCAGCTAGAAGCAGCGGCTCCTCCCGCTGCCACAGGGAAGGGGGGGTCAGTCCCCGCAGGTGCTGTATTTGTTCGTGGGTGTGTGTGGACGGTCTCTTCTGGGCATTTCTGTTTTTCAGAGAAATAACACAGAATTATTAACAGAAAGTGAGGTGTGGGTGGCTGAGGTGCTGGAAGTGTGGGAGGAAGAGGTGTGAAGGGGGTGTTGTGAAGTAGGAGGGATCAGTGGTCTGGGAGCATCAGACGAAAATCTGTGAGCGGGCGTTGGGGAGCAAACAGCCGCCACCGGAGAGGGCTTTGGGGGAGCTCAGGGATCGACATGGCTCAGAGCAAGAAGATGGAGGGAGCGTTCCAAGGAGAGGGTGAGGCTGTAGTCAGAGAGAGGTTTGGGGAGGGTGGACTCTCGAGTCAGGCTGGGGAAGCACAGGGCCAAATGCAGAGAAGATGGATAGAAGTAAACAGGACACGGGGGAGATGGCCAAGTGTGCAGCACAGCGGAGTTCACAAATGCAAACATCCTTGGAAATGACCCAGATCAAGAAAGCACCTAACCCCACCCGCAGCCCTGTTCCACCCCAGCTGCTGACATTATGGATTCCATCCCCGTTTCTGAACTTAATATAAATAGGATCGTGGTGTAAGTACTCCTTAGTATTTTCTTCATGAAACTAATCCGTATTGTTGTGTGCAGCGGTTGTTTGTTCGTTCCACTGCTGTGTGGTCCTCCACCATGTGAACATTCCACAATTTATGCATCCTTTCTACTGTTGATGGACATTTGAGTCGTTTCTCTTGCAAACATGCTGCTGTGAACATTCTTGTAAGTGCTTTAATGGTACACGTATGTGTTTCTGGTGGCTGTGCATCTAGAGTGAGATTGTGGGGTCCTGGGATGTGTGGACGTTTAGCTCTTGTGGACATCGCCAGTTTTCACTCCCACAAGTGGGGTGTGAGAGTTCCTGTTGTTCCCTATCCTTGCAAACACTTGGAACAGTCTTTAATTTCAGCCATTTCCCTGGGCGTGTAGTGGTGTCTCAGAGTGGTTTTTACTTGCCTTCTTTCCCTGGCGGCTGAAGAGGTTGAACGCCATTTCCTATTTTATTGGCCTAGGATTAGTTTTGATGATACCTTAGTGGGGAGTAGATGACTGATTTTAATAGTGACCACTTCCTGGGACTGACCCTAATGCAGTTCCTAGTGGTGAGGAAGGGAGGCAGTGGTCTCATGAGGGACATGCAGACATTAATCCTGCTGATGGCTGTGTAGGTCAGCAGAGCGCTGTTCCTTATCGGGAACACACTGTGATCACAGGCTGGGAGGTGGTGTTTAAGTAGCCCTGCACATCTTGAACTAGAGGAGAAGGGGAGGGAGAAAATGAAACAAACTGCTGGAAACTGCATCTCCCGTCTGATTGTTGTTGTGGGTTCATTTTGATTGTGAAAGTTGAGTATTGATAGGGTTTTAAGCAGGGTGGTAATGTGACTTATCCCTTTAAACACATCCCTCCATCTGCCTTATGGAGATTGGACTCGAAGGGGCAAGGTGGGGGTGGGGGGGGCGCTTAGGAGGCTGTCACAGTAATTCAGCCAGAGATTATGGTCACTTTGGACATAAGACAGTGGCAGTGAGACTGATGAAAGTAGAGGAAATGAAATACTCACATCTATATGTTTTTGTTTTGAAAAGCTTAAAAACTTGGAAAAGTACAAGAATAATATACAAACACCTGTATACTCCGCCCCAGAATCTGCCACCATGGCTGCCTGTCTTCCTTCATTTCTGTGGCTTTGTATGTGTAAGTGATCTGTCTGTGGTTCTGCGCTCCGGGATCCAGTAGCATGGTTCTAGATCTCCTCGGTGCTGCCCCGTCTGAGCTAGTCCATAACCCTGTGCGTCCTGGTCGTCACCAGCTGTACCACCTCTGAAATCTTAGTTTAAGGTGCTTCTCCCTGGGGTTTCTGCCTCCCTCCCATGCTTCCAGCTCAGCTGGGCTCCTGCCACCACTGCACCTTCCTCAGTACTGTCCGTCCCTGTCCCTCACCCTTCTCCCTGCTCTGCTCCCTCCCCTCAGCCGGGTTCCAGGGTCTAATGCTGTGTTACTTCTGGCTCGCTCTTAACCTCTTGCCTCTCTCAGCCCCTGGGTTCATACTCCTGGCAAAACCCCAAACCTAGTTGAACCGAGCATCTGCCTACTCTCAGCCTACACCCGAGTCACCGGGCAGGGTGGAAACACGTGGCTGCGGGAGCTGTGCTGGTTATTATTCATTCACAGAAGTGTCCATCCCAGGAGGGCAGGGACTTGGCCTTGTTCGTTGTGTCCCCAGTGCCTGTGCAGCACCGGCTTATAGTAGTCATTCAGGACGTTTGCTGGCTTTAGAAAACCGCCCTCAAATCTCACATGGGCACTGATGCTGTGAGACAGACCTGCGTTTCCCTAGTGCGGTCACTCCTGACTTTCTGAGAAGACCTCCTTCATATGTTCTCCCAGGTTGCCTGTACCTCTCCCTCTGACTCTGAGCAGGTGCATCTCCTCTCATACCTCATAGAAAAAAGAGATAGTCGGACGCGCTCTCATTGTCCCAAGCTCAGGTTCACAGCCTGCCACGTGTGTGCCGTGTGCACCGTGACCTCCTCCCCAGATGCAGGTGTCCCTGCTCCTTCTGGCAGCCCCACCCCCACCCCCCACCCCCGCTCGCGCCCTGCATCTCTGTCCCTGCCTGCTCGTCCTGTAACCCTTTTCTCGCTTCTGCCCCCGCTGCCACGTCATGCCCATGGCACACGGACATGACTTTATATCCTCTGTCCTTTAAAAACCCCCGTGACCACATTTCCCCTTCGAGTCCGCCCCCTCCCCACTTCTTGTCCCTGCCTCCCTGTGTCGCAGTAAAAATGGTATCTGACATCCAGTGCCTCTTTCCTTACCAACTGCCCCCTGCCAGCATCCTTAGCAGCCTCTGCGAAATGTCAGACACCGCTAGCTTTTGATCTGTGAGTTTGAACAGTAAGTACTGACTTCCTGTTAATGGTAACTGATGATTTATTAGCTTTTTTGCTAACATCACCTTCCACCCACACATACTCCCCTCCTCCCCTAAAGAGAGGCTTTAAGAGAATTCTCTTGCGTTCTTGGTTACATCAGTATTGTGCTGACTTTGTAAATATTGCTCATCACGGAACTAAAGTGTACATTTTCGTTTTCATACAACTTTTCATTTTGTCTAGAGCTAATGATTGCTTAATTTTTTCATATGCTTAGTCCTCTGTCTTTAGTGCTTTTTTAAAAAACAGTCACTCAGCAAATCTGTCAGATACCTAGCAGTGACTTTACCCAAACCCAGCAGATAATCCCGAGCCCTTCTTTCCTTTCCCCAGATGCCCTCTCCTGGCTGCAGTCTCCTTCAGGCTGGACTGTCCTCTCCAGGCCTGCTGGCCACGTGGCTCCAGTCTTGGGACCCTCTTCACCATTGTTGAGATGTCCGATCCCCGTCTTCCTTCCTCGTGGTTTATTCTCATTTTGCCACATTGCATCTTCCAGTGGTTTCCTGATAAAGGGATTTCGTTGTTTTTGCTCTTTGCTTGATTGAAAACACCTCTACTCCTCCCTCAAACTTGTTTGAAAATTTGGCTAGGTTTAGAATTGTAGGTTGAAAATTTTTTCTTCTCAGAATTTGAGGGTAGATGGTCTTCTATTCACCATTCTCCTGCCTCCTGTGGGATGCCATCTGATGCCTCTTGTGTGTGACCTGTTTGTTTCCTCTGGAGAATTTTGGAATCTCCCTTTTATCCTTGGTGTTTTACATTTCAGAGAGATGGGCCTTGGGCCGAGTCTGTTCATTCATTGTGCTGGGCCCGCCTTGTGCCCTGTCAGCCTGGGAATGTACTTGCTGCTGTTTAAGGGAACGCTCGTCTTACTCCTTTGATGATTTTTCCCTTCCTTTTTTCTGTCATCTTTCTGGAACTTGGTAACTGGGTGATGGGCCACCTAAACCTATCCTCCCATTATCTTTTCTTTCCTGTTGTCCACTTCTTTGTCTTTTTGTTTTTCCCTTTGGAAGAGGTCTTGTGTTTTTACATTACTATTATTACCCCTTGCGTCTCCAGGAGCACTCCCTTGTTCTTCCTTTCTCGGGGCGCTGCTGTCTTCTAAGGGCCCCGCTGGATGTGCTGGCGCCCTGCACTGTGGGATGCAGATAACGTGCCCAGCGCCTGCCCCGCAGGCGGTGGTGAGGCTCCCTGGGGGAGTCCAGGCGAGTGCGTTCCTCGAGGAGCACCTGGCACCTCAGCAAGCGCTAGGCCCACATTCTGACCTCATCGCTCTCTTTAGGGATTAGCTCCCTGCGGGGGTAGTTGTCGTTTCTTTGATCTTTTGTTGGTGCACTGTCCCTCTTCCCTCCGTGTGCCTTCTTTGTTGTGACGTTTCCTCTCACAGGTCTTTCGACCCTGAGCTCTTGGTTCTTGTTTAAGTGGAGCCACTGTGGAGCAGAGAGGCAGGTCTGTGAGCAGGTGGGCTTTTCAGCTGGAGGACTTTCCTGTGGTTGGTCATTTCTTTAAGGATCTCAGGTGATTGAATCTCGAGGCCTTTTCTCTCGGGCTTTGGTGTTTTGGAGAGGAACCCTTGTGGAAACGATCCACTCCTGGCAGCCAGCGTTTGGGAAACCAGAAGTGGGAGTAGCTGTGTGCTCCTGCCTGACCGGACGGGGCCCGGCTTGGGGACCCAGCAGTTCAGCAGAGCAGATAGACTTCCTGCCATCTCGGTGCCCAGCATCTGGCAGGGAGCCTGCCCCAGGCCGTGGATGCACACGTAGACGCCCCCAGCATCGTCCACAGCGCCTAGGGAAGCCCGCTCACACTGGCGGCCTGGCAGAGGACGCCTTTCCCGTCTCCTCCTGATGCCTTGGGGTGGGGGGCCCCTGTGCCCTGCCCCCACGCTTGACTGCAGGTCTCAGATGCTCCTCAGGGGCTGCTGGGCCTTCTCCGTGGTTTTCGCATCCTTCAGGCAGCCACCCGGCAGCAAAGGGCGACATCGCCGCTCTTTGTGCCATCGCGAAGGCACTGCACTCTTGCCAGGCGCGGAGCCGCGGGGGCCGCTGGGGCAGAGTGAGTGGCGGAAGTGAGTCACTGCACAGCCCGTGGTGCTTTTGAAATGCCCAACTGGGTGCCCTCAGTCAGGACCACGTTTACGCTGTGGCATCAGTAATGCCCATCAAATTCATGCTGGTGATTTAAATTTTATTGGTTGTGCAATTGTAGTATTTAGTTTGTCTGTTTATTTTGATTTTAGAGCTCTTCTAAATTCTGCAGAGGGTATTTCTAATTTTAGGTTCGTACTTATTTACGTAGCCTAATGAAAATGATTTCTCACCACTGGCAGTCATGCAGTTTTTCTTAAAAGATTCACTCCATTTTAATGAAGTTTGAAAATCACTGACAGGGACTTCCTGGTGACGCCGTAGTTAAGAATCCTCCTGCCAATGCAGGGGACATGGGTTTGAGCCCTGGTCCAGGAAGATCCCACATGCCGCGGAGCAGCTAAGCCCGTGCGCCACAACTACTGAGCCTGCGCTCCAGAGCCCACGAGCCACAACTACTGAAGCCTACGTGCCTGGAGTCCGTGCTCTGCGAGAAGAGAAACCACCGCAATGAGAAGCCCGCGCAACGGAGTAGCCCCTGCTCGCCACAGCTGGAGAAAGCCCGCGTGCAGCAACGAAGACCTAACGCAGCCATAAATGAATGAATGAATGAGTGAAGGAAAATCACTGACAGAGCTAGAATACCATTAATTATATTGTGTCCAATACAGAATATTTTAGTTTCATTTAAGCAAATTAGGTTATTTCAGGTAATTTAATTTAAAAAGTGACACTTCTAACAAGAAGCCTAATCCTTTCCCCAAGGCTTACTGAAGATTTAAGGGGGGAAAAAAAAAAGAATCCCAGGCGGTAGAATTCGGTGTGCTCTTAAATGTCAATAAACCATACCAATGCAGTAAGAACTTATTTTGCAGGAAGGATATCGTATATTAACAAATAAATGTATGTGCAGACCTTTAAGAATTGCAGTATATTATGACCACTTTTCGGAAGCATTCTTCAAGTAGTTTCAACTTTGCGGTCCATTTCTCATTAGTAGGTAGGTCGTTTATAACAGCTGTTTAGTGCTATTTGTGTGTAAACACTTAACGACCTCGATGATGCTGGGGCCCTGGCACCCCAGAGAGGTCATTTTCAGTTGCTGGTAGGAAGGATATGCCCTTTGAGCTGGGGCCCCGGCAGCGGGGACGGGGCGGTAGTGGTCCATCCCTTCCTCGGAGCAGCCAGAGAGGAGATTTTCTGCGGCAGCTAAGGTGAAGCGTCCAGTTGTAGTCAGAAAACAAGCTCACAGCAGCCCCTTGGGAGAACAGGCCCGTACCTTTGTCTGATTCTTAGTGCTCAGCAAATCTGAACTATGGAGAAAGTGGTTTTCCCCTAAAGCCCAGCCTGGGATATTCTTTCTGATTCAGTAGTCTGTGTCATAAATCCAGATCCGTTTCCTCTACCTGAAGTATTAACCTTAGGACACCTGCGACTTTTCTAGGCTTGACTTCGTTTTTGTACCTTGTGGCCTTTACCCCTTGTGAGCTGGTGTCCAGATCTTGGTGTTGATGGTGTAGAAATCTCGGTGTCTGACCAGCAGTGTCTCACTAGGTGACGATGTCCTCGTTATCAATGGCAGTGACTTTACCCAGACAGTAAGCTAGGTACTGTCTGTAATGTTATTTCGTACAGAAGCCAACCAGTCACCGTGTTAATGTAATGCAAGAAGCGGGTTTATTTTTAAAGGTCACTCAGGCATGCATTATAAGGTTAGGCAGCAGTCTTCTAGAGCCAACTTGCATCTGTTTTTGTTTTTTCTCAAAATTAATTTCCTAAATTTCTACCCTATATCTTATATCAAGACAACCCAGTCGAGATAAATGCTGGTGTGCCAGGGACCAGGCATTGGATCAGTGACCCATAAATCCACATGGGCTCTGGGTGCCAGAACCAAGAAGTGGCTGCTTGGTAATTATAAGTTTCCCACGAAAATGTTGCTTTATCCTTGGAGGAAATTTTATATGTGTGTACCTTTCTTTTGATCCTTTTTATTGATTTTTTTAATATTTATTACAACCCCTTTCAGAATCATAAACTGGTAAATTGCTTCTGTTGTTTGACAGCTGATGTCATCTCAACTGTGGAGTTTAGTCACTCTGGAGACCTTCTTGCAACAGGAGACAAGGGCGGCAGAGTGGTTATTTTCCAGCGGGAACAAGAGGTCAGTAATGTACAATCCACGAACCAAGTGGGATCATCCAGCACTTCTCACATCACTTGTAAGGAAGGGAGCACAGTTATTTTCCCAGTGTCTAATTTCATTTGATTCCACTATATCACATTCACCATTTAGCATCTTCTTTCAGAAATTATCTCGGGGCGAACGAGAAGACCCGTGTTTCCACTCACGGACGTACAGCCCCCAAGTCCCAGTTAAGCCCCCAGTGCCCTCATCTGTAGGGCGGGCGGAGAGTCCTTTCCCCGCCCCAAGTTGTCACAGGTGGCGGCCGGACCAAGTGAAGGGTGTAGGCTGCTGGGGTTCTGATCTGTCTGCTCTCATCCCGGAGCAAATGAAACCCCTTCACCGGCCATGGAGGTGCTGGCCTCCAGCCCCGGGGTCCGCTGGCTGGTGCAGGCACTCTGAGTGCCCTGCAGCACTGGCTGCACCCTCGAGGGCTGGGGCCTCCGAACGCGGGCCTTGGAGGAGCCACAGATGAGCCTCACTCACGAACACTGGCTATTAGGTCCTTCCCGTCTGGGGGAAAAGGGGAGAGGAGCGCTACTTTGTCAGTTACACGTAAGAGGAGAATGGGAGCTATCGCCAGGCCTTGCCAGCCCCTGTCGTCTCTCGTTTCTGGCGAGCAGGCCTCGCCAGGTGCCCAGTAAGGCGGGATGAGGCTCTGCTGTGCGGGTGCCCCAGGCGGGAGCCTCGGCACAGCCAGACCCGGGGGTTCCGTGAGGTGCCCGCCTTGCCTTTTCCCGACAGAGCGCCCCTCCTGCCTGCTTCCTAGCTGGTAGGCGTGCAGTTGCTTTTCATCTCCAAATTCTGCCCTCTAACTTCTTGTGGTAAAACAACTCTGGTGTCAAGGCGGGTGGGCCCTTGCTGCCTTCCTTGTGGCGGGGAGTGCCAGCCCTGCACTGCAGAGGGGCACTTGGTGGCGTCTGTAGGGGGCAAGCCCTGGGCCCACAACATCTCCTGGTTAAAATATACCTGTTACAGCTCCAATGTTGATTAAAAAATTTTTAATTGTATTTTTTCTGGTTCGGGATGGTGAGAATTCTTTTGTGAATATCATATATATCATCATGAATCTTTCTAAATCTTCACAATTTGATAAGTTTATAATTAGATTATAATTATAATCTTGGAGGTGAACCATCACAGTGCTACTTACAAAGAACTTTTCAACAAATAAAAGTCGGTGGCGGTGTTTGAATAATACTTTTAGCAGAAGGATTATTTAACAGATTACTTAGCCATAGCTATCTTAACTTTAAGAGTTCACTTTTAGCTCCGTAAAGTCTGCCATTTGAATGATGTCCTTATAGAAAATGAAGTTTTTTCTTGTTTGGGGGGGTCATTGTTTAAACCTAGAAATATGCTAGCTTCAAATATGAAAGATTATAACACTCAAGCATCTTGCTATAAAATGTGTTAAGTATTGTAGTTTTGAGAAGTTATGTTGTGTTCGGTGAAGATGTATTAAGTCAGTGTTGCTACAGTTTTGTACAGTGGCGGGTCCCTAAAATTGTTTAAATCTGATAAGCCCGACCAACGGTAACTTCGTAAGTCCTGGGCAACTTTTTTCCGCATCTTTCTCTTCGTATTTCGGTTAATGTAAAAAGAGGTTTTGTATCCCATCTGCCTGTCAGGTATTTTAGTGGTTGCTGTGTAATCCTCATGGTGGACTTGAGTGTTTCCAGTGTGGGTAAGACTGTCCTCGGCCATCGTCGGAGGGACAGTTGATGATACTGCAGCGCCACTGGGGTGAGGCTGCTGCCTGTTAAACCGCGGCCGCTCTCGAGTAGAAACTGCAGTAAGCTGTCAGAGGCGTCAAAATATGTGTTTTAGAATCAGCAAAGCGTAGAGGGTTCCTGGAGGGTAGAGCAGCACCCTGCTTGGCTGGGGAAGGTGCAGGACGTTCAGTCGAGAGGGAGCCCTCGGAAACTAGGTGGCAACGTGATTTTCGAACTTTTTTTCCATGTTAGTGGTGGAGCCCTCTGTCCAAGGGACCCTAGCATGTCAGTCTGGGGCGAGCAGAGTCTGTGGACGTGGCTCCGTGGCGCCCACCCCTCTGCAGAATGCCGTCCCTCTGCATGGTCCGTCCAGTAACATCAGAACTGTAACTGGGAATCAGCATGTTCCCAGACAAAGCGAGGCCCGCCTCCTCGTCGTCCCCATGCTCCCCGCAGCTGGACCAGCAGTCTCGGCAGCTCCCGCCCCACTCTCCTGCTGAGAGTCCAGTCGCTGTGCCCTGCCAGCCTTCCTCAGAGTCCCTCCCTCTCCCTGGACAGGCCCTCGGGCGCTGATGCGAGGTCTCCGGTGGAGGACAAGGCCGGGGGATTAGCAGGGGCCTTGGGTTTCAGGAGTTGAGGGCAGAGATCAGGGCAGTTAGTGGCAGCGTTAGAGGCAGGGCGCTGTTCCCGGAGAGAGTGGCCCGGGAAGGACGGGCAGCGCTGTGATGGGACTCGTGTCTGAAGCATGGGACTGACCGATTCCACAGATTTTCCCTTTTAAATATTTCAATCTCGGTTTTTTCACTTGAGAGTCAGAAGTACCCGTTGGTGTATTAGGCTTTTACATAGAGAGCGTGAGGGCCACGAAGCAGGAGAGTAGTGTGGATAGCATAAGCCTCTAGTCCAGCACACCTGTGGGACATGGGGTAGGGATTTCACGGTCCTGCTGAGGATCGCTTGATCACAAGGGGCGCACAGTACTTACTTACCAGGGCAGCTCGGTAGAGAGATGGAGGGAGTTTGGGGGGAGTTTTCTCATAATACGTGATCTTGCTTCAGAAACGTAAAGGGGTATCTATCTAGACGTGAAGGTTATTTGTTCAGTTCAATTTATTTGACACACACACTAATGTGTTAAAAATGTAAGATTTTAGATACTGGTTATAGAACAAGAATTAAAATACTGGTCTCCTTGAGTTTTAATTATGAAATATTTAACTATTTCATAGAAAATGTCATTTTGGACATGCAGAAGATTTCAGGGATTAATATAAATATACTTATGAACCCACCACTCAGGCTTTTATTCCTTTAGAAAAGGAAACCCTGGGCATGTAGATGAAGCACACACTGTGCCCCTCCCCCATTCTATCTTTCCATGTTACTTCCACATCCTATTTTATTATCCCTCTACCTCCTCCGAGTTGGCCATAGCTTGTTCTTTTGTTTTTACTGCAGTGTGTAGAATTGTTTTGTGTGTGTTAAAATTTTGCAGAAGAGGGATCTCACTGTGGGTGTGTTTGCGCAGCTTGCTTCTCTTACACGTGCTGCAGGATTTGCCCTCCGTGGCTCCTTTGCCGTAACTGCTCATTTGTGACTCTGCCGATTGGCAGTCCCCTTCCCTGGCGGCGCAGCTGTGTGCTGGCTGGCTGTCCCAGGTGACGGGGAAGTGTGCGTCTCTGTGGCTCAGCCCTGGAGGGCTTGGGCCGGCCCACCTGACTCTCCACGGGGCCAGATGGCAACCACTGCCGCCTCTGTGGGCCCTTCAGCCTCTTTCGGAGCTGCCCCGGTAGCGCAGAGGCGGGCCAGAGCCAGCGTACTGGCAGGGAAGCGCGACTCCACACCCTGCCCTAGAGCGGATGCCCGGAAGTGCAAGAGGAAGCTGCGGAGTCGGCTCCCTTATTTGTTTCTTCCAAGTAAAGTAATTCTGAGCATCATCTGTTCGACATTTTTTTGACCCAGGATGTTTATTAACTTTTAAAAATGTGTGTGGTCATTTGATATTCACATTGGGAGAACTGAAGTTTCTCTGCACTGTGCTTTGTTCATTAAAATGGCTTCATGTTTCCTTGCAGAATAAAAGCCGCCCTCATTCCAGGGGGGAATATAACGTTTACAGTACCTTTCAAAGTCACGAACCAGAGTTTGACTATTTGAAGAGTCTAGAAATTGAAGAAAAAATTAATAAGATTAGGTGGCTACCACAACAGGGCGCTGCTCGTTTTCTGCTCTCTACAAATGGTAAGAGCTTTTCTCCTTATGTGTCCCTTTGAGTTAAGGCTGGGTTTTTAATTTTCTGTGCGTAGATTCTTTTTTTTTTTTTTTTTTTTTTTTTTTTTTTGCGGTACGCGGGCCTCTCACTGTTGTGGAGCACAGGCTCCGGGCGCGCAGGCTCAGCCGCTCCGCGGCATGTGGGATCTTCCCAGACCGGGGCACGAACCCGTGTCCCCTGCATCAGCAGGCAGACTGTCAACCACTGCGCCACCAGGGAAGCCCCGTAGATTCTTTTTGATTTTAGCCCTTCTGGAGGTTATCTCCGCTTTAAACTTTCGGGGAGGGTAAAGCATTAGGTAGGCAGGAAGAAAACTCAGGTTGAAAACTCAAAGTACGCAAACACACACACACTGGCAGTATTACATTTCTCAACTCTGTAGACGTTTCTACATCTTTACTTATTGTAGGAAACAAAATGTTCATATACAACTGGAAGTACTAGTGTTCAGATACTCCTAGCTTCTAAACCAGCGTAGAAGCACAGAGTTTTCTTGTATGATACTCAACTAAAGTGGTGCATGATATATGGTTTTTCTTTTAATATGGAGAATGAGGTTTTTATTTTCAGATAAAACTATTAAATTATGGAAAATAAGTGAACGGGATAAAAGAGCAGAAGGCTATAACTTAAAAGATGAAGATGGACGACTTCGAGATCCACTTAGAATCACGGCACTACGGGTATACGTCACATTTTCTTTCAACTAGCCGATACTTGTCATAAATTAATCAGTAATGATGCTTAAGTCAGCTGTTTAGAGAATACTGTTAAATAGAAATACTGTGGGATCTGTCTTCTTGATCTTGAAAGTTATTTGTAATCATTTTCATGTATACTTGTTAAAATGGGAGTCCTTGTGTTCTCACGAAAACAAAAAAGACACACATCTTCAGAAAATATACTACTACTAAAGAAAAGACTCTGGTTTAATTCCATAACAAGTCTTTCTAAATACATCCACTGCCTTTCACTCTGAAGGTTCAGAGTAGCACATTGGTGGGGTTGGAGCAGATGGAACTCAGCACACTTCCCTGGAGGAAGCAGCGTGGGTTGCAGATTGAGAGATGACCTGTGGACCAGCAGGATGGCCTTCACTGGATTTCCTCTGAGTTAGCTAAGGCAGATTCTGACCAGAATTCTTTGCCCATCAATCCATGAGCAGCATTACTTCTTCTTTTTCTTTTTTTTAAATAAATTCTTCACTCCCTCTTTGGTGCCCCTAGGTACGGTATGAAATGACTGTGTTTTATCAATTCTAATACCTCGATTTTTTTCACATTTTAACATCTATGAAATTGAGTACAACTTAAAATCTAGTGTCCTGGGGTGGTGCCTTTAATTAAATGGAGTATGAGAAGGAGATTAAACAAGCTTGAATCCTGCCCAGATGCGCCCTGGTTAACACCCCAGGGTGCTGCCGATGGGCTGGGCCACAGCGGAGACCAGTGGTGACTTAGAGGCGCTCCCCGAACCGACCGCCTGGTTCATTAGAAAGCTGTTGGCCAGTTGGTTGGTTTTTCAGAGAGGTTTAAAATCTTTGTGGAAGTGCGATCTATCAGGTGAAGACCTAGTGGGTGGACACATTGTATTGGTAGCTGAGGAGCTACAGAGGAGGGCACGGAATTGCAGGAAGCTCCCCATCCCACGCCCCGCAGGGCCCCGGCCAGGGTGCGTGTGGTGGGTTTCAGTCTCTTTCCCCGTGCTCTGCTGGCCGCGCGCACGCAGGTGCTGGGGCAGCAGGTGCGCAGCACGGAGTCGCAGCCCAGCGTGCAGGGGTGCTCCCGACAGGAGCACAGTGGGTGTAACAGGTAAGCACTGCCAAGGAGAAGGACGGGGTGGGAACTTGTAGGTCAGTGGTATTGCCCTGTTTCCAGGGAGTTGAGGCCAAGAAAGCTGTGTAATTTGCTCAAATCTAAACCCTACTTTGAACCAAGATGTTCTGATCCAAATGGTGGTTTCTCTGTGCTATGCTGCTGCTTTCCCACCCGTGAATTAGTGACAGTTTGTAGGCAAATCACTGTTGGTGACAGTAACACTAGTTTTACAGTTACCACCATGTAAACTGCTCCTTGGAAACTAAGTGCGCTGGAAGGATGAGGCCTGGGGTGCCCTGTGGGTGCACCTGAATCCCCTGTCTCGGCCGCCTCTCCCCTGCACCCGGCCCGGCACGCTCCCCCTCTCCAGGGAGCCCCCTGCCTCCCAGCCAGGCCTGCTTCTCCACCGTGATGCTCACATCCGTCCCAGCTGTGGGAAGTCTGTAAGGGCTTCTGAGGCCCAGTCTTCACTCTGGTCAAGGCTGCTGTTCTACAATTAGCCTAACCAAGCTGGTCTCGTCCAGGGCCATGGCGAAGCATGTGACAGGTGTGAGGTCATCACAGTTGCAGGGTGGGCTGCAGCGGGGGAAAGATCGCAGGCCAGGTCACTCTGTATGTGGATTTACCTTTGTGAGTTCATGGACTCCTTTGAACTTTAAGAGGAAAACAAAATTTTGAAAGGGGAACAGAAATTTTGTTCTCCTCTTAAATTATTTGGGTGCCAGAAAGGGGCTCTTTCTGTCATCCATATTACAGTTGTTTCGTGTTTTGATTAATTAGAGACCTGTTAGAGGGCATGACAGGTCTGTCCTGTCCCTTGTGGAACCAGCAGCTCCTGCACAAGAGGAGGGAAGCGTGTGCTCTGCACTTGGCTGGTTTAAAATGAGGGGAGTATTTTTATACATGTTTCCCCAAGTTCATTTTTACAGCATTTTGGCTGGAGAAAACTCAACTAAGAGATTCTCTCCTACCCTTTCTAGGTACACTCCTTGGGTTTTTAATTTAAAAAATAGCACACTTTAGTTTTCTATTTTGATTTTAAAGCTTCTGTTTTCCTCCCCACTAGATGTCAGTGATGCTGGGCCTTTTTCCTTTTTTTCGCACGTGTGACACCGTCACCCACGACTGTGCCTTTGGCTTTGGCCACTCTTGTGCCGGCTCCTCCCTCTCGTCCTTCGCCCGGCTGACCTCTCCTCCCTTTCCCTTTCTGTGTGGACGTCCCCTTCCCTGGGAGCCTTCCTGGCCACAGCACTCATCACAGTCGGGGTTTCTGTGCCTTTTTTTAAAAACCTTTTATTGAAGTATAACGTACGTACCCAACATGCCTCTGCCATCTAAGTGAGCAGCTCCGCTGCCGTCTGCAGGCTGGACGTGCCGCGTCGCGGGCACCAGGTCAGGAGAGGCACGCTCCCCCCGCCCAGTCCCTGCACCCCACCCGCCCAGCCCTGTTGCAGGGCGCGGGGGGCGTGGGGGGACGAGGAGGTGCGCCTGCTCTCACTCTGGAGGCCGCGGTTGCGAGGCCAGAGGAGGAAGCGGGGCTCGACTCAGGCCCCACATCAGGCATCAGTGTCAGGGGCCATCTGCTTACCGGGCAGCCAGAAGCTATTGCTTATTTGGGGTATTGTCTGTACATGCTCTTACTTAACTGTGCGTACACATTTGTTCCTTTTTGTTACCTACTGTAAGTGTTCTGATTTTATGCTGCTGGGATCTTTGTTTTGAATTCCTATTTCCTTCCATTTTTAGGTCCCAATATTGAAGCCCATGGACCTTATGGTAGAAGCAAGTCCACGACGAATTTTTGCAAATGCTCACACATATCATATAAATTCCATTTCAGTAAATAGTGATCATGAAACATATCTTTCTGCAGATGACCTGAGAATTAATCTATGGCATTTAGAAATCACAGACAGAAGTTTTAGTATCCTTCATCAGGTGGATATCGCAGCATTTTTATAGGATCGTTCTTGGATAGGTCATCTCATCTTCATTACACCCCTTTGTCTCAGAGTCTGTCCTTTGTCATTTTTTTCTCCTGTCAGAAGCTCACATTGTCTCTCAATGATTTGTGAGGACTCTAATTCATGAAGGGTTCACCTATGCAGTCGCATCTTTCATGGTTTTCGTGCTTCAAATGCCTTCATTGCAACTGAGATCATATAGCACAGAAACAGGCGTGTGCTTTCTGCTGTCTGTTAGCACTTTTATATATATACATATATATATAATGGTTTTTGGTTTGTTTTTTTTTTTATTTTTTGCTGCGTTGGGTCTCCGTTGCTGCGCAGGGGCTTTCTCTAGTTGGGGCAAGCGGGGGCTTCTCGTTGCGGAGCACGGGCTCAAGGCACGCGGGCTTCAGTAGCTATGGCTCGTGGGCTCTGGAGCGCAGACTCGGTAGTCATGGCGCACGGGCTTAGTTACACCACGGCGTGTGGGATCTTCCTGGACCAGGGCTCAAACCTGTGGGACGTCCCCTGCGTTGGCAGGCGGATTCTTAGCCACTGCGCCACCAGGGCAGCCCCTATCTGTTAGCACTTTAAAAACACCTTGGATCCACTCACAGGGCCCAGTTAGTTGGTGCCCTCGTGGCTCCTCCCCTCCCACTTCACTTTCAGCCCAGCTTTGCTCTTTGGCGAGCTCTCGCACGAGCTGGGGTGCCGTTCTCTCATCTCTGGGCGTGGCTCCTTCCCCAGCTGGGCAGTGTCCTCACAGGCCTTTGCTGACCTGTTCTCAGGTCAGCAACCTAGGCATAGCTTGTTGGCCACTCTTCTCCGGCACTCGGCCCTGCGTGCCTCGTGTGCTTCCCCGGACTCCAGGCGGTCAGCGGGATCAGCCTGGTCCCCGCCCTGCACGGTGGCCTGGAGACAGCCACGACGGCGTGCTGGGCACTGTAGGGCTCCAGTCCCTCCAGGGTCCCTGCCCACAGTGTCTGGTGTCCGGAGACTTGAGCTGTAGTGTCACCAAGTTTTTTCGCTTCCTTAGTTGTGATCTGTTCCTGCTGTCCTATCTTGGCCCAAAGCCAAATTGTACACTTCCTTGTTTCTCCAGTTGAGTGATTTCTGTATTTGGCAACCTACCATGTGACGTTGTTCTGGCTACTTAGAGCAAGCCCTTGGTGTCAGATACTTAGCAAAGCAGAGTCTTTTGGAACCTGGCGATACTCGTGTGTCTGTGTCATTTTTGTGGATGTTACTACGGGACTTTTGTGCAGATGGGCACTTGCTTGCTTCCTGGTCTTTGAACGTGTGTTATGTTGCTTTGAAAGTCCCTTCCTAGAATGCTAGCAGTAGCAGCGAGATGAAAGCAGCCCTCGTATCTGCATGGCCGTGGCCCCTGTCAGGCACGTTACTGGAGTCTGATTAGTGTATTAACGTAGATCCTCTTAACTGGTGTGCTCGTCCGGCATAAAGTACGTGTGATCGCCTCCTCCACACCTAATCTCTTAAACCTCGTCACGCGGGTTATCTCATGCCTGCGAGCGCCCTGCCTTAACTGTGCGCTTCAGACATCGTGGACATCAAGCCTGCCAACATGGAAGAGCTGACGGAGGTGATCACGGCGGCCGAGTTCCACCCGCACCAGTGTAACGTGCTAGTCTACAGCAGCAGCAAGGGGACCATCAGACTGTGCGACATGCGCTCCTCCGCCCTGTGCGACCGACACTCCAAGTGTAAGTGCCGGGCGTGTATATAAACGTCCCGTCTAGAGCCCGTGTTGTCTGGGCGCCGAGCCACCTCCGAAGACTCAGAGGTGCTTTTTGTTACGCACGTGCCTGCGCGAGCGTAGGCCGGCCTTGGTCCTCGCGGCGCTGCTGGCAGGGTGCGGAGCGAGAGGCCCTGCTTTTGTGGCGCCGCGGTGGAGCCCGCAGGTCACTCCTGCCAGCACTTCCATGCAGCGTCCGCCTCCCTGGGTGGGCCCAGTGAGAGCCCCTTGTTGCCTCCACCTCTGTGCACTAGGACCTCTGCTGAGTCTGGAGACGCAGCCCACCTGTGACCTTTCTCGGCTCTCGGAATGGGCTCTGTTCCCACAGAGCTTCGCTGAACTTGAAGGCAGTTCCCTGAGGTGAAGGTCTAGTCTTTAATCCACTGAGTCTTGAAGTCCTTCTAGGTGAGGAGAGCTTTGGTTTTGTTTTTATTTTTAGCCATAACCAACAGGCCCTACTTTGTAGAAAACCAGAAGTCTGTGTGTCACAAGACATACAGAGTGTGTCCTGAGAACTTTGCCAACACGTTCCCAAGGACTGAGCAGTGACGCCATCCCAGCCTGGAGCGCCATGGGTTTTCGTGTTCTGGACACTTGGTCCTGCAGCTAACTCAGTGTATCGGTCAGTCTGTCCAGAGTGTCTCCTGTCGTAAAGTGGGGCAGCTCCAACAGAGCCTGATGGGAAGTGTCCTTGATGACTGGTTCTTAGGAGCCTTTTTGCCTCATTCTGTCTCTTTTTGAGGCTAAAGTATAGGGGGAGGGGGGTTTTCTTTCGGTTTTAATTTTTGGTTTTTGGGGTTTGTGGTTTTCTTTTTTTTTTTTCCTTTTGGCCACACTGCGTGGTATGTGGGATCTTCCCCAGTCCGGGATCGAACCCGTGCCTCTTGCAGTGGAAGCACAGAGTCTTAACCACTGGCCTGCCAGGGAAGTCCACTATAGTGTGTTTTTTTGTTTTTTGGAGTTTTTTAAATAAATTTATTTATTTTAATTATTTATTTTTGGCTGTGTTGGGTCTTCGTTGCTGCTTGCAGGCCTTCTTTAGTTGCGGCAAGCAGGGGCCACTCTCCGTTGTGTGTGCAGGCCTCACGGCGGTGGCTTCTCCTGTTGCGGAGCACGGGCTCTAGGCCCGTGGACTTCAGTCGTTGCAGCACGTGGGCTCTAGAGCACAGGTTCAGCAGTTGTGGCGCACAGGCCTAGTTGCTTCGCAGCATGTGGGATCTTCCTGGACCAGAGCTCAAACCCATGTCCCCTGCATTGGCAGGCAGATTCTCAACCACCGCACCACCAGGGAAGCCCCTATAGTATGTTTTAAAAGAACTTTGTACTTTAGTAGAATTCCTGCAATGAAAAATGAGTCTTTTCTAATGTTTGGCCTGTGTTTTCAAGAGAACACTCGTGAGTAACAATTTTAGATTCCAAGAGTAGTTTTATTTGTCAGCAAAGTTACTTATTTGAGTAAATGCTCAGAGTATTGCCACCAGCTTGCTTATAATCAACTTCAAATGCAGACTCAACAAACATAGGTTCCTACGTTAAAAAAAAGAAAATCAGGGCTTCCCTGGTGGCGCATTGGTTGAGAGTCCGCCTGCCGATGCAGGGGACACGGGTTCGTGCCCCGATCCGGGAGGATCCCGCAGGCCGCAGAGCGGCTGGGCCCGTGAGCCATGGCCGCTGAGCCTGCGCATCCAGAGCCTGTGCTCCGCAACGGGAGAGGCCACAACAGTGAGAGGCCCGCGTACCGCAAAAAAAGAGAAAAAAACAAAAAACAAAAACAAAGAAAATCACAAGCCGCTGCAAATGAGAGGAAGTACAGAAATCCTCACCCAAAGTTCACCAAGCCACAGGCTCGACAGTGCACTGGGGGCTCTGGGGTCTGGTGCATGGGCAGGGGGCGAGTGAGGGGGCACTCGAGTTACTGCTGAGAAAGCAGAAGTGTCAGGGAAAGAGAGGTCTGCCATGGAAGCCTGTAGAATCTTTCTGAAACTAGTAGTTTGGTTTTGTTCGCGTAAGTCTCGACTATTGAATAGTGAAGGAAAACCCCTTTCCTGACAGGCTTTGGCAGGTGGGACTGTTCCGGTGTTAAAATCTGACCCAGGCGTTCGCGACTAAGGGCCGGGCCCTGAGTGCACTCGCAGGCTCGTCGGCCCCAGGGCGCTCGGGGCACCATGTCGGCATCTGCTGTAGCGCCCTTTGTGTCTCTCTGTGCCAGGGACAGGATGGGACGTGGTTTGCTAGGGACTGGCATTCCGAGGATCTGCAGGGAAGCATCAGGTTAATGCAGAGGCCTCACCAGGATGCACTCAGAGTGCCCGAGCAGCGTTCTGGGCTGCGAGCCAGGGCCTGGGTGAGCCTGGGGCCTGTGCTTCAGGGAGATGGGAGGCCGCAGCGGTGTCGGGGGAGGGCCCGAGTCTCGCCTGGACTTTAAAATGATTTGTTCTCTGGTTTTTAAACAGAAGCTGAAAACATTTATTTTCCAGTTTTTGAAGAGCCGGAAGACCCCAGCAGTAGGTCCTTCTTCTCAGAAATAATCTCTTCTGTGTCCGACGTGAAATTCAGCCACAGCGGTCGGTACATGATGACCCGAGACTACCTGTCGGTGAAGGTGTGGGACCTCAACATGGAGAGCCGGCCTGTCGAGACCCACCAGGTGAGGCCGCGGCATGGACCCTGCCACGTCTTGCACGCAACCGTCCCTCTGACCTTCCTGTACTTTCATTAAGGTCCACGAGTACCTTCGAAGCAAGCTGTGTTCCCTGTACGAAAACGACTGCATCTTTGACAAGTTTGAGTGCTGCTGGAACGGCTCCGACAGGTGAGACCTGCGTCGTGACCAGGCCCGAAGCACGCTGACGTCCTCAGAGGCGGGCCGGGCTGCCAGGAGGAGTCCCGATGGGCTTGGTTTTCCAGGCCATCTGTGAGGTGGCCCTAGCAAGGTGGAAACGTGGGATGTCTGGGCACACTTCTCACCTTGCTTATGACTCCACCTTGTGTTTAAACAGCAAGCGTAGTACAAGGTTCATGTTGGCTGTTTTAAAAACGCTTAGTGGATGATAATTTCTTTTTTTGTTGTCAGTTCCAAGATGAGTGAAAGGAAGGCGGTGGGGAGGTTAGTCACTGTGGCGTGTGTGGGATGGCCACGTTCCAGTTTGCCTTTGGGGACAAGTGGAGGACGAGACCTCAGAGTCGCTGCTGTGCTTGGACAGAGTCGGGTGGCTGGTGTGACTCCGTGGTCTACCTCATGATGAGGCGGTTTGAGGCCTCCGCCACCTTTTTGTGCGTGTCTTAGAGGTGACAGCAGTACTAGTGCTGCCGAGAGGTCTGTTTCATATTCTACGAAATGTCGCACCTCGTGTGATGGAAGGAGATGAGCTTGCATCGTCTGTGATGGATTCTGCCGTGTGCTGCTTGTCAAGGGTGTCAGTGAGCAGAGGACCTCGCCACTTTCAGAGAGGGACTGACGGACATTCTGAGAAACCCTTTGGCACAAACACCTAGAAACATCAGATGTCACACCACAAATCTCTTTGTGGGTATAGTTGAGCTCACAACCGGTAAGGCCAGGAGTGAAGAGGAAGCAGGAACTAGGAGGGAGCCCTCGCTGGCCTCAGGGCACCAGCTGGAACCAGGGACCTGCAGCCCAGGAGGGTACAAGAGCTGTGGCCCTGGACCCACACAGGATTGGCAGTTGAAACTGGGACCCTCGGGGTTATGGAAAAGGCATCCATCTACGTTCAGATGCGTCCCAAGGGAAATGTATCTGTCTGAGACCTTGGATTGGAGTGGATGAAGTCCCCTGACCTTTGTGACCGTAAGCCTCCCTCCCCGCCAGGGACGTGTGTTTGTATTTGTACTGACCTGGAGAAGCTCAATGAGGGTAAGTCCCAGCAGACAGGCAGCCCCGGGCATCCGCACCGTTCACAGGCTGACGTGCCACCTGTTAGTGTGTCCTGCTGCAGACACGGGGCCCCTGGGCCAGAGGAGAGGACTTCACTCCTCACAGCAGAGCAGCACGAGCTTGGTCACAGTACCTTGGGGGGGGGGGGGGGTGACACAGGGGGCCCGGGCAGAGGCCGCTCACGGAGCGGGGTTGGCCTCACACCAGCACACACTCAGCTTGGGGGTCAAGCTGAGAGTGGTAAACAAGGCTGCAGCCCTGAGATGTGGCCCAGGTAGAGAGCGCTGAAGAAACGCATTCTTGGCAAACCCACTGAAAACACGTAGGGGTGCCTGGCACCCGTGGCGGATTTGTCTTTCCCAGGGCTCAGGATTTCCCCAGATTAAAATCACTTAAACAGGAGCTCACAGGTGAAAAGCACCAAACACATGAAGGAAAGCCAGTGTGAGCAAGCCAGCAGAAACAACCACAGAACTGTGACCTCTGAGAGATCCGGTACTGAAATCATATGCCACAGGATATAAAATGAGAATGTGGAAATACTCACAGGTTAAAGGACGGAACCGGAACCTGAACATGGAAGCACAAGGCCATTAAAAACCACCCAGGACGTCTGCAAAAGCATCGTGCAGGACTTCTAGAAATGAAAACTGTGGTAGTTGAAAAATCACTGTGTGAATTTAGCAGACCCCGTGAAGCTGAAAAGATCTTGAATTAGTGAACTGAAGATGAGAAATATTTTAAGAAGAAAGATCAGGAGAGATTATCCAGGATGCAGCTCAGAGAGCCAAAGAGACAGAAAAAACATGGAAGGTTGGAGAACACGGAGGGTCAGATAAGGTCCAACGTAACCTAAGTGGAGAGAAGTGTCCAAATTGGAGGATTGTGGAGAAGTAGCAGTTAAAGTGTTAACGGCCAGGAATTCTCTATAACTGATGCAAGACTGAACGAATACACAGACTCAAGAAGCACAGAAATCCACATCCAGGTCATAGTGCAGTTACAGGGCACCAAAAACAGAGAAAAGATCTTAAAAGCAGCCAGGGGAGGAAAGACCCATTGCCTTCGGAGAAAGGGTGTTCAGACCGCGAGCAGACCTCTCGGCCCGGCAGTGGAAGCCGGAAGGCACTCTGATGCGGTGTGTCGTGATCCCTTCTGACTCGCTTCCTGAAATTGTGTCCAGAGATAAATGATCATGCAGGAATGTGCCTTAAACAAGGCCCCAAACCCAGACAAAGAGATCCAACTACATTGACTTTAAGCTTCTTTGTATCATAATAAAACAATGGAAATAAAACCCACAAAAGCACGTAAAATTAACAGAGATGAATATCCAGAATACGTGAAGAATCGTAAGTCAGTGAGAAAGTCCTAACTACTCATGAATGGGAATTAACAGAAACGGGGGGAATGAATAACAACACATCCTCATTAGTAATCAGCAGATCAAAGCAACAGGGACGTCCCTTCACATCCATCAGAGTGACGGAAATGTTGGGGTGGAGGTGGAGGCCAGTGGGCATGACCACTGCCACTGCCCTTCTTCTGAGGCTCCCTGGCAGTGGCCGGGTGGGCTGGGCACCTCTCGAATATACAGACAAGAAAGAAAACACGTTCCAAGACGTGCCCTGGAGGCAGCTGAGCCATGTCGGGGTTCCTCCCTGGGCGGGCGGACGGACGAGGAATCATCCTCTGTTCGTGGTGTGGACCAGACACAGCGAAAGCCAGGGTTACAGCTGTGCAGGCCTGTACGCCATCACGCAAGTGACTCCTCTGATGTCTAGAGCATGCAAGACGGTTTTGTTTTTAAGACCGTGTAACTGTTCAAAGGACAACCGTGTATAGGAATGTTCCCTGCACGGTTCTTTATGCTTCGCGGTAGATCCGAGATATTGCAAAATACGTTTAAATTACCCATCCCCGGCACATCCTGAAGCTTTCTGGTGGCGCCTACCTGTTCCCTCACTCCTGCCAACATGCCCTGCCTTCCTGCCTGGAAGCTTGTGTGGAGTTGGGGGCGGGGGCAGAGCCAGGTTTTTGCCACCATCCCAGTCACTCCGCCTGGGACGGCGCTGCCCAGAAGTTAAGTTTTGCCCCACTTCATCGTGCTCCAGGTTTGTAGCAAACACAGACATCACCGTTAAGTTGCAAGTCCACTTACTCCTGTGTTTGGCGGTGTTCCCGCCTAGGCAGCACCTGGCCAGGTGCTGGGGAAGGCTCTCATTCCCACCGTGTGGAGCAGCGGGCAGGGGGGACATCCACGCCCATGCAGGTGCCGTCAGGACTGCTGAGTAATAGTAATAATCGTAATAGACGGCGTGAAGGTTGGTCCGCTTTCATTTCTGTCGCGCACCAGCACCTCTAATCAACATTGATGATAAAATACTCCTTCCCGAAAAAATTCTTTCATTGGTCTCTGTTCGGAATAATCACTGCAGTTAAGTTTTTATATATTTTTTATTTATTTATTTATTTATTTTTGGCTGTGTTGGGTCTTTGTTGCTGCGCGCAGGCTTTCTCTAGTTGCAGCGAGCAGGGGCCACTCTTCCTTGCGGTGCACGGGCTTCTCATTGCGGTGGCTTCTCTTGTTGCAGAGCACGGGCTCTAGGCACGCGGGCTTCAGTAGTTGTGGCGCACGGGCTCTGAGGCGCAGGCTTGCGGGCTCTAGAGCGCGGGCTTCAGTAGTTGTGCACGGGCTTAGTTGCTCCACGGCGTGTGGGATCTTCCTGGACCAGGGCTCGAACCCGTGTCCCCTGCCTTGGCAGGTGGACTCCCAACCACTGCGCCACCAGGGAAGTCCCTGCGGTTAAGTTTAATAACAAATGTAAGCTTCAGATCAGCACGTTTGTTGCTTATCCTTTTGTGAGCATCATGTTCTGTGTGGAAATTAAAGTGGGCAAGTGGCAGTTGCTGGCGGCCCTCCTGGGCCCCACTGCACGGCCCTGCTGCGTCCACCGCCACACGGCCCTCCGTCCCCGAGGTGTGTGCATTCCAGGCTTCAACAGTACAGGTGAGATAAGCCAGGAGAGCTTATCTTTTTGTGCAGTGCGAGGTTTTAGATGAGGCTAATCAGACACCGAAGGGTTTGCACAGTCGGGGTCAGCCCTACGCCGTGTGAATGAGGCAGCACGTGCCTCGCGGGGCCTCAAGATCCGCCCCTGATGATGCGGGGATGGCCCGGGAGCCCAGGGTGCCAAGGAGGAGGCCGCAGGGCAGTCTGGTCTTACCGCGCCCGACGGGCCCGCTGAGGCAGGGGCTGGACGCACGTGGAAGCATTTGCCGGCAACCAGCCACTCTCCTCTTAGCTGTGTAGAGACCCGAAGTTTTCACCAGTGTGCGAGAAGCGCGTCACGGTGCTGTGTGCTTCAGTGGAGACGCGGAAAGGCGTCAGAACCAGCCCGGAAGGGAAAAGGCCACGGGCGTTGCTGCAGCATCTGGAGTGTCGGGAAAGAAGGCCCCGGCTGTCTTGCACGCTGACCCCGTGTCTGAGGCCCCTCCTAACTATTTATGTACCTGTTCCTTCACGAGAAAAACGCTTTTAAGATTAAAATGAACTTTAAAACCTTGTCTGGTCAGTCGTGAGCAAAGATGGTAACAGATCTCACGAATGTCTCTCGAGCACGTGCGGAGCCCTGCCGAATCGGGGCAAAGTGCAGGAGGTCAGACCGTTACCCGAGCCTGGGGCAGTGACTGTGTTGGGGTTTTTACCTTGTTTGAAAACACATTAATGTAATTAAAAGTGTAAATCCATTACTTTTTTCCGTTGTATTTATTTTTACTGATAGGATTATGTATACGAAGTTTAGGAAGAAATTCTCACTGCGTCTCTCTCCTGACCATTATGATTTTTCATTTTTTATTTGTAAAAATGACCCCGCTGTGTAGAATTGGGGGTAGGAGAGGTAAGCAGCTCTATCCATGCGTCCAGGGCCGGGCCGGGCTGGGGGTTGGAGGTGGTCACTTAGAAGTCTTCCTGTCCTTGTTTTGAGCAGTGCAATCATGACTGGGTCCTACAACAACTTCTTCAGAATGTTCGATAGGACTACATGGAGGGATGTTACGCTGGAAGCTTCCAGGGAGAACAGCAAGCCTCGCGCCAGCTTGAAGCCTCGCAGAGTGTGTGCAGGTGGGAAGAGAAAGAAGGACGAGGTGAGCGTGGACAGCCTGGACTTCAGCAAGAAGATTCTGCACACAGCCTGGCACCCAGTGGAGAACATCATTGCCGTGGCTGCCACCAATAACCTGTACATATTCCAGGACAAGGCCAACTAAGGAGGCAGCGGGACCTGCATCTCGTGCAGAATCGCGCCTGCTCGTTTGGTGCCAGAGGACAGGCGACATCCTCTCCGTGAAGAGCAGGGTCGCCCTCCTGCCTCTGCCCAGACTGCACGGGCTGGCCGCGCAGGTGCCCGCGGGCTCCTGCTTCAGCAAGGTGAGCCCTGGGTGTCGCTGCTCAGGTGAGAAGCCCGCTCGAAGCAGAGTGATGGACAGGACTCAGAAGAGGCCGTTGCTAAAATAAACATATTTATTGAAGTCTGAGCCTTCCTTCCAATTTATAGACCAAAAGTTAACATCCAAGAGGAAAGCTGTCAGATTCAGTGTCTGCTCCTGTCGAGCTCTCCTCCTCCTCTGCTGTCATCCTGGGGCCTCCACGTGCGTGGCTGCTGCCCGCCTTCCCTCAGCCTCTCTCAGCCCAGGCGGGGCCTTGGCCGGCGCGGAGATTCGGTCGAGCGGGCTCAGGCCGCTTTACTCCCATCGCGCCTCTGGTGTAACCGCCTAATAAAAGCAACACACTCTAAAAAGTGTTTTTAAGTCCAAAATCAGTATCGTCTTTATTTGATTTAATTGCATATAATGAAATGATGCAGAATTCAACTTTAAAGTCTTTTGTCCTTCGTTAACAGAATGGTGGAACGTGTGCGGTACTTCAAACTCTGAACGTATGTATCCACAAACTTCCATAACTTTTTTGTTTCTGTAGAAATGGTACATCTGACACACCAGGTAAGGTCTGGAAAGAGCCTTACCTGCAGCTGCCTCTGAGAAAGAAAATCCCAAGGAGTAGTAACAGAATCGCTGCTGAAAAAGTAGCACGTGGTTTAAAGTGTGCCTCAAATTCACTGCGGTTGGACACTTACGTGCTTCTCAAACCTTCGTAACAGTACTTCGTGGGAAGAGGGTAACAGGCTTCTAAAAACCGCTGGAAGTATATGCATGACGAATTTCACTGCATTTCAAGCCAGCAGAAATTAAACAATTTTAATTATTATGTAATGCCACCAGTACCTTGGTGGTTTACTTTAAAAGTAAGTTGATAACAGAAATCAAGATTTCCCAAGACAAAAAAATACAGAGGTAACGACACTAAGTGATTGGAGCTTGCTGCCGTGAAATTTCACACAGGAGGCTCAGACGCAGTCCTCCAGGGGACGGGACAGCTGGGGCTCACGTGCTGCTCTTGAAATTAAGGTGTATTTTGGTTACTGGTGATACGGAGGTGCAAGAACAAATGTCTTGTCAACTCACTGCCCTGAATTAATGTTAACGGGATGCCACGTTAGCTCACATTATGTCGGAAATAGAGACTCAACAAGTCCGTTTATTTTAATTTAAAGGTAATTCTGTTACTGCATATTGGTTGACGCAGTTCACAAACCTGAGATGTGGAACAGAATTGTCCAAGTATCAGTCAACCCTGGCCCTTAAGGTAAAGCAGGTCTAGTAAGATGGGGCTGTATTTACTTGTTCAACTATTTTGACCAAAAAGTTTAATAAATTTCAGATGTTTTACCAGATTTTTTTACGACTTTTTCCATCTTTAAGACGTATTTCCTACCAAACAGGAAACCAGCCATCTGCGTCTCAGACGGCCCCGGGCAAAAGGCGCATGCGTGGTGGCTGCCACCGGCCGGGCGGGGGTCCCTGTGTCTGTGGGTTCTTCTCCCCCGAGTCAGGCACACGCTTCTCAGAGATGCTCTTGAGAAACGTGTAATTTCAGAGGTGTCTAGCAATTTCTTCCGTGTTCTTTTCCGCTAGACACTTCTGATTCCGTGTAAGCCTTTTTCCCCTCCTGATGAGGTAAAAATCCTATGGGTTTCAGACTTGACGTTTATTTCTTTTATATTCCTTGTTTAAAAAATATCTGTTGTTTTTCTTGTTCTTACAAAGCTTACCCCTTTTCTCCCGTTTAAAGCTGGAGAAAGCTAGAGAAATTCTGTCTGTTCCTGAAAGGTAATCCTGTGAGTTTTCATCGTTCCTTGGAATTCTGTGCTCCTGCTTGTCCTGAAGCTTTAACGCTGTCTCGGTTGATGGCCTGGGTTGGATGAATACGCTTTACTCGTGTGTGGATTTAGACGTGCACTTTTTAAAGAACAGGGGCGGTTCTAGAAGCCAGTACAGGACAGGACTCAGAGTCTGATTTTAAACCGTCCCCCAGTCGTGGGCGTTCGCAGGACGAGCCGCAAACTCCCTCCCCCGTGGAGCTGAGTAGCCATGGCCTCACAGCTGGGAGCCGGCCCAGACTGTCCCCTGGTCAGCGCGGTGGGGCCCAGGCCCCGCGGGCCGAGCCCAGGGCTCTGGCGCTGCGCGGCCGTCTGAGGAGGAACTGTCTGCACGCTTCTGTCGAAGGGGGCCCAGGATCGGCGCTGAGGCTTTTTCTTCTGAGCGTGTCTGTTGCCCGCGGGCAGAGGCGGGTGCGCAGACCCAGCCGGGGCGGGCCGCGCCGCGCCCCTCGTGGGGAGGACGGCGCTCCGCGCGCCAAGTCCCGGTCTGAGACCCGGTGCCGCCCCGGGGTCATGATGGGGCGGCGGGGGACAGTCCTCCCATCAGGAACTGCCCCCTGGGTGCTGTGCCGGGAGAAGCTTCCACAGGCGCTGGGGGGACCAGAGAGGGAGGGAGGGGATGCCACACGGGGCCCACCCCGCCAGGGCTTCTCCACGGGGGTGTGGTTAGGGCGGGGACAGCGGGGGGTCGGGTGGGGCTTGACCGGTGCGGCCCACGGGGCTGGTGACAGCCCTCCTGTACCGGGTGGGCCGCGGGGCGGGCACCCGGCACGGGCTCCCCAGAACCAACCCAGCGGTGCTCGCCGGACAGACACGCCACAGCGCGGCGTCACCGGGGTCCGTGTCCCACCCGAGCCCTTGGTGGAGAGCTGGTGAGCGGGGGGACGGAGCGCCACCTTGATCTCTTAGGAACCGTGGCGGCCCTGACATCACGCGGAAGGGGGAACTGGAGACCTCAGGCTGTCTGCTCAGCTGTCACCCCTCTCGACCGGCAGCCCCTCCCTTCACGCCACCAGCTGAGTCCCGCGAGGGGCAGAGTCACGGCGGTGGGACGGGGGATGGGCAACGGGCAGCTGAGATCACAGGAGTCCCGGCTGGGGGGTTGGGGGGTCCTGAAGCATCCAAGGCGACAGCCGCAGCCCAGCCTGACCCCCGCCTCTGCGCCCCCCCAGGACCCGCAGAGCCCGTCCCGGGAAGGCTTCCCTCAGCTGCCCCACATCTGAAGAGTGAGGCCTGGGGCTGGGGCCCAGCGACCCTGTCAGTGCCCGGTGAGTGACTGAGAGGACTTGCTGGTCCCATTTCCCTGCTCACCCTCCGGACGGTGATGCCAGCAACCGGAACCTCGGGTGAGTCTGCGTCCTGAGCACATCTGCAGGGTCCCTGGCCCCCCAGGCAGGACACGGGACCTTGGCCGAAGCCCGGGCTCCGGGCGGGACCCCGGCTCCTGTGGTGCTGCTTGTGGAGGCCGGTCCTCACCAGGCTGCTCCGTGTTCCTGTGGGGTTTACTGTGTGTCCTGAGATGATTCACTTGTTTGCCCCAGAGTTTATTAGTAGTAAATTATCTTTGTATATCTTGGGACATCTTTAAAAGATGTGTGTTCCAGGGACTTCCCCGGTGGCACAGTGGTTAAGAATCCACCTGCCAATGCAGGGGTCATGGGTTCGAGCCCTGGTCCAGGAAGATCCCACATGCCGCGGAGCAACTAAGTCCGTGCGCCACAGCTACTGAGCCTGCACTCTAGAGCCCACGAGCCACAACTACGGAGTCCGTGTACCACAACTACTGAGCCCGCTAGAGCCCGTGAGCACAGCTACTGAGCCCGCGCACCTAGAGCCCATGCTCTGCAACGAGAAGCCACCGCGATGAGAAGCCCGTGCACCGCAACGAAGAGGAGCCCCTGCTCGCCGCAACTAAAAGAAAGCCCATGCTCAGCAACAAGGACCCAACACAGCCAAAAATAAAATAAATAAACAAATTAATTTAAAAAAAAAAAAAGATGTGTGTTCCGTAAGGATGGGAAGCTAATTTGTTATTCCAAGAACTAACTTTCAGGAAACATTTGTTTTCTAAAATCTAATTATCTGAATGCAGTGTAAATCTACAGTTCTTATGAGAAATGTTGTTAGGTTGTTCTTGGTTTTCTTTTTCGAGGTGTAACTGACACAACTATATGAGTTTAAGGTGTACAACATAATGATTCAGTATTTGTATATGTTGTGAAGTGACCACCACAGTGAGTCTAGATAACTTCTGTCACCACACAGGTTTTTTTTCTTGTGATGAGAACTTTCAAGGTCTCTCCTAGCAACTTTCAAGTATGTGATCGTTATTAACTATAGTCACCGTGCTGTACATCTCCAGGACTTATTTCATAACTGGAAGTTTGTACCTTTTTACCCTCCTTCTCTCTCCCTCCCCCCCCCACAAACACACATAAGCACACACATAAATACACATACATAAATGCGCACACACACTCACACCTGCCTCTGGCAAACACCAATCTCTAGCTACAAGATTGGCTTTGTTTTTCTAGATTCCACATATAAGTGAGATCATATGGCATTTGTCTTGGACTTACTCACAGCATGGTACTCTCAAGTCCATTCACACTGTCTGAAATGGCAAGACTCCATTCTGTTTATTGCTGAGTGATGCTCTGTTGTATATGTACCACATCTTCTTTATCCACACACCCACCAGTGGACACCTGGGTTGTTTCCATATCCTGCCAATTGTAAATAGTGCTGCTATGAACATTGGTGTGCATGTATCTTTTCAAAGTAGTGTTTTCATTCGTTGGATAAATACCCGGAAGTGAAATTGCTGGATCACATGCCAGTTCAACTTTTAATTTTTTGAGGAACCTCCATCCTCTTTTCCATAGTGGCTGCACCAATTTACATTCCCACCAACGGTGCGTGAGGGTTCTCTTTTCTCCACATCCTTGCCAATACTATTATTCCTTTTCGATAAATGTTTTTTCTTACTTTATTAAACTGGTAACACCTGTACAAATTTCAGAACTCTTTAAAAGGATGATAGCGAAGTGTTGCCCCTTCCGCTGAGCCTGGTGGTATTGATAACTCTTGTTAGTCTTGTCTTGGGCCACACTTTTTCTTATTCAAACACGAACATGACATATTCCCCTCCCCCCGTTTTTGCACACAAGGTAAGCGACGTGTCCACACCTGCATTTCGCTCTGTCCACTGCACGGTGGTCCTGGCCATCTCCCCCCCAGTTGGGAGGAAACATCCAGCACCACGAGGATGCAGGAGCCAGACTGGGTGGGCATTCCCTGCCGGTTCAGGGATGCTGAGTAAAAAGATATTGTCTATTTATCTTACTTTTGTAACATTTTATTTGGAAATAATTTTAAATCAGTTGCAAAAATTGTAGAGTTCCTGCCTGCCCTTCACCCATCACCCAGGTTTAATTAACACCACGTAAAGCGGGTGAAGTCACCCCACAGTACTTGTAGCTCATCCACAGACCTTCGTGTTTGTTTTCCCAGTTGTCTTTTTCTCGCCCGGGATCCACGATGCACTTCATTGCCGCATCTTGGAATTTTTTTTTTTTTGGGGGGGGGGGGGGGGCTGTGTTGGGTCTTCGATGCTGCGCGCGGGTTTCTCATTGTGGTGGCTTCTCGTTGCGAAGCGCGGGCTCTAGGAGCGCGGGCTTCAGTAGTTGTGGCGCACGGGCTTAGTTGTTCCGCGGCATGTGGGATCTTCCCGGACCAGGGCTCGAACCTGTGTCCCCTGCAGCGGCAGGCGGATTCTGACCCACTGCGCCACCAGGGGAGCCCACTCCGTATCTTTCAATCTGTAACAGATCCTCATTTCCTCATGACCTTGACCTCAGACAGTTATTCTGTAGAACCTCCCCCAATTTGGGATGGCATGATATTTTCTCATGACTAACCTACAGTCACACATCTCGGCAAGAACACAGAGAGATGTTGGGGTCAGGAGATCCACAGTACCCTAGGTTCCCTTGGCGGTAATTTCCTGGGGAGGCAGTGACACCGGGCCCACGTCAGCAGCTGTCTGCCTGACGGTCACTCGTTCCCTCATCCCGTTTATTAATTAGATTCTGTCGGGAAGAACTGTCCCTTCCCCCACTTACTTGGTCTCCATCAGTGTGGACTTGGGGATCCTGCTCCAGTCTGGTGACAGCCCATCACCACCAGGAACCTGTTACCAGGCTGACCCACTCTGAGCCACTGCAGGTCCCTCAGGTTGGCTCCATGTCCTTCACCTCCTGGCACCACAAATGTTCCTCATGCCGCCCTGGAATTCCCACTTTTCCAAGGAGCTCTGGTTTATGGGAGAATGGATTCGACCCCCAGGATCTGTGTTATTTTAATCCAAAACTGTCTGGATATTAAATATTCTGTAAACTTGCTATTCTGTGAATAAAATGAATGGCGCTGTTACTTGCATTAACATAAGGAGTGTGTGGAAAGGCTGTCGCCATTCTGCTATCCTCTTGCCCAAAAGGTCAAAACAAAAATACATATATAGTCACACATTTTAAAAGAATCAAACGTCCACTGGAATGTTGCAGTGAGAGGGGAAAACCTTGTGATTGGCTGCAGCAGGCACTTCCGGCCACCATCACGCAGCTCAGCCTGTGCCCTGGGGAGCGTCAGTGACAGGGCGGAGACGGAAGGAAGGATACATAACTTGGAGGAGAGGAATAGAGTAATCATCCAGCTAGAAGACGAGAGAGAACTAAGATTTTAAAAAGTGAAGAAATCAGACGACAGCTATTGGAATCAATCATAAATTAAAATTGGTGCTCCAGAGAAGGAAGGGAGCGAGGCCGGGGGTGGGGGTGGGGGTGGGGGGCAGAGATTACACTTAATAGCTCAGAACTCCCCAGACCTGGGGGATGCCTTGCATATCTCAATGCACAGAGGCCTTCATCGTGGGCCGGGTCACCTGAGTGATGGATTCACAGAGCTCTCCAAGGGGTGCTGGCTCTGAGGACGCTCGGCCTTGCTGGAAGGTCCTGAGTGCAGCCCGGTGCTCGTGACACTTGAACCACCACCATTTGCTGTTAAAAGGGAATCATCCCCTTGGCCAGAGTGGGTCAGTGGGATGCAGGCTTAATGTTTTAGGGATAAATTACATAAAGAATCTTGATGCCATTCCATCAGCCGTCTCCAAATGAAAGGGCTGTAGGCCTCTACCTCCAAAGTAATTGTTTAAATAGAAACAAGTATTTTAAAAATTAGAATGTTACATTTATTTAACACAACCGAATTTAGTGTGGAAAAGTGAAACAAATACAACAGCATTTATACAGTATATCAAAAGGGCGGCCTTTAAAAACCATGCAGTGGGGATACACCTGGTTTAATGAAAAAGCTTGTGTGACGTACGTAAATACCGTAACCAAGTATTTGGCAAAGATTCATTTTTTTTCTATTTCCAGGCTTTTAAAGTAGACGCAGAATAGCTTAGAATGAAGCTACCTCTAAGAGCACACAGAAACGGAACACGAATAGACGGAATCGAGCAGTCCCGAGATAAGAGACGCTGACCCGTCCGGTGGTTGCCGTCCAGGGCGGTCGTAAGTCTCAGCGAGAGGCCCTGCGCTGCACAAGGTGCCGGTGTGGGGACGACCTGTCCCACCCGTGTTGCAGCCTGGATTCTACACGTCACGTCACAAAGAACCACCAGCACAGTGAGAGCTGAGGGGCGTCTGTAGTAGACGGATGCATCCACTGACATACGGTCTACAACAGGGTTGTAAGGCCACAGTGTTTATTCGGGATAAACCCTCATGTAGTCCTTTTCATGTCAACGGTATTCGTTCTTTCAAAATACAGTGTTTAACTCAATCAAGGTTGCAGATAATGTGTTAAAGTACTACATACATCATGGATACGTTAAAATTATTGATACTTAAATATTTATAATATCCGAAGGAAGGTTACCACCAAATTATTAATAGATATTAATCAATGACAGGCTTATTACTTTATCCCATAAGTATGATTATGGGAAAGCATGGTCTTAGTCTTTATTTTACTGAGTTAGGAACGTGGCATTTACAGAAGAAATGACACAAGTGGTGCAGCCACCCAAGGACCAAGACAGCCTCCTCTGTACGCTGAGCTGTGGACAACACACATCCCCACTATGTGAGAAAGCTGGACACACATCCCCACTACGTGAGAAAGCTGGACACCAATTCTTCATCAAAACGTGCTGGTGGATGTCGTCAGGCGCCTTCCAATGTAGATCCTTAACAGAAAAGGGAATTGGTAGTTAACGTGGTCTCGCAACTCCCGGG